>NC_037672.1:12448463-12762880 GCF_003255815.1 Theropithecus gelada | reverse complement strand
AAAAAAAAAAAAAAAAAAAAAAAAAAGATAAGATTTGGGGTTTGATTGGATGTGAGATGATGGAACCTTTTCCTAAGGGAGAGAATAGGGGAAGGATAGCAAGGCCAGTGTCCATCAGGGATGACAATAAGGTCCCTGCAAATTTGTAAAATGCTGGGAAATCAAGCCATTGGACAAGAAAACACAAATGCTTTTAAAAATAAAAAAGTCAGCTTTAAAGAAAATAAATAAATTTGACCATTGGGATTATCAGAATGAATAGTTTATGAGAAAATTCTTTCCGGACACTTGGTTCTTGGGCTCCAACATGTTTAGCTAGTTTTCACCTGACCCTTCTCCCTCTGCCCTTTAAACAGAGGGAAATCTGCTTATTTCCCAGATAAAGCTGAAACCTCTTCTAGTGGTCCAGAGGATTCTTTTTCCAACTCTTAAGTCTGGTCCAGTTTCCCACTAAGTTCTACTTCAGGTCCTAGCATTCAATTTGAGTTTACTGAAACCACAGGTACACATCAGTGTCTGCATTTCATATGCAAGTATGTTTCAAATTTCTTAACCAACCAGGAACAGCAGTCATTTATTGACCAGCTGCTAGGAACCAGGCACTGCTCTAGCACCTTACATTTATTACCTAATTTACTATTTGCCTTTACTCTTTGCCTGTGAAATGAGTGCTGTGATCATTCCCATTTTACATGTGGTGAAACAAAGATCAAGGAATTTGCCAAGACACAAATAGGTAAGCCAAGATTTGAATGCTCACAACCTGATGATGCCAGAGCCTATCATTCAAAGCAATTAGTCTATTTCTAGTTCATTCAATAATTCTTTATGGAGTCCCTAGACTGTACCTTTTTACTTGTGAGGGGCTATTTCTTCTACTTTAAGATAAAGTAGCATCATAGAAAATCAAAAATTGGGTCAACTAATCAAGCTCCCAAATTATATCGAAAAATTAATGCCCAAAGAGGGGACAGTAACAAACCTAAAGTCACTCAGTCATGATAAAGCCTGAATTCAACCTTGATCTCTCATTTCACCTCTCTTTCAATAATATGATGCAGTACATGAAAAATACTTTGACAAAGATCTGCTCTACAAATTTATAATATGGTTGTTATTCTTAGTGCCATTCCTATCCCACCAGGCAACATGTTTTTCACACAGTAGGTAGCTAACAGATATGTTTAGGCTATAAAAAGTCGACCGAGGGATGTAATTTAAAACTTGAGATCTTAGATAAGAAAGGCCTTTTTGGAAATGTATGTGAAAGGTGTTTCTTGCAGGGCCAACATTCCACTAGTACTTCAAATCATTAATTATATTTTGTGGTTAAGGTCAACCCAATACCTTTGCCCATAAACTTACAATAGATTGAAAACAGGCGACCTGCTTTCTGGATTTTTCTTTCAGTAGCGAAGCACTTGGAGAAAATTGCAGTGGATTAGCTCCTCAGGTCCAGGTTAATGAGGGCCTGCACTGCCTATGAAGCTGCACCACGGTATTGGGCAGATGTGTTATGGGAGTTCATGGCTCAGACTAAAGAAGTCAGACAAGGAAATAAAACTACCACTTTATCAAGCAGGAAACTAAGGCTCCCCAGGACTTATGAGCATAGTGACTGAACTAAGAATTGAAGGAAGTAGAAGCCAAACTCACATCTTTCAACTGCAAACTTCTAGAGTATTAATCCAATAACTTCATCCTAAAGATATCCTTTCTCCATATTCCATTACGGAGACACAATAATCAATAGTGATTTCAAAGTTACATCTATGGAGCAACTGCCTTTTGTCCAGAATTGAACTGGATGTCTTGAGATTTCATAGGAAGTGCTTGATACGGTTTAACCTGTAAAGAATGTCTAGACCACCAATTAGCATGAGAAATGTGATGAACAAACATCCAAAGATCCTTTTAATTCTTGCATAGTTCTGATCCTAAAGTTATACAGCAGAGTAGTTAAGAGCATGGACTCAGGTGCTAGAGTTTTTGGGGTTGCAATCCTGTCTCTGACACTTACTAGCTTGACCTTGGCAAGTTACTTAATCTTTCTGAGCCTCAGTTCCCTCCATCCCTGAAAAAATGGCATAATATCAGTACTTCTCTCCAAGGGGTGCTGCAAAGATTAAATCAGCATATGTAAAGTTCTAATTCCAACTCAGGATCAGGCATGTAGTAATAATTATTTGAGTGAGTGCTCATCATGTCTCCAGAGATTGGAAAACTAAAGCTGACAAAGTGTCATTGAGCCTAGAGGCAGTGCAGACAGTTATGATAGTGTGAGTCAGAAACTGAAGATCTGCTGCTGTAGTGATACACCAGATGTGATACTCTTTTCCTTGACTCTTTCAGGATTGCAAAAACAATCCTCAAGCTATCCTTCCAGTACTCGAAATGGGCAATTCTACTTAAGCTGCCTGCTGTAGGTAGTTGTTTGGATGTAATAAGCTGTTTTTAATCTTGTGTGTAAACGAATACCGAGGTTAGTCAGTGGGTGCATATTAATCCAAAATAGATGAATACATTTGAATTAATCAGATCTTGAGTCTATGTAAATTGATGATTTATAATGATATTAGCACAAATTGCAACGATAAATCTTTTTAAAATTACATCCAATGCTGCTTAAGGCTATAAGGATTCTGGAGATTTGAATATACTTTGAGACAACTTTAAAATGTAGATTGGTCTGACTGTAGCTTGGGAGAAAAAGCAGGGGACAGGGATACAAGAGGGCAATGTTGAACCACATTCTATGAAAGGGTGATGGCAACAGGGCCTGCAAAGTCATAAAAACAAGAAAGAGCAAGAGAAAATCAAAGAAACAGGTGCATTCCACAATTCACAGTTCATTTTCTGGCTTGAGACAGAGGACCTTGGGACTTCAATTCAATGGAATGCAACAAGCAAGAATTAAATTAAGGCAGCATGATGAAGAGGAGGGATTTCGGCTGGTTCTTCTACTTACTTATTGTTGATCTTGGACAAAATAATTTTGCTGAAGCTATTGATTTCATCTGAAAAACAGGCTTTATCATCCCAACCTGGAAATAGTGTTATGAGAAACCAATAACATTCATTGTAAAGTGAACGTCTCGGTTCATAAAGATCAGGGTAGTAATTAAAAGAATAGAGTCAGACTGCCTGGATTCAAATCCTAGCATTGCCACCTGCTAGCTATGAGACTTTGGGCAAATTTCTTAGCCTCTCTGAGCCTTAGTTTTCTCACTTATAAAAAGGGGAGATAAACTGAGGATTGGTGTGAGAATTAATTGCAAACATACAGTTCCAGTAATAGGCAAATACTTAACAAATGTTAGCTATTAGTCTAAATGATTGTTATTGATATTATCTTGTTTCATGGGTGGTGATTCTTGCTTAAGAAGAAAGACAGGAAAGATGGAGGAACTATGGAGAATATACCAATGCAGAAGAGAATATGTGACCAGAGTATCGAGAAGAGGAGGAAGAGAATAACTCTGCGGGGAGGCAAATATACAACACCCAGAGCCCCAACCTCTCCTTCCCCCATGCAAGGAAGACACTGCTAACTACACAAGGCTCTCCCTTACCCACCCAAGACTTAACCTTGATTATTTTTTTCTTACGTGGAAGGTTAGAAAACTGTACTGAGGATTACTTGAAGGCAAGAAACTGAGCATTACTTGTCAAAGAAAAGAATAAAGGGCCAGGGAACTCTAAGCTCCCTCTCCTGAGAATGGGTCCTGTGTAAAAAAAAGAAAAAATTATGTCTGTGATAAGCCTAAAGATGAAGAAAACTTGCCCTGATGTCCAAAACTGTGATTCCTACCTGTAATTGTTTACAAATTAAAGTATCTATGCCCTGAGATCCAAACAGAATATTTGAACCATCCGGCAGATGACATAGTTTTGGAGCCTTAAGAAGAAAATCCTAAGATGGTTGTAGAACACTGTTTTATAACTATAATGGATGGAAAAGGAGACTGGATAAAATATGAACTCTGTCAGTAAATCATTAACTAGAAGTTTGTGACCCAGAAGTAAATATATGGGTAGATGTTATAGAAGGAGTTGCTGAGGCCATTCTCTTAAGGATTTGGGATGAATATGGGGTAACCCCACTTTGTGATGGACTTAATGTCTGTGTCCCATCCCCACACCAAATTGATATGTTGAAGTCCTAACCCCCAATATGATGGTATTTGGAGATGGGGCCTTTGGCAGTTAATCAGGTTTAGATGAGGTCATGAGGGTGGGGCCCTCATGATGGGGTTAATACCCTTAAAAGAAGAAAGAGTTGTAAGTGTCCCTAAAAGAAGTGTCTGCCAGAGTTCTCTCTCTACCATGTGAGGACAAAGTAAGAAGGAATTCTTCTGTAGAAAGAGGGCCCTCACCAGGAATCAAATCATATACCTTGATCTTGGACTTCCCAGCCTCCATACTGCAAGAAATAAACGTCTGTCGTTTAAGCCACCCAGTCTACATTATCTTGTTATAGCAGCCTCAGCTGACTTATACACACTTATTCTATGAGTAGCACTTGCCAGGATAGGGGAAGAAATTCAGGAACATGGAACTTCATCTTTAAGTTAAAATCATTTTCTTACATATGCAAGTGCACCTGTAGGTAAACACACACACACATACACATATCCCACCCACACACTCATAAACAAAACATGCAAATGAGACTGTCACTTACAAAATTACCAATATTAACCAAATGTTTATTCATTCTTCCTAAAGGAATTATACTTTCTGAATGCTTACAACTTATGATAAGCAAAAATAGAATGTTTTCCTTTAGCCAGAATAAAATCTCTGTGTCCTTGGTAGTCAATTGACAGACAATCCACCAACCACCAAATAGTTCCTCATCATCACCTAATGCACAAATGCAAGAACTTTTAGGCATTGATTCTAAATCACCAAAGTGTCACCAGATTTTCAATAGGGTCAAAAATAATTGAATGAACACTAAAATTTTCAAAGGCATGTGGCAGGTATTTTCAAGGATACTCTCACTAGAGAAGTACTCCCACATGGGTCTGAAAAACCATCTTCAAGGACATTTATTGCATCCTTATTTGAAAAGATAGCTAATTAGAAAGCAACCTACATGGGTTACCTCATAAGGGAAATGGATAAACAGGAGTATTTTGCTTGATTTTGTTTTTAATGAGGTATCTCTATAAGTATTAGATCTACAAAAAAAGCATTGACTGAAGAAAAAATAAGTTTCAGATAAATACACAAATACAATGTTTTTTATGTCAAATAAAACCCAAACACAAAATAACACTTTATATTGTCTCTGGAGATGTATACGCATGTAAATGCATTTACTACAGACTGGGAAAATCACTTAACAAAGAAGCACAGTGGTTTATTCTGAGAGGAAGAGAAGATAAATTAGATTGGGGAGGAGATGGACAAAGAAGACCTTAACATCTATAAAATTTCACTTTTAATAAGAATATACAAACATTATTATCATGTAATGAAATATATATATATATATATATATATATATTTGCTTTACTTTAAATTTACAGGAAATGCTACAGCAACATGTAAGGTCATCTAGTCAATTGCAATACTGCAATGCAATTTCAGTGCTAAATACCTGAAGGTAGTGTCACACTTCACAAGTTAAAGGTACAGTCCCCAACACGACTACCCTCACATCAGACAGCAGCCACAAATTCAGAGATCTCAGATTACCTGCCCTTCTGATCAACTGGCTACAAATCTGGGGTCCTCTCAAAACACCCCTTAGATAGTTTATTAGAACAACTCACAGAACTCAGAAAATGCTGTCTTTATAATTACAGTTTTATTGTAACAGACACAAATCAGTACCTGTCAAATGAAGACACACAGGACTGTCTGGGAAAGTCCTGAAGGCAAAGCTTCTTGCCTTCTCCCTGTGGAATCAGGACATGTTTTTCTTCTGGTACATCAATGTGTTTAACAACCAGGAGGCTCCACAAAGCTTCAACATCTAGGGCTCTCATTGGGAATTTATTATACAATCATGATTGATTAAATAACTGGCTACATAATTAAACTCAATCTTAGGAAATTCCAAAGATTTAGAGTCCCCTTCCCTGAAACTAGAGACAAAGGCCAAATTCTTTTTTATGGAATATCAATTTTCTAGAGGCCAGCAGAACTCCACCTAGCTCATTTCAGCCTAGGGATCTCTAAGGCGTCAGTCATAGCAAGAAGTCACACCCTACAAAATTTGGGCTCGTGTGTGACAAAGGAAGTTATACATTAGACACCACTATGGAGGTGCTGTCCTGTATTACTTGCGTACATTTTGGAAAACCTATTTTGTTCTTATAATGAAAATTTTTTCCACTCTCTCTCACTGTTACTATTCTTTGTTGTAATTACATCTTGGTTAAATAGCAGTTGATTCTGCAATCTTTCCAGGTAACCCAATCTAATGCCAAAGAAGAGTGCTATCTTATATCTACCTCCAGCTTACCTACAGTAATAATAATACTGTGAGGACTAGCAGAGGTGAACAAGACCTCTGGTTTTCAAGTCAGATAGAAATGGGCTCAAACCCCAGATCTGCATCAGACTGTATGACTCGACTCAGTTCCACACATCTCCCCAGCAGGAGAGGATGTGCATGTTTCTCAAAGAGATGACCAAGATGAAAGAGACCTGAAACTGGCACACTGCTATGTCCAATTCATAGTATTGACCAAAGCAACTCATGTGGCTGAGTCTAAAGGTAGAGCAAAAGGCACTTCAAAGTTACATGGTAAACAGTGTCAATATAGAGCCTGGTGAGGTGGCTCACACCTGTAATCCCATCATTTTGGGAGGCCAAGGTGGGAGGATGGTTTTAGCCCAGGATTGCTAGACCAGCCTGGATAACACAGCAAGACCTTGCCTCTACAAAAACACTTTTAAAAACATAGTCAGGCATGGTGGTGCACACCTGTGGTCCCAGCTACTCAGGAGGCTCAGGTAAGAGGATTGGTTGAGCCCAGGAGTTCAAGGCTGCAGTGAGCCGTGATCACACCATTGCATTCCAGGCTGGGCAAGAGAGAGAGAACTTGTCTCAAACAAACAAGGAAACAACAACAAAAAGTCTCAATACACAGAGAGAGAAGAACTAAGGCCATTTTGGAATCCACCACAATAGCCAACACTTTTTGAGGACTTATGATGTACTGGGATATTTGCTAAGTAGTTTATATTTATTAATATACAACAGCATTATTACAATTCTGCAGATCAAGAGACTTGGGCTTAGACAGCTTAAGTAACTGACTGAAAGTGACACAACTAGTAAGAGGGAGAATTTGAGTTTGAACCAAAAATTGTCTGACCCCAGACCTTGAACCCTTAACTCAAAGTTATGTAGCCTTTATCAATCCCACATACTTCTATAAAGCTAAAAACTTAGGCAGAAACCACAATCATGTGGCATGAGTCATCATAATCTAGCTCTCAATTACTATGTAATATAACTCTCCTTGAGGCAGTATAACATTTCTCTCATTATTTGATCGTATTTATCCAAACTGCCTGGTTTTGAATTCCAATTCAACCACTTACTAAATATGGTTAGCTTGGGTGAGTCATTTGACCATTGTCTTAGTATTCTCATCTGTAAAAGGGGAACAAATGAATATCTACCTTACATAAACAAATAAATAATAAATAAAACATCTACCTTGGAGAGGTATTGTCTAAATTAAATGAAGGAAAACTTAATAATGATTTATAGCTATCTAATATTTATAGGACTTACTATGTCCCAGGCACTATTCAGACTACTTTTCATAAATTATCTCATTTAATCCTAACAAGGACCTGTAGGGATAGTACTATTATTCTTTACATACAAGGAGACTGAGGCATTAATAGTTTAGGCAACTTTCCTCAGCTCACAGAGCTAATAAATCTCAAAGATAAGATTCTAACTGGGCAATTTGCTTCTTGGTATGTACTTTCAAACCAAGGATAGCCAGATTACCAACAGCAATGACTTTTATTCTGGTTGATGTTGTGTTATTTCAGAGAAGGTACTCAGGGGGTTATGCCCACAAGAGGGTTCTACCCCTGAGCTCATTAACACCCTGTTTGTGAACAGACAACCGAGTGACTCAAAAAAACCAGATTATGGACCTTGAGGACTCTCATTTCCTAAGGAGGAGAGCTCAAATGCCAGGGAGGCACGGCTCCTCTGAGCCGTTCCTCTCACTGCAGATTAAAAACAAATGACTCTCAAGAGACCCACTTCTAGCAGGAAGCAGAGGAGGCACTTAACACCTAAAGTTGTGTCCCTGAAGTGTTTGCTGCCTCTACAGAGATTGATCTGAACGGTTCCAAATAAATAAAAATTAGCTGGAGATGAATGTATGCTCCGCTTCCTAGCCTGAGATACTGAGTGTGGATTACACACACCCACAAACCTAGGGCTGCCTTATGGCTCAGACCCCTGTCTTGTCCCAAAATCAAACCCTATGTTTTCTGGTGATTTTTTTAAAATGGAGACTGCTGAGGCACAATAGGAGGGATTCCGTTTTATCCAATCATCAAAGCTGCAATATCACTAAAACCACAGGGGTACAGAAAGGTTCCATAGTTGGCCCAAAGTCATATTACTAAGATGTAGTAGAACCAATGTCCATCCCTATTTTTGTCTCTCTCTTGCTGCTACTATTTGAGCTGCAATAGTGTTTAGAGAGAGCTTGCCTCAGTAAATATGACCATCTCTACCCAATTGTGAACTAGAGCCCTCCTGAACCCCTCCTATCATCTCCTTCAATCAAAAGGAATAAGTAACTATCAGGATAAGAAAATAAGAAAACTAGATTCAGAAATGCAAAACAGAACTGTCTTCCTTTGAGGTTCTATCACTTAATACATTTTTAAGAAGTCAAAAATTCATTCAAAGGGAAACTCCTAAAAGATTTTCATGTATTAGTGACTAGTGTTGTTTTTGGATAAGTGATAAAGCAATATAGATAAACTAGTTAGAAAGTAGTTAGTAACAAAGACAATGTTGCATTTACATCATTTTCTCATTCTATACATAGAAAAGTTCTACATTTCCAAGTCTATCCTGAGATGAGGTGAGTTCTGGTTAATAGACAATGGGCAAAATGATGCAGGCCATCTCCAGAAATTCCAGTATCAGCAATTGATTCTAAAGAAATAATTGTACAGTTGCACAAAACTGTATTACAAGAATGTTCATGTAACATTGTTCATAATAGAGAAAAGACCAGAAGTAAAAAAGGGGACTAAACAATTAATTGATATTACATATACATATACATATACATATACATGTACATGTACATATATATACAAGTAGATTTGGAGTTATATGTACTCTTCAAAATGAATAAATCAGTCACAGTTGCTGAATAGCTTGTGCCATACTAAACCTCCTGTTGAGAACAACTTAAAAGTTGGATAATATATTTATTTAAAAGACATTTATTTATGATCCTTACTATTTACTTAAAGAAACTGAAAACTTAACTCCACACAAAAGCCTGTACATGGGTGTTTACAGCAGCTTTATTCATAGTTGCCAAAACTTGGAAGAAACCAGGATATCCTTCAGTATGTAAATGAATCCATAAACTATTCCATAAAATAGAACATTATTCAGTGCTAAAAAGAAATGAGCTCTCAAGCTATGAAAAGACGTGGAAGAAACTTACATGCTTGCTTAATAATGTGAAAGAAGACAATTTTAAAAGGCTATATACTATAGAATTCCAACTATATGACATTCTGAAAAAGGTAAAGCTATGGAGATAATAAAAAGACCAATGGTTTCCAGAGATTAGTGGAGAGGGAGGGATGAGTGGGCAGAGCACAGAGAAATTTTAGGGCAGTGAAACTACTCTGTATGACATTATAATGCTGGATACACATCATTATACATATGTCAAAACTGACAAGATGTACAATATCAAGAGTAAACCTTGATGTAAACTATGGACTCTGGGTGATAATGTGTCAATGTAGACTCAACAATTGTAATAAATGTACCATTCTGGTGTGGGATATTGATAATGAGGGAGGCTGTGCATGTGTGGGGGAGGGGATACATGGAAAATCTCTACTTCTTACTCAGTTTTGCTGTGAACCTTAAACTGTGCTCAATTTTGCTGCTCTGCACCTCCTGTTCAATTTTGCTGTGAACCTAAAAGTGCTCTTAAAAACCTAAAGTCTATTTTAAGCAAAGAAAGAGAAAAAAGCAACACTTTCTGGAGGTATCAGAGAACAACCGAGGCATATAAAAATTGAGGGGTAATACTCCCCCAAAAAAGGAGAAGTACTAAAATAAGCCCTCCTTCCAAAGCTGCTTTTTCCTTAGGGTTTGGCTAATCTGCAGCAAGGAGCACAGAGAGCAAACAGAAAGCAATGGCATAGAGTCTGCAGCAGTCTCACTGAAATAGGAAGGTAACAATTGGAAGTAAGGGTAACTAAAGCAGCCAGGGGTAGAGGAGCTCAAATCACAGAGAATAGAGCTCTGCAGAAAAGTGAGCCCAAAATAACACATGTTATTTGTCATTAAATTACTTCCTGATTCCTAAACTGTATAGTCATAGAGCTACTTAATGAAAAATAAGGAGAAATCAGCTGCTAAGAGGCTGAAAAGCTATGGAGAGATTTAGGCAGTCTCATGGTGATGGGGAGAGGAAAACTGGAGTCCAGAGTCTATCATGGAAGAAAGGTCCTGACAGAAAACCCAGATCCTCCATTGAGAATACTTCAGGGGTGTCCAAGTTTTGGCTTCCCTGGGCCACACTGGA
This sequence comes from Theropithecus gelada, assembly GCF_003255815.1. Classification (NCBI taxonomy): domain Eukaryota; kingdom Metazoa; phylum Chordata; class Mammalia; order Primates; family Cercopithecidae; genus Theropithecus; species Theropithecus gelada. Next base: position 12,752,090 of record NC_037672.1, on the reverse strand, counting down.
AGAAGAATAAGAATCTCATAAGGTTTCAAGAAAGTTTATGAATTTGTTCTGGGCCACATTCAAAGCTGTCCTGGGCCTCAGGCAGCCCGCAGGCCACAGATTAGACAAGCTTACTTAAAGGTTATTGCCAAAAGGAAGGGAACTCATAAAAAGAAAAGTCCTAATAAAACCAGAAACTCAGGTTTAATTGGATCAAGGAGTTCTCATATTTTATGTAACTGCCAGAAGAAAAGTAAATGCTCCTTCAGGAAAGTAATGACATCCAGAGCTTCTAATGCCAAATAATGTAAGGCATTTAATTAAAAAATGCATGTCATACCAACAGAAGAGGACAAATAACCAAAAAATCAATGAATAAATAAACAATAGAAACTCACCCAAAGATGTTCACACAATTGAGTTTTCACATAGGGACTTTAAAGAAACCAGGATTAATGAATTCAATAAAACGTGACAGGATGAAAAGCGTTACCATCTAAACATAATATTGATTAAAAAAAATTCTGAAATTGAAAAATATAACTACTAAATTAAAAGTCAAAGGCAGATTAAAGAAAGCAAAAAAAGAGAATTAGTGAACTGGAACACAGATCAGTTTAAAACAAAGTTTATATTTCTTGTTTTTGTTAAAATATTTGAGTTCTTTGTGGATGCTAGATATTAGTTATTTGTCAGATGCATAGTTAGAAAATATTTTCTCCCTTTCTACAGGTTGTCTTTTCACTCTGTTGATTATTTCTTTTGCTGTGCAGAAGCTTTCTTTACCAGTATGCAATATATCCATGTAACAAAATTTCACTTATACTCCCTAAATCTATAATTTTTAAAAAAGAAAAAGTTTATATTGATGCATCAAGTAGAGAAATGAATATAGAGAGGAAAAGTAAAAGATATTTGGAACATAAATGGAAATGTCTAACATATGTCTCATTAGAGTCTCAGAAAAGAAGAGAGAGAGAATTGATCAGATGAGTGTTTAAAGACAGACTGGCTCAGAATTTTTCTAAACTGGTGAAAAGACACAGATTCAAGAGTATTTCAGAACCTGAGTAACATGAAAAAAGAAAGAAACATGAAAGAAAGAAAAAAAACACAAAAGAAACATTATAGATAAACTTAAAAAAAAAAACAAAACAGAGTGAAACTCTTAAAAGCAGAGAGAAAAAGTATATCTTCTGATTTTTAGCAGAAATTATGGAAGCCAAAGACAATATAATAAATGTTTAAATACTGAACAAAATAACTTACCAGTCTAAAATGCTTTTGCTAGTAACTAAAAAAAAAAAAAAAAAAAAACAAAAAAAAAAAACAAAAAACCAAAAAACCTTTCAAAATGAAGATCAAAACCAAAAATCACCTTGATATGGTTTGGTTGTGTCCCCACCCAAATCTCATCTTGACTTGTAGCTCCTATAATTCCCATGTGTCATGGGAGAAACCCAGAGTAAGATGATTGAATTATGGGGGTGAGGATTTTCCACACTGTTCTCATGATAGTGAAAGACTCTCTAGAAATTTGATGGTTCTATGAGGGAGAGTTTCCCTGCACAAGCTCTCTCTTTTTGCTTCCTGTCATCCATGTAAGATGTGACTTGCTCCTCCTTACCTTCTGCCATGATTGTGAGGCCTCCATAGCCATGTAAAACAGTCAATCCATTAAACCATTTTTCCTGTATAAACTACCCAGTCTCAGGCATGTCTTCATCAGCAGCATGAAAATAAATTAATACATACTTGTTCCTCGAAAACTGTTGCAATAAATAAATAAATAATAAAAATAAAACATATTATACCAAGTATTGGCAAAGATATAGAGCAACTGGAATCTTCACACATAGCCTGTGAACACCCAAATTATTCACAGTTGCTTTGGCAAAGCTCTTGGCAGTGGCAGCTAATGCTGAATATGCACATTATTTACATCACAGCAACTCCAGTCCTAGGTATGTATCCAAGAAAAGTGTGTGTGTGTGTGTGTGTGTGTGTGTATTCATCAAAAGAAATGTAAGTAAACAGTCATTATTCAGAGCAACCCAAAACTACAATCTAAAAGTCAACCAAAGGAAAACAAATTGTGGTACATTCATACAATGGAATACTATATGGCAATTAAAATGAACCACTATTCCATGCAACAATGTGGAAGAATTTCATAGCTATAACAAGCAAAGGAATCCAGACACAAAAGAATTGATATTGAGTGATTTCACTTATATTAATCTCAAGAAACGGCGGAACTACTCTATGGTGAGAGAATTTAGAATAGTGGTTACATTCAGGAAAGATGGGTTATGACTGGGAGGGATGTGAGGGAGAATTCAAGGACAGTGGTAAGTAGAGGTTACATGGGTATATTCACTTGTGATTAAAAATAGAAATCTACACAAAAATTCTATATGCTTTGCAGTATGCTTATAATTTTAAAAATATTTTAAAGTTTAGATCTAAACGTGTAGACATAAAAAGATGTCCAAGCTATAATATTGAATAAAAAGAGCAAGTTGCAGAACAGTCCACATAGTATGAGTGCAGTTGGAAAACTAAGCTTTTAAAGTGCTATGTGTGTGGATCTGGAGGAATATATTGTCTCTAGTAAAGGCTGTGTGTGACAATAAGAGACTTTCCCTGCTGTAACTCTGTATTTTTTATTATTTTAGTTTTTCATAACAAGCATTAACTGCTTCACTGTTGGGGATTTTTTAAGAATAAAGTTTCTGAAAAGCTTTTGGGAAAGTGAGGACTTGAAGTGAATCGTAACTGAAATAAAGACATGGCATGGAGAAATCGTTGCTATAGAAAAATAATTTGAGTTTGATCCTTTTGCTCTGATGGCACAGGAAGTAAGAGAGGAGTTGAAGTGTCTGCAATGTGTCAAGCAGGGGCCATAACCACTCAAGCAGTCAGTGAAACCCCCGTATCCAAAATATATATTTTAACTCAAAGCCAAAAAGTAAATGAGATGTCCAGGACTTCTGTTACCGTTCCTCTCCACCCAGCTTCCAACTCTTTCCTATTTGCTATATTTTAACCAATTTTATTTCCCTCCAAAATCTTCCGTATTTTCCCCCTCAGGAGTAAAATGTATTCTGCCATATTACTTTCAATTACCACTTAATAATTTATGAAATTACTCAGCATCATACCTGCAGTATTTCAGTCAGGCCCCATTACATTGTAATGAGGTTTGATTTAACATGGTCATTATAAATGCTGCTAAAGGTTAATAGGGAAAAAAGTTTCATTCCAATGCATTTGATTTCAATCACTTAGAAATAAAATAAGCATCTGTCACTAAGCATAGGACTTCCTTTTCCTGTAAGCAGCAGGGTGTGATTACTTCCCTCACAAAAGTTTAGCAGAATATAAAGGACTACGATCTGGCAGAAAGCCAATCTGTGGGAAGGATGGCATAGAGCAGAATTTTCCAAGGACTGCACCATAGACTTTTTTGTCAGGACAATTCTTTGTTGTGCAGGACTGTCTTTTATATGGAAGAATACCCAACATTCCTGACCTTTGTCCACTAAATGTCTGTAGTATCCCAGTTACTGCTATAACCCCCCACAGCCCTGAGAATTTTCAAATCCCCTCATGGGGGCAGCACTCCTCCCACTTTATTACCATTGGTTTACAAGTTTAGAAAGTCTAGTTTATGCTGAATAGCTTTTTTTTTTTTTTTTTTTTTAATGTAACAACAGAAAAAAGAGTAGATGTTTGTGATCTCAACCATTGTCTGAGGAGGACAGATCCTTTGTTTTTTGAGCCTTTCAGTGGAGGACTGGAACCAGCTCATCACAGCTCTCAAGAGCTCATTGCACAAATCTCTTCCTGGCTGAATACTCATTGACTTTGCAATAGTAGTTTGAAATCGTCCATGGTGATAATTTTTGGAAAGCAAGTTGTTAGGCGTTCATCAGTACACCATTGTTAATAGATATATAGTTACAACCATAGGAGCTAGGGAGACCTGAATTATTACCCATTATGGAGAAAAAAGAATTTGCAGCTTTCAGGGAACAATGGAGAAAGAATTTAAGAACAGGGATAGAGAAAAGGAACAAAATAGAAAATTGCAGCCTTACTCTGTTGAGACCATCAGTCTTCAATAAATTCCTCTTAAATTAAAAAACGCTTAAAGCTAGAAAGAAGCCAGTGAAAAAGGTGAATTATGCCTGAATCTATTCATTTCAGTGAAAAATCTGAGTCTACTTATTCATTCAAAAATATTTATTGGGTACCTACCATGTCCTGTTCTATGCATTAAGTTGACATAGCCATTAAAAGACAAGACAAATAATTGCAGAAATATGAGACAGAGGAGCTTCATAAGAGGTAAACTCCAGATAATATATACAAACTTTATGGAGGATTTTGAACATTTCCTTGGAATCAATGAAGCCTTAAGAAAATCATACCTGGATACGAAAGGAACAAAAAACTGAATTTCAAATGGAAAATGGGAATTTCCATGGAGACGGGTGAAACATCGAATTTCCTGGCATCTGACACTGAATTGCTTCCCCTCACTCAAACCTAAAAACAGTATCTCTCTGCCAATCCCTTAACCCTGGCCCTTGGGCGGTGCTCATATCAAAGGAAGAGCAGGAAGATAAGACGTCTGGAGGCCATATAACCATGAAGATACTACCCTTGGAAAAGCTCAGGGGAACATAGGCTCTATCTTCAAATATCTGAGGACTGTCAGGAGAAATTAAATGTCTCCTCACTAGTTTTAAAACCAGGGCTAAAAACAACAGACAGAAATAATAACAGGGTTGTGGATTTCATCTTAATAAGAGGAAAAGAAAAACACATTTCCAACTGTCACAGCTGTCATTTGAACCACCATATTGCATTCCTACTTCACCATGTCAACAAGTGAAAAATCCGAGCTCTTTCATGGCTCCTACAGTTTTCTGATGACCCATCTGGTTCCTGCCTGCTGCAACAGCTCCAATACGTTCCACTTCTGCATGGCATTTAATGTTCAGCAAAGATCAAACTTCTTGTACTTTAGTACATACCAAGCTATTTTTCTCTCAGTGCTTTGCTTCTGCCTGAAATGTCCTGTCTCTTCTTGATTTGTCTATATTCCTCTTATGCCTTAAGACTCTGCCCATGTAACTGATAGAACTTGCCCCTTATCTGCTCCCATAACATGCTATATAGATCTCCGTCATTGGTCTTCTGTATGCATATAACTAAAACAAAATTTCTGAGAGTGTATCTATTACTGTGTGGTTGAAAAGAGTTAAATGGATTTTCATCTAAGTTGCTTCTTTATGGAATAGTCTATATTCAAAAATAGACTTCTACAAACATAACATTTACTTAGGTGTGCATGTTGACACTTACAAACGAACAGTCATCATCCAGAGCATCTGAAGCTGAGATGCAAGGAAAAGCACATAAAACTGTAAATTGTGACAGGTCTGTCATATAGATTTAAATAACGTGACTAGAGCAAAACAATGACAGTTTCAAATATGAATCCCAAATCAAAACTCACCAGGATGGACACTCCAAATCAAAATTGTTGGTTTAAAATTGAGTTGTTTTTCACAAGTTAAAAGTTTCACAAGTGTAACTTTTAACCATAGATGAGAAGTGTTCTTGATCAGTACTCAGTAGACTAGCTGGTTCTATTAAACCAATCTTAATGCTTCTTCTCTCCCAAGTCAGTGAACTAGTCAAAGGCAGACACCTTGTATGTTGTGTTCACCATTGTATTTTCCCTACTTAGCTGGGGAGGAAGAAATTCAAGCAACTGGCCTGTAATCCACTTCTCTCCCAGTTATCAGGAGAATAGTCTAGGGAAAGAAAAAAGGAAGCTAACTCAATCTAACCTCCTGTAAACACGCTGATAACTGGAACTCCTGGCAAATGAAATCATGATGTTTCCTAGAAGTGGGTAATTATTTATGCAATCTTTTTAGCAGGATGTTCCTGGTTTAGAATCACTTGTGGTAGACAGACCTAGAATCTAAAGATTTATGGGGTATACTTTCCCAGAGCATGTCACGTTGATTATACAACTCTCTGGGGTATAAAATGGAGTTTTTCTTAATCTAGACAATCCACTATGGGCAGTAACTCACAGACCTCACTTACAGACCTTCTCCATTATGTTGGGCCGGAGATTCTATACCTGATGCTGGAAGAAAAGACCTGTGGAGTCACACCAAATGCTCTGGACTGCTGTCAGCTTTACTTGTGCCACTTGGTGGGATTTGTCCATGAAACTATTAGTAAACATTGACACTGGGTAAGATCTCTGAGTTGTGTAAGTCTGATTTGACAATCTAGTCTTCTGTGTTAGCTGACTAGCATCATGCCTGCCTCAGTAAATACAGTTAAAACAAGTATTGAGATCAAATGTGCCTTTTTGTAAGTTAGTTCTCGTTGCTGCAATTATTACAATTAAAGCTAGAAGACAATCCTTCAAAGATACCATCTAGTGGAGTTCGAGGTTTGAAGGCAGCTTGTACTAGTTTAAACATTAAAAGCCTCCAACATTAATAGTCCGTAGCAAAATACTATGCAGCCAGAAAAAGAAATGTGATTATATCCTTTGCAGGGACATAGATGAAGCTGGAAGCCATCATCCTCAGCAAACTAACACAGGAAGAGAAAACCAAACACCACATGTTGTCACGCGTAAGTGGGAGTTGAACAACGATCGCACATGGACACAGGAAGGGGAACATCACACACCAGAGCCTGTTGGGGGTTGGGGCATGAGAAGAGGGAACTTAAAGGATGGGTAAATAGGTGCAGCACATGGCACATGTATACCTATGTAACAAACCTGAACACTCTGCACGTGTATCCCAGAACTTAAAGTAAACTTTAAAAAAGAAGAGAGAAAAAATAATAATCCATTTTTAGCATAGCATAATAATCCATTTTTAAAAGCTTGAATCTTAGGCACCGCAGCCTCACCTGAGACCTCAGTTAAATGTTAAGCAAACTGCAACATAAAGCTCCATTGGCAAGGCTCTTGCAGTTTTAAAGGGACAGAACCAAGAATGATTGACTCACCGAACCCATAAAAAAAAAAAAACTCTGAGATATTTTTGATATATTGATGTTATGATCCTATAATAACCCTGTGAGATTATAAGGAAGAGAAGCTATTACTCTATCTCCTAGGAAATAGAGGGTAAAAGTAATTTTTCCAATCTCAAACAGTTAATATCTATCCAAAGTAGGCCTCAAATCCAAGTATTTGGTCTCCTGAGTCAATGTTCTTTCCTCAGTATTCTGTGTGTTGCCTGTGTTGCACTAGAGCCTGCCAAAGGGCGGCAGGGGTGGTCCTGCCTGGGGTGGCAAAGAAGCATAGCACCAGAAGAAGCAGAGGTTCTTCTTTCTTTTTCTTTTTTTTTTTTATTATTATACTTTGAGTTCTAGGGTACATGTGCATAATGTGCAGGTTTGTTACATATGTATACTTGTGCCATGTTGCTGTGCTGCAGCCATCAACTCATCAGCACTCATCAACTCGTCATTTACATCAGGTATAACTCCCAATGCAATCCCTCCCCACTCCCCCCTCCCCATGATAGGTCCCGGTGTGTGATGTTCCCCTTCCTGAGTCCAAGTGATCTCATTGTTCAGTTCCCACCTATGAGTGAGAACATGCGGTGTTTGGTTTTCTGTTCTTGTGATAGTTTGCTAAGAATGATGGTTTCCAGCTGCATCCATGTCCCTACAAAGGACACAAACTCATCCTTTTTTATGGCTGCATAGTATTCCATGGTGTATATGTGCCACATTTTCTTAATCCAGTCTGTCACTGATGGACATTTGGGTTAATTCCAAGTCTTTGCTATTGTGAATAGTGCCACAATAAACATACATGTGCATGTGTCTTTATAGCAGCATGATTTATAATCCTTTGGGTATATACCCAGTAATGGGATGGCTGGGTCATATGGTACTTCTAGTTCTAGATCCTTGAGGAATCGCCATACTGTTTTCCATAATGGTTGAACTAGTTTACAATCCCACCAACAGTGTAAAAGTGTTCCTGTTTCTCAACATCCTCTCCAGCACCTGTTGTTTCCTGACTTTTTAATGATCGCCATTCTAACTGGTGTGAGATGGTATCTCATTGTGGTTTTGATTTGCATTTCTCTGATGGCCAGTGATGATGAGCATTTTTTCATGTGTCTGTTGGCTGTATGAATGTCTTCTTTTGAGAAATGTCTGTTCATATCCTTTGCCCACTTTTTGATGGGGTTGTTTGTTTTCTTCTTGTAAATTTGTTGGAGTTCTTTGTAGGTTCTGGATATTAGCCCTTTGTCAGACGAGTAGATTGCAAAAATTTTCTCCCATTCTGTAGGTTGCCTGTTCACTCTGATGGTAGTTTCTTTTGCTGTGCAGAAGCTCTTTAGTTTAATGAGATCCCATTTTTCAATTTTGGCTTTTGTTGCTGTTGCTTTTGGTGTTTTAGACATGAAGTCCTTGCCCATGCCTATGTCCTGAATGGTACTACCTAGGTTTTCCTCTAGGATTTTTACGGTATTAGGTCTAACATTTAAGTCTCTAATCCATCTTGAATTAATTTTCGTATAAGGAGTAAGGAAAGGATCCAGTTTCAGCTTTCTACTTATGGCTAGCCAATTTTCCCAGCACCATTTATTAAATAGGGAATCCTTTCCCCATTTCTTGTTTCTCTCAGGTTTGTCAAAGATCAGATGGCTGTAGATGTGTGGTATTATTTCTGAGGACTCAGTTCTGTTCCATTGGTCTATATCTCTGTTTTGGTACCAGTACCATGCTGTTTTGGTTACTGTAGCCTTGTAGTATAGTTTGAAGTCAGGTAGCGTGATGCCTCCAGCTTTGTTCTTTTGACTTAGGATTGTCTTGGAGATGCGGGCTCTTTTTTGGTTCCATATGAACTTTAAAGCAGTTCTTTCCAATTCTGTGAAGAAACTCATTGGTAGCTTGATGGGGATGGCATTGAATCTATAAATAACCTTGGGCAGTATGGCCATTTTCACGATATTGATTCTTCCTATCCATGAGCATGGTATGTTCTTCCATTTGTTTGTGTCCTCTTTTATTTCACTGAGCAGTGGTTTGTAGTTCTCCTTGAAGAGGTCCTTTACATCCCTTGTAAGTTGGATTCCTAGGTATTTGATTCTCTTTGAAGCAATTGTGAATGGAAGTTCATTCCTGATTTGGCTCTCTGTTTGTCTGTTACTGATGTATAAGAATGCTTGTGATTTTTGCACATTAATTTTGTATCCTGAGACTTTGCCAAAGTTGCTTATCAGCTTAAGGAGATTTTGGGCTGAGACAATGGGGTTTTCTAAATATACAATCATGTGATCTGCAAACAGGGACAATTTGAATTCTTCGTTTCCTAACTGAATACCCTTTATTTCTTTCTCTTGCCTGAATGCCCTAGCCAGAACTTCCAACACTATGTTGAATAGGAGTGGTGAGAGAGGGCATCCCTGTCTTGTGCCAGTTTTCAAAGGGAATTTTTCCAGTTTTTGCCCATTCAATATGATATTGGCTGTGGGTTTGTCATAAATAGCTCTTATTATTTTGAGGTACGTTCCATCAATACCGAATTTATTGAGCATTTTTAGCATGAAGGGCTGTTGAATTTTGTCAAAAGCCTTTTCTGCATCTATTGAGATAATCATGTAGTTCTTGTCTTTGGTTCTGTTTATATGCTGGATTATGTTTATTGATTTGCGAATGTTGAACCAGCCTTGCATCTCAGGGATGAAGCCCACTTGATCATGGTGGATAAGCTTTTTGATGTGTTGCTGAATCCGGTTTGCCAGTATTTTATTGAGGATTTTTGCATCGATGTTCATCAGGGATATTGGTCTAAAATTCTCTTTTTTTGTTGTGTCTCTGCCAGCCTTTGGTATCAGGATGATGTTGGCCTCATAAAATGAGTTAAGGAGGATTCCCTCTTTTTCTATTGATTGGAATAGTTTCAGAAGGAATGGTACCAGCTCCTCCTTGTACCTCTGGTAGAATTCAGCTGTGAATCCATCTGGTCCTGGACTTTTTTTGGTTGGTAGGCTATTAATTATTGCCTCAATTTCAGAGCCTGCTACTGGTCTATTCAGGGATTCAACTTCTTCCTGGTTTAGTCTTGGAAGAGTGTAAGTGTCCAGGAAATTATCCATTTCTTCTAGATTTTCCAGTTTATTTGCATAGAGGTGTTTATAGTATTCTCTGATGGTAGTTTGTATTTCTGTGGGGTCGGTGGTGATATCCCCTTTATCATTTTTTATTGCATGTATTTGATTCTTATCTCTTTTCTTCTTTATTAGTCTTGCTAGCGGTCTGTCAATTTTGTTGATCTTTTCAAAAAACCAGCTCCTGGATTCATTGATTTTTTGGAGGGTTTTTTGTGTTTCTATCTCCTTCAGTTCTGCTCTGATCTTAGTTATTTCTTGCCTTCTGCTAGCTTTCGAATGTGTTTGCTCTTGCTTCTCTAGTTCTTTTAATTGCGATGTTAGAGTGTCAATTTTAGATCTTTCCTGCTTTCTCTTGTGGGCATTCAGTGCTATAAATTTCCCTCTACACACTGCTTTAAATGTGTCCCAGAGATTCTGGTATGTTGTATCTTTGTTCTCATTGGTTTCAAAGAACATCTTTGTTTCTGCCTTCATTTCGTTATGTACCCAGTAGTCATTCAGAGGCAGGTTGTTCACTTTCCATGTAGTTGAGCGGTTTTGATTGAGTTTCTTAGTCCTGAGTTCTAGTTTGATTGCACTGTGGTCTGAGAGACGGTTTGTTATAATTTCTGTTCTTGTACATTTGCTGAGGAGTGCTTTACTTCCAATTATGTGCTCAATTTTGGAGTAAGTGTGATGTGGTGCTAAGAAGAATGTATATTCTGTTGATTTGGGGTGGAGAGTTCTATAGATGTCTATTAGGTCTGCTTGCTGCAGAGATGAGTTCAATTCCTGGATATCCTTGTTAACTTTCTGTCTCGTTGATCTGTCTAACGTTGACAGTGGAGTGTTGAAGTCTCCCATTATTATTGTATGGGAGTCTAAGTCTCTTTGTAAGTCTCTAAGGACTTGCTTTATGAATCTGGGTGCTCCTGTATTGGGTGCATATATATTGAGGATAGTTAGCTCTTCCTGTTGAATTGATCCCTTTACCATTATGTAATGGCCTTCTTTGTCTCTTTTGATCTTTGATGGTTTAAAGTCTGTTTTATCAGAGACTAGTATTGCAACCCCCGCTTTTTTTTGTTCTCCATTTGCTTGGTAAATCTTCCTCCATCCCTTTATTTGAGCCTATGTATGTCTCTGCATGTGAGATGGGTCTCCTGAATACAGCAGACTGATGGGTCTTGACTCTTTATCCAGTTTGCCAGTCTGTGTCTTTTAATTGGAGCATTTAGTCCATTTACATTTAAGGTTAATATTGTTATGTGTGAACTTGATCCTGCCATTATGATATTAACTGGTTATTTTGCTCATTAGTTGATACAGTTTCTTCCTAGCCTTGATGGTCTTTACATTTTGGCATGTTTTTGCAATGGCTGGTACTGCTTGTTCCTTTCCATGTTTAGTGCTTCCTTCAGGGTCTCTTGTAAGGCAGGCCTAGTGGTGACAAAATCTCTAAGCATTTGCTTATCTGTAAAGGATTTTATTTCTCCTTCACTTATGAAACTTAGTTTGGCTGGATATGAAATTCTGGGTTGAAAATTCTTTTCTTTAAGAATGTTGAATATTGGCCCCCACTCTCTTCTGGCTTGTAGAGTTTCTGCCGAGAGATCTGCTGTTAGTCTGATGGGCTTCCCTTTGTGGGTAACCCGACCTTTCTCTCTGGCTGCCCTTAAGATTTTTTCCTTCATTTCAACTTTGGTGAATCTGGCAATTATGTGTCTTGGAATTGCTCTTCTCGAGGAGTATCTTTGTGGCATTCTCTGTATTTCCTGGATTTGAATGTTGGCCTGCCCTACTAGGTTGGGGAAGTTCTCCTGGATGATATCATGAAGAGTGTTTTCCAACTTGGTTCCATTTTCCCCCTCACTTTCAGGCACCCCAATCAGACGTAGATTTGGTCTTTTTACATAATCCCATACTTCTTGCAGGCTTTGTTCATTTCTTTTTCTTCTTTTTTCTTTTGGTTTCTCTTCTCGCTTCATTTCATTCATTTGATCCTCAATTGCTGATACTCTTTCTTCCAGTTGATCGAGTCGGTTACTGAAGCTTGTGCATTTGTCACGTATTTCTCGTGTCATGGTTTTCACCTCTTTCATTTTGTTTATGACCTTCTCTGCATTAATTACTCTAGCCATCAATTCTTCCACTTTTTTTTCAAGATTTTTAGTTTCTTTGCGCTGGGTACGTAATTCCTCCTTTAGCTCTGAGAAGTTTGATGGACTGAAGCCTTCTTCTCTCATCTCGTCAAAGTCATTCTCCGTCCAGCTTTGATCCATTGCTGGCGATGAGCTGTGCTCCTTTTCCGGGGGAGATGTGCTCTTATTTTTTTAATTTCCACCTTTTTTTCCCTGCTTTTTCCCCATCTTTGTGGTTTTATCTGCCTCTGGTCTTTGATGATGGTGACGTACTGATGGGGTTTTGGTGTAGGTGTCCTTCCTTTTTGATAGTTTTCCTTCTAACAGTCAGGACCCTCAGCTGTAGGTCTGTTGGAGATTGCTTGAGGTCCACTCCAGACCCTGTTTGCCTGGGTATCAGCAGCAGAGGCTGCAGAAGATAGAATATTGCTGAACAGTGAGTGTACCTGTCTGATTCTTGCTTTGGAAGCTTCCTCTCAGGGGTGTACTCCACCCTGTGAGGTGTGGGGTGTCAGACTGCCCCTAGTGGGAGATGTCTCCCAGTTAGCTACTCAGGGGTCAGGGACCCACTTGAGCAGGCCGTCTGTCCCTTCTCAGATCTCAACCTCCGTGTTGGGAGATCCACTGCTCTCTTCAAAGCTGTCAGACAGAGTCGTTTGCGTCTGCAGAGGTTTCTGCTGCGTTTGTTATTGTTTACTGTGCCCTGTCCCCAGAGGTGGAGTCTACAGAGACAGGCAGGTTTGCTTGAGCTGCTGTGAGCTCCACCCAGTTCGAGCTTCCCAGCGGCTTTGTTTACCTACTTAAGCCTCAGCAATGGCGGGCGCCCCTCCCCCAGCCTCACTGCTGCCTTGCCGGTAGATCACAGACTGCTGTGCTAGCAATGAGGGAGGCTCCGTGGGCGTGAGACCCTCCCGGCCAGGTGTGGAATATAATCTCCTGGTGTGCCTGTTTCCTTAAAGCGCAGTATTGGGGTGGGAGTTACCCAATTTTCCAGGTGTTGTGTGTCTCAGTTCCCCTGGCTAGGAAAAGGGATTCCCTTCCCCCTTGCGCTTCCCAGGTGAGGCGATGCCTTGCCCTGCTTCAGCTCTCGCTGGTCGGGCTGCAGCAGCTGACCAGCACCGATTGTCCGGCACTCCCTAGTGAGATGAACCCAGTACCTCAGTTGAAAATGCAGAAATCACCGGTCTTCTGTGTCGCTGGCGCTGGGAGTTGGAGACTGGAGCTGTTCCTATTCGGCCATCTTGCTCCGCCCCCTCAGGTCCTTCTTTCAAAAGCATCCTGCTCCTAGGGTTCTTCTGCTCTGTGGCTGCAATGGGAGCGGTAGCACTGATTTTTTTTTTTTTTTTTTTTGAGATGGAATCTCGCTCTGTCGCCTAGGCTGGAGTACAGTGGCACGATCTCGGCTCACTGCAAGCTTTGGCTCACTGCAAGCTCCACCTCCCGGGTTCATGCCATTCTGCTGCCTCAGGCTCCCGAGTAGCTGGGACTACAGGTGCCCACCACCATGCCCAGCTAATTTTTTTGTAATTTTAGTAGAGACTGGGTTTCACCATGTTAGCCAGGATGGTCTCGATCTCCTGACCTCGTGATCCGCCCTCCTCGGCCTCCCAAAGTGCTGGGATTACAGGCGTGAGCTTCCTCGCCCGGCCAGCCCTGATGATATCTAAATTGCCTTCAGGGTCATTCTCCCATTGTCTTGGAGAATAGCCCTGAGCTTCTGTTCAGATAGTAGATCTAAACTAATCTCCTTATCAAGTTGATTGGGCACACCCTTTATGTTCTTTGCCTGAACAGGTTTTATCATTCTTTTCAATATGAATAGGCTGAGAATGTTCCAAATCTTTATATTCTGCTTTCCTTTGATTAGCAATTTCATCTTTAAATTACTTTCCACTTCTCACATTTTACTATAAGCAGTCAAGAGGAGTCAGGTCGCTCCTCCCAAATTTTGCCTAGATTCTTCCCGGGCTAAATATCCCGTTTCACAAGTTCTAACTTCTACAAAACACCAGGCATAAACACAATTCAATCAAGTTTTTTTGCCCCTTTATAGCAAGAATGGTCTTTCCTTCACTCTTCAATAGCATATTCCTCATTTCCATCTGAGATCTCATCAGAATGACCTTTACAGTCCATATTCCCACCAACATTCTGTTCATGACCACTTATTCTACATTTAAGAATATTGAGGCTTTCTCTACAGCTCTCCTCCTCTCCTTCTTAACCCTTCCCAGAATTACCCCTAACACTCTGTTCACAGCAATGTAGGCTTTATTTCACATGCACTTCAAAACTCCAACATGGCTTCCACATTTCTAGGTCCTTGTTATAGCAACACCCTACCCCCCATACCAATTTCTGTGTGAGTTAGTTTGACCTGCTCTAACAAACTAATATAGACCGGGCAGCTTATAAAAACAGAAATTCAGCCGGGGGGGGTGGCTCACGCCTGTAATCTCAGCACTTTGGGAGACCCAGGCGGGCAGATCACAAGGTTAGGAGATCGAGACCATCCTGGCTAACACGGTGAAACCCTGTCTCTACTAAAAATACAAAACATTAGCCAGGCATGGTGGCGGGCGCCTGTAGTCCCAGCTACTCGGGAGGCTGAGGCAGGAGAAAGGCGTGAATCCGGGAGGCGGAGCTTGCAGTGAGCCGAGATTGCGCCACTGCACTCCAGCCTGAGCGACAGAGCGAGACTCTGTCTCATAATAAAATAAAATAAACAAAAACAAAAACCAGAAATTCATTTCTCCCCACTTTGGAAGCTGGAACAGCCAAGATCAAGGCACTGGCAGATTTGGTGTCAGGTGAGGGCTCACTTCCTGATTTGTAGATGGTCATCTTCTTGCTGTATCCTCAGGTGGCTGAGGGTATGGGGGAGCTCTCTTTATATAAACACTAATTCCATTCAGGAGGGCTCTGAGGTCTTTATCACCTAATCACCTCTAAATGCCACCATTTAGGTATTAGGATTTCAAAGGGACACATTCAGTCTACAGCACCTACCTCACATACAACATTGTAAATGTTCCATGACAGCAAATGTGTATTCAGTAGTCTGGTAAAATTCAGAGCACTGATGGATTATCATAGTAATGATTCTATGTCTCTGCATCAAATTTTGTAATTTCTTACCCATTTTACATTTATTATGTCATATTACTTATCCCAAATGTCTTCTAAGACAGACAGAATTGAGTGATACATAGATAAATGATAGATAGATAGATAGATAGATAGATAGATAGATAGATAGATAATAGATAGATACATAGATAGATGATAGGAGATACAACATATAGAATTTTTTTAAAAAGGAGCAAACAATATGATTTCTTTTAACATGGTTAAATGAACTGGCGAAAGATAAGTAACTGAGAATAAAACTCCTCATGGTCTGATTTTAAAACTCCATGCTAGAGGTTACATAAATTTTACAAAACAGCAAGAAATTTCACTCCATCCCTTCTTGAGAAATTTATAGCCTTATGAACATGTAGGGCTTTTTAATACATGACGAGTGGTATCTAAAAAATTTAATCCACCCTGGAAATAGGGTATATGATTAAGGGTTTCAAAGAGTGCTTAAAGATCAAAGGTAAAATAATCCTTCAACATATGCAGAAATTACTCTTTGATCACAAAGCCAGTAGAACTATGACCACCACTGAATTCCAAACATATAACACAGATACAGATAGACCTAGGCATGTTGTAGATATTCTCTAAATCCTTGCTTTTATACGTAATTTCATTTTGGCTGAAACATAGGGAGGTAATGAAATGACCTTGACTTTTTCCCGGGTCCATGCATTGGTAGCCGGGAAATGTTTTCATAAAGAACTCACCAAACCAAGAGTTTCATTATCTTCATCAGTAAAATGGAGGCTTTATGGAAATAATTTCAATTGTCCACTGAAATCTATTCTTCCTTTCTTCCTGGGTACAGAGATAATCCGAATGTTTCAGCTTCCTCTACAATTTGGTGTGGCCAAATTTTGGTGGGTTTGAGCTGATGGATCGTGAGTGGAAGTGTGTGTCCCATGGAGACCTGACCTAAGAAACGCCCAAACTCTTGTGTAGTCTTCTCCTTTCCATGACTGGAAGCCAATAATAATAAATGAGTGAGCTTTGGAAGCCATACACTAATGATAACAGAGCCACTGTCAACCTCAGTCCCTGAAAGACAGTGTGGAACAGAAATTTGCTCCTCACTGCCAACCTCCAACCCTTTGCTGACCTGCAACATCCCTGCTAGATTCTTAGGTGAGAAGGAAACAAGCCTCCATTGTTTTTGAACTACCACATTTTTAGCTTCTTTCTTGTAGGAGTTTCACCCACATAAACTAATACAAATGATAAGGTACTCCATAACAATAAAGAATTGTTTTTCTTAAGCACCTTTCGGCAGTTTAATTTTTAAGACATATGTCAACTTTAACATCAACCTGTTTATTTTAATAATATGTTGTTCACAGTAATGAAAATATCTCTCTGCCACCACTCTACAATTTCTCTTAAACTACCGCTTTCATCACATCAATTCTAAATCAAGAAAATTCAGTGATTCCAAACACCAACTCTACACCAAGTTTGGCATGGTCTGATCCAAAAAATAACTAGTCACACCCTGTAAAAAGAGGCAATTTATGGAATAAGCTAATTCCCATTTAGAGCCAAGTAAACTGACATCCACAGAAGTAAGTAATATGGTGTGATTTAGGAGCACAAGGAAGGCCCATCTCTGTTAGCCTGTCTGCATTTACAGATCATTGCTGGAGTAAAATGCACTACTGAAATTTTAAAAGTATGGTAATTTGGACTGCCAGCAGGTATAACAGGGCTTCTAGCTTCTCCTACTCTAATCTGTCCCAAATATCACTTTCAAATTATTTTCTGTAAAGCACCACTTTGTTCTGCTGTTTGCAAACTCAAGAACTTATCATGGTTCTCTATTGTTTTTTACTCTGTCAAGAATCCCATCCATGATCTGACCCTACTTTGCCCTCAACCTTATTTTTCACCACTCCTTATCAATCTCCTACTGAGCAAGTCATGTAACCTTTATGATTTTTACCTTCTCATTTGTAAAATGGGCATAACCCCAACCAGCTTTGCCTTCTCCTGCCAGTTTTCCAAAATTATGGTGAGAATTCAGAGAGATGCTACATATGACAGAATTATGAAAAAAAACAAAACATCCAAACCAAAATATAGTGCCTTAGGCCAGTGGTCCCCCACATAATGAGCATCAGAATAACCCAGAGGGCCTGTGAAAACCCAGATTGCTGGAGCCCACCCTCAGATTCTCTGATTGTCTGGTTTGGGACCTGAGAATTTAGTTTCTAACAAGTTCTCAGGTGATGCCAATGCTGCTAGTTCCAAGGACCACATTCTAAGAACTACCACCTTATCCTAACCCTGCCAAGAACACCATGCCCCAGGCATCTTTCAAAGTCACCTCCCTTCACGTCAGGGAGGGTGCCACTACAGACTGCGTCTCAATCCTCATTAGTCCTCCCAGGAACATCACAGAAAATGGAAGGGAAGAGTCAAGAAACTGTCTTTTCTTCTCAGTGAAGTTATTTATAACGAGCCAGCCTCTTGACAAGGTCCTGTAAGGTTGGAGGTCCAGAGCTGAAGCACCCGGGGAGGGCTGAACACAAAGGTGACTGAGAGGAACAGGTGATATTAAGGCAGCCACCAAACAGAGAGGCAGCGTGAGTCACAGAAGCAATATCCGGGAAACAATATTACGATGGGACAGATCACAAGGCCATGGAGAGCTAGCTCCCTGACAGATCCTTTTTTATCCGCAGGAACAAAAGCACATGGTGTGCTCAGAGGAAACCTCCAGGGAAGGCTTCAGCCCAGATGTCCTGACAGGCTCATAGGAATATTTCCTTTTCATGACACGGAAGCCATTCTCCCCCAGTGCCTTTCTGAGTGTGGCTGTGGCTGATAACAACATAATTTCCCTTGAAACATGTCTTTTCCTTCTCTCCCTCTCATACACCATCGTATGCCCCCTGAAGGAGAGAAAGATACTGAAAGAATGAATAACAATCTTCTACAATATTCCTTTAGCCATCTCATCATGCTGATGCACCCACAATATTAAGCCAAGGCCAAGGCACACTCTCCCACCTGCCCCAGTTACCTGTCCACAGGTGGGATGCTGTGGCCCCTGGTGATGAGGGCACCTAGGGCAGCTTTGCACACCCCGCCATGGGCACCAAGCTGCCATCATCCCCTGGGTTAAGCCCTCTCTCCTCTCAGTCTTGGGGAGCTGATGGAGCTGCTGCTGGATGCACCTGGGCCACCTGATGGCAGTGGAATCTCCATGGGAAAGGGGAACAGGTGGAGCCGCCCACCGGTGTGGCTTCTCCTTGATATTCTTCCATCAAAGTTCTCCTGGGTATTCCACCACCGCCTTGCCTGGTCACAGAACAGCCTGGGCTTCTCAGATATGCAAGTGACTCATTTTCTATCCATCAGAGATGAGACTTAAATAAATAAAAAGGTACTTCGTGGGGCGGCTGGGCCTAATGATAAGCAATTATAGGAAGCCAAATGAAGGCAGTGCTTTGTGCGGGGCCTGTGAAATTGGTTAAGCAAAAAGAATAATGGCCCGTTTCAGTGATTCATCCCTTTGCTCATTTCAGAGGGAGCATTATCTCAGTTAAGTGAGGCAATTAATATGAAAATGAGAGAATTGTTTAAGGAGATGAGGGGAAACTGGGGAGGGGGCCGGATGCCACAGTGGGGAAAAATAAGGGCCACTGAGATGGAAATTTGCATAGGTCGGTAGCAATGTGATGCCTTTAGCACGTACTCAAAGCTTAGCTAGCATTGTAATACGTCGCCATTAAATTCTCATTACGGTGACCTGTGTCCAACACAATTCAATTTTTCAGAATCTTAATGATAAAAAGTTAATTATGCTAAGGTGAAAACCTTTTGTACTGGGCCCTAAATAAAACAGAAAGGGCACTGTGACTACCTTCAGGATACTGCAGGTAGAGACAGGGAGGCTTAATTTACTGCTTTATTAACCATAACATGATTTGCAGGTTGATTTTTTTGTGTGAGCTTTGCAGATCTTTTGTAATGAAGTCAAGAGGGATAAACAGGGTATTTGTCTCTCCTCTTCACTTTTTTTTTTCCTTCCTAAGGAAATACCACGAGTGGTATTATTCCACTCAGTAGCTTCCAGACCATATTTCAAGGACTGGTTGATATCCTTGGACATCAAATAGGAAGAGAACAGGGCATGAGGGTTGAACAGGCGGCAAAGACAGCAGAGGATCCAGAGCCATCAGGCTGGGTTTGGTGGCAGGGATGTCACCGACTCACTCTATGTCTTGAGTGCAGATTTCATACCCAGAGGACTCCCAAGCAGAGCAGGAGAAAGGATAACAGTCTGATTGTTGCAGCAGAAGATTGCATCTACTTTCTGCCACTTCTCTGCTCTGTGCCTTGAACCAGTTACCTAACCTCTCAGAGGTTCAGCATTCCCGTGGGAAAGAAAGCAATAATGTTACCTCCCATGCAAGAATTGTACTGAGGATTTGGCATGGAGTAAATATAGTGTTTTATATTCACTCCATGCCAATATAGTGGGGGAAGAGGAGGCATTGTCATCATCGTCATCATTATGGTGCTTAAACCTCCTCCTCTGCAATAAGAGGTCTGCAATAAGCATCAGTTCCCCTCCCATGTGGTCTTCATTTATAAAATCATGGGGGGTACCCTGATATTTAGATCCTGACAAGATAGAAAAATAGCAAAGATTGCTGGCTCCCTTCACAAACCTAGCCCTGAAAATCCCCAAAATAAGGAAAGGAAAGTGGAAGTATCTCTCAAACTAGCATAAGAACTATGAGAATCCAAGGAGCAGGACAAGGTTGTAACCAAATCGAACTGGGTTCTGCTCACCCAGCACGGTGAGGACAAACATCTGCACCAAGGGTTGCAGCAGGAAAAAGGGCTCCAAGCAAGAAGAATCAGGTAGCTCCTGCTTAAGAACAAAACTCCCACATGGCTAACAGGCAAGAGTTTGTAAAGGCAGAGAGGCAGAGGTTACAGGCAAAGTCATAAATCAATATATGGAGGAAATACATTGGTTTGATGTAAAAAAGACCAAAACATCTTGAGAGGGGAAGTAGGGGGTCCATAGGTCATAGGTGGGTTTGAAGGTTTTCTAATTTGCAATTGGTTCAGGAGGCAAACCTTTGTCTAAAAATTTGGGATAGGCAGAAAAGAATGTTAGATCTGGCCTAGGGACTTCCTCCAGGCCCCTTAAGAAGAAATTTAAAACAAAGAACTGTGATCAGAGTTCAGTCTTCATTTCCTTCTGATCTGAGATCTACGTGCAGCAGACCCGGTTGGTAGCAGCTCAGGTTTTAAAATAACAACTCAGGGACATATGTTAAGATGTGGTCTTTAATTTCTATAGGGAACCATACATCCCATGACTCCAACTTCCTTGGCTATTGTTTTAAGCTAATATTACCTTCTTGCTTATCAAGTTGCATTTACTTCTCAGAGGTAATTAGGTACCTGAAATTTCCCTTAAAAAACTCAGATTTTTCTTCATTTCCATGCTTGGTGGGGGGTGGGTGCCTGCCAGGTTCCCAAGAGGGGTTCCTGCTCCATCTCTGGGTGATTGAGTCCTCTGGAGATAAAGTGGAGGGGTAGGAGATGCAGCAACCCAGAGGGGAAGATGTCCAAGGCAAACCATTGCAAGGCAACAGGCAGTGGGGTAACATCAGAATGGCACATCGGCCAGCTGAAGCAGAAACATTTATAGTAGTAGATTATAAATAATGTATGGTAATAGTAGTACCTGTAATAACACTGATAGAAATGCTAATAATAAAAGGAGTTGCAGTTCTTGATGTTATTTTTGTACTTTTTATATTGCTGATGATCCTTCATGGTCAATCATATTAAGTATATAAAAGCAAGTGTATTAGTTCATTCTTGCATTGCTATAAAGAATTACCTGAGACTGGGTAATTTATGAAGAGAACAGGTTTAATTGACTCATGGTTCTGCAGGCTGTACAGGAAGCATGGTTGGGGAGGCCTCAAGAAACTTACAGTCACGGCAGAAGGTGAAGGGGAAGCAGACACATCCTACACGGCTGGAGCAGGAGAAAGAGAGGCAGGGAGGGTCCAACACACTTTTAAACAAGCAGATCCTGGGAGAACTCTCTCATTGGATAGCACTCGAGAGATGAAGCTAAACCATTAGAAACTTCCCCCATGAAGCAATCATCTCCCGCCAGGCCTCTCCTCCAATATTGAGGATTACAATTTGGCATGCTATTTGGTCAGGGACACAAATCCAAATCACATCAGCAAAGGATACATATTTTTTAATAGCAGGAAAACACAATTTATAACACTAGTATCTTGAGTAGGCAAAACACCCATAGATATGTACCCTGACAGATTGCTCTATCTACCTCTGAGGTAAAGTATTTAATATTATGAAGCAATGATCTCAGCAGAACTTACTCTGAATATATTCAGATGAGGGTTCATACGGTTGGTTATACGATGTTTGGATGCCAAGAAAAATATCAAGACCTGGATAGCAATGGATCAAACAGAAAAGGCAAGAATATGAAACCAGACTGAAAAAATAAAGATTTTTTATACAGCAAGAAGATGTGTTCATCAAATAAGAAGTTTAGGGGTATTTTGAGGATTACAAAAGGGATGTTCAAACATGATAAACAGTGAAAAAACAACAAAACACAAGAAATCAAAAGGATAGGATGAGTATCAGAAAACAGAAAAATGTCAAAACAGGAAGAAGACTGAAATCAAAGCACCCTCCTGCCCCAGTCAGGAAGCCACTTACATGCTTCCTGCAGTGACACAAAACACTCCTGAAATTCACTTGTAAGTCTGAGAAATTTGTGACTAAGGGAAGTATTTAAAAATAGGAGTCCCTGTGTCATGAGTGAATTTAGCCCAACTTCAGCCAACTTGACTAATTTTATAGATCAAAACATCCTTTAGGATCATGCTAAGTGAAATAAGTCAGGTGCAAAAACAATAAAACACTACTATATGATCTCATTCATGTGGAACCTAAAAATGTTGACCTCCTAGAAGTAGGGAGTAGGATAGTGGTTATGAGAGTCTGGGGTGGTTAGGGCAGAAGGGAGATGAGATGTTGGCCAAAGGATATATAATTATAGATAAAAGAAATAAGTTCAAAAGATACATTGTACAGGATGTGACTATATCAAATGACAATACATTATATTCTTTTAAATGAAAAGATAGTGGATGTTAAATGTTCTTACCACAAAGAAACTATGTGAGATCATGTATTTGTTAATTAGCTAGATTTAACTCTTTCCACAATGTACCTATATTTCAAAACATTGTGTTGTTCAATATATACAGGTTTCTCTGTAAATTGAAACAAATATTTAAATTAATATATATACAGGTATCTCTGTAAATTTGAACAAATTTTTTGAGGTTCACAGTATTTTACACCAGTGGCTCCAAAGCATGGGTTAGCATACGATTCACCTGGGAAATCTGCTATGTGTCATATTCCTAGACAAAAAGTTCTGGAGTTAGAGCCCAGGACTCTGTATTTTCAACAAGTCGTCCAGATAATTTTTATGCAGCTAGCCAGGAAGATGCCTGAAGGACACAAGTAATCTGGGGAACCACTGTTCTGTAAAGCCCAAATGGTCTGCTTTTCTACAAACACTAAATATGTTTCCTTGCTTGTTGACTTTTCTGGAACATTGATATTTTCTCTTAACAAGTTTATTCATTAAATAAATGTTTGCTCAGTAGGTACCATGAGTGAAAATGAAGAATAAGGCAAAACTCCTGATATCCTTCAAAGATCTGAAAGTATAGGATGGGTGGTTCAGGCCTGGGCACTTGAACTATAAGACAAAATACAGTAAAACAAGTTCTATAAGGATGTACAGCAATAAAGAAAAGGGCTGTTGATTTTGGCTGCAGCCATCTGGGACGATTCAATGAAAGAAAGGGCATTTGAAGTGAGCCTTCAAGGATGAGCAGGGTTTAAATAATGGAAGAACAAAGGAAAAGTGCTCCATGAAGAAAAGCATAAGCACATGCATGGAAAGGTGAGAAAACAGAGGGTAGATCTGGCTAATGATGGGTAGAACAGTGCTAGAATACCCAGGGTGCACTGTCTGAGACAGAGTATCAAAGGCCCTGAGCATACTGGAAGGATGTTGGGCTATTGTGGGTAAGCTATGGCGAGACATTAAAGATTTTTAAAGATGAAAGTAGACATAATTTAAGCCTTGTTATGGGAGGACGACTCTACTACAGTGTAAATCAAAAATTAAACAGGAGAAAGACTAGAAATGGGGACACATTTAGCTAGCTATGTTAATGATCCAAATAAGAAAGAATGCGGCCCAAATTTGGAAAACAGCCCTGGGGTACAGAGAAGGGGGTGTCACAATACTATTGTTAGTTTTGCCACTTACGAAATGCCTGTCCATGGGCAACACTGAATCTCTCTGGGCCTCAATTTCCCCCTCTGTAAAATGAGATTAATAATGACCTGCCCGGTCTTCTTACCACGACTATTATGGAATATGTATTCATGGAAATCACATGAAGTGCTTTGTAAGTGTAAGGCATTAATGATTATGACGAAGTCTCTACCAAAGTTGGGGAAGTCAGTAGGAGACAGCTGTGAGACCAGCATTGCTGGGGGAGGCAAGGCAGACTTCGCCCTCTTCTAAAGCCCTTTCACTTTTAAGCTGTTGGAAGTTCTTATTAAGTCTCTTAACACATAATTCAGACAAATCATAAATCAACTGTCCAACTTTGTCTTAAGTCATTTTGGACTTTATGCTTGTCTTCTATAATACGTGCATCTTAGCCCACGTGTTTTCCCCATAGGCACACATTCAATAGCTGGGTATATTTAGAACTAACAGAAACATCAGAGATATAGCAACATCTTACCTGAAGTTTAATGTCTGTAGGCAAATGAGCGACTGGTACAGATTTCCTGATTAAGCAAACAGGCCATCTTCCCTGGCAGGAGAAAAGGAAGTAGTACAAAATGTAGATCCTTGGGCATAAGAATTGGGCTATTGTGCTAAATGTGTATTTTAGTCTTTTCTGGAAGGCAAAAGGACTGCAGAAGGTGACACTATTCAGCCTTTTAAGTGATGTATCCAGCATCAGCATGAGACCTTAAGAGGCCTTAAGCAGGAACTTCTATCAAGATCATCTTTTCTCCCTCATCTGTCTCCAAGAGCCCTGCTAAACACCTCTCCCAAGATCCAGTGCTGATTATCCATTTGCACATGAAAATTGTAGAAACTTCAGGTTCTGAAACCCAAAATTGTGATTTTTTTGGCCCCAAATATGCTGCTCCTCCTTTGTCAGCTCTCTAAAAAGCCCACCTACAGCCTATTTTCCCAGCTCAAAGTCAAGCTCTACTCCTCCTCATTCTTATTCCCAAAGCCCCCTGGCCATCGTACCCTGTCAGTTCCTAAGACTGACCCCAAAGGCCACATGGATGTCTGCAGCAGGGTCTCAGCCAGGACCAAGGGTCTGACTTTGTCCCATTACTCTTTTTCTGCCACACCACAGAATCCCTTCACTAATGTCAGCATGAAGACAAAGGTCAAGAAAGAACAACGGGGACTCCAACTAGCCCTGAATCAAGTCGTGATACTAAAAACTGCAAATGCAAAGTAGCAAGTTAGGCAATGGCCTACTGATTTATGGCGAGACCAGAAAACCAGGATATTAATTAGGATCATTTTGTTCCTTAATAATGAGATTCAATTGACTTATAACCAGTTATAAGCGCACTGTCTTTTGCTCTGCATTGTTAATTGTACTTATTCATTTTTACAGTTGCTAAATTATAAGATATGCCATAGTCGCGAAAGAAGAGAAAGGATTTATGTGTGTTCTATGCTAGGCTTTGCAGGAGAAAGTGAAATTTAAAGTGTTAAAAATGTTCATGAGAAAGTCAATGTGATTCTCTCCAACTCACAGTTGCCGGAGCAGGGAGAAAGCCAGGGCAGCCTCTCCACTCTGCAGCTATTACCACCGAGATTCAATTTGCTGCACAGGTCTCCTGAAGTACTTTACTATTCTGGGATTGGGCCAAAATTTGTTTCACAACAACTTGCCAAGAGTCCCAAGCCTTCTCAGCTACCCAAACTATATTATGAGACAACTGTCTTCGAAGACCAAAACGATCAAAACATCATCATAATTATTTCTCTCCACATGAGAAAAGTTACTTAACGACCTTGAGCCTCCATTTTCTGGTTTGTGACATAAAAACTTGCTTCTACCTGCGTAACACAAAGCCTCACACACAGAAAGTACTCAATTCATGTTAGCTGCTAGTGGCATTTATCATAGTAGGATGTCAAGCCAAAAACTGCCCAAATTCAAATCTTCTACCTGACTTAAGGACCTCCCATTATAGTCCAGTTTCTGTCTTTCAGGCAAACATCTTCTATTTGGCTTAGAAAAGGAGATTAAAACAACCAAGGAGCTTACTCCTCAGATACAACTCTCCTCACTACATACAGGAAAGCCTTGCCTTTTCAGCCCCAGGAAAGCACAGATGACCTCTCTGATAATTGTAGTGTTATGCACATATATACACAGCATTCATACACATAGACAGTAACATCAGGGAAAAGTTGACTTAGCAGCTCAGCTAAATCTCCTTTGTGAAAGGCTCTGAATTTTTGCTTTGGAAGAAATAGCAGACCAGACATTTCAGCTAAAGGGTGAGGCCCCAAGGATCATGCGCAATTAAAAATAGATGCTTGCTGTGTTGCCTTCAAAAGAAAATAGGCTTTTTAAAAACAGAAAAAGAGAGAGAAGAAAAGGAAGAAAGGAAGGAAGGGAGGGAGGGAGAGAGGTGGGGAGAGAGAAAGGGGAGGAAGGAAGGAAGGAAGGAAGGAAGGAAGGAAGGAAGGAAGGAAGGAAGCAAGGAAGGAAGGAAGGAAGGAAGGAAGGAAGGAAGGAAGGAAGGAAGGAAGGAAGGGGAAAGAAGGGAAATTTTTCTGGATGGGAGAACTTTGTTTTGTTGAACTGCTCGTTCTTGGCTCTGGAAATCTGGAAACACAACATGAGAAAGAAGAACTGGCTCTGCTTAATAAAGAATTGAAGAATTTGCAGTTCTCCCAAAGAAAACTCAGGAAGGAGAGAGATTGAGACTTTGCTCTAGATGGAGAAGAGAGAGAAGGGAAGCCCACAGGCAATGGGCGTTCAGTGAATGACACGTCCTCTAACATTTAGATTCAAACTAGTAGAGTCACTGCTTCCATCTGCCTGCAACTTGCTACAGAGTGGGGAAAAAAAGTAAACCCAAGGAACTAAACAGAATCTACAAAATTTTAACAATGAGGTTAAATTCGAATAAGTTTTTAGTGAGGTCTTTTCATAGCTTAAGTGACAATGTATAAGCTAACACTGCAGTCATTCATCCAGTCTAAGATGCATGTTTTTCACATTTTGATGTCTCTCTCTCCAGTTCAGATTCACCTTGCAGCTGATAATGAGTTAATATTAATTGGCAATGCCTTATTTTTATTTTCTATCTTGGAGGCAAGGAGAAGAATGTTATGTCGTACAAATGGGCTCTCAGAATCTATGAATATGGCAGCTCTGTATTGGTCCATTTTCACACTGCTATAAAGAAATACCAGAGACTGAGTAATTTATAAAGGAAAGAGGTTTAATTGACTCACAGGCTGCAAACTTTCCAAACTCTTACGTTCTGCTTCCCTTTTAAATATAAGTTCCAATTTCAGATCATCTTTCTCAAGTTCAAAGTTCCACAGATCTCTAGGGCAGGGGCAAAATGATGCCAGCCTCTGCTAATGCATAGCAAGAGTGACCTATGCTCCAGTTCCCAAGAAGTTTTTCATCCCCATCTGAGAACCCCCTCAGCTTGGACTTCATTGTCTACATCACTATCAGCATTTTGATCAAAACCATTCAACAAGTCTCTAGGAAACTGCAAACTTTCCCACATCTTCTGCCTTCTTCTGAGCCCTGCAATCTGTTCTAACCTCTGCTCATCAACCAGTTCCAAAGTTGCTCCCACATTTTCAGGTTATCTTTACAGCAGTGCCCCTCTCCCGGTAAAAATTCATTGTAGTAGTCCATTTTCACACGGCTATAATGAAATACCTGAGACTAGGTAATTTATAAAGGAAAGAGGGTTAATTAACTCACAATTCCGCATGGCTGGGAAAGCCTTGGGAAATTTACAGTCATGGCGGAAGGAGAAACAGCCACCTTCTTCACACGATGGCAGGAGAGAGAAGAGTGAAGGAGGAACTTCCAAACACACAAAACCATCAACTCTTATAAGAACTCACACCATCATGAGAAGAGCATGGGAGAAACCGCCCCTATAATCCAGTCGCCTCCCTCCCTCAACATGTGGGGATTAAAATTTGAGGTAAGATTTGGGTGGAGTCACAGAGCCAAAGCATAACATACTCCAACAGATGTGCCAATGACTTCAACGCTTCAGACTATGTTTCACAAGTACTGGAACTATCACAGTCCTCAGGTTGAAATGTCAGACTACAAGCCAGCAAAAACAGAGTCAGGTTTATTTTTTTAATTGGTATCTCCGAGAGTTCAGATAGTCGTTATCTAACCTCCAACATATGGTAGAGCACAGAGAAGAGTCCAATTTAATTTTCCTGATACTTTTTTCATAAGCTGATGACCCAGCTAACCATGTGCTTTGATGAACTCACTGGGTCGTAAATATCTTGAATCCTTCCACCCTCATCACCACAGAGAAGGCAATTCAGAGCCCTGCACATCTGTAAACAAATTTTTTTTAAAGAAAATATATTTATTTGGGAACAAAGCAATTCAATGGGAATACATATGCCATACTAAAGCATGTGTGTTTTTAGGGAACTAAATGAAGACAAAGGTTTTTAAAGAAAAAAAAAAATACAGCATACATAATTGTTCTCAAATAATTATCCACGGCTACAGAGAGAAATAACCAGGTTGATGCCAGTCCAAGGTTGGACAGGCAGTTATTGGGCAGATGTCCTTGTAGAAGTAGTTTTCGTGTAAGGCTGTGATGGCCTGTGTTTAAGGTCGTGATTTTTGCAGTCTTTTTAAAATTCCAACTTCTACTTTAGATTCAGAGGATACATGTACAGGTTTGTTACATGGATAAATTACATGTCACTGGGGTTTGTTATACAGATTATTTCATTATCTAGATAATAATCATAGAACCCAATAGGTAGTTTTTTGGATCCTCACCTTCCTGGCATCTTCCACCTTCAAGTAAGCCGCAGTATCTACTGTTTTCCTTTTTGTGTCTATGTGTACTCAATGTTTAGCTCCCACTTACAAGCAAGGAAGTGTGATATTTGGATTTCTGTTTCTGCATTCATTCTCTTAGGATAATGGCCTCCAGCTTCATCCATATTGCTGCAAAAAAAATGTGATTTTACTCTTTTTTAGGGCGGTGTAATACTTTCAGTTCAATTAGATTATTTCCTCTCTGCAAGACTCATTATCCGTTTTTAACATTCAGTTGAGTCTGGGAAACTTGCATAATTTTTATTCCACATTTTTCTTCTCAAAAAAAAAAAAAAGACTTGGACTTTCTAATTCCATCTTAGCAAAGTGGATAGAGTAGATACTCCAGGAACAAAAGGTGCCAGACAAGGGTCTTTAGTAGAATGAGGAGCATGGCACTGCGAGAACCTTCTTCAATGATGCTACAAATCTTCAGTAAAAACTCCCATGTGCGCTCCCGCACACACAAGCACACAATCACACACACTTACTTAACATATTTGAATTTCTTGTTAAAGATTATTATTTTGTAGCTAGATAATAATGGAACAAAACAGTCAGTGTGTGTGGTGAAGAGAACTGATTGTATCTGTATATATGAGCATTAACCAGAGTCATTCACGTACAAAGGTTAAAAACGATGTGGCAAGCAGGCAAAGGAGGTTACGTGCATTTTCACTGAATCTTGTTGTTGGCACCTGAAACAAGCTGGCAATAGCTAAATCTCAGCGAGCACTCAATGTGTGCCAGGCATTCACACACAATATCACTAACACCCATGACAGTCCTTCAAGGGAGGTTCTGCTGTCTGAGAGATTATGTGACACGCCTAAGGTCACAGGATCAGCAAATACTAGGGCTGAGATTTAAACCCAGAACTGTCCACTGCCGAAGCTTTTGCTCTCTTCCTTGTGCCATGCTGCTTCTCATTTTGGGCTTGGTCTCCACTTCCCAGCCCTTGAACGAGTTCTCCAGGTCGGCCCCATTAGCACTGCATCTCGGAACAAAGCTGCAGCTGCGCTGCCAATCTCCCAGTGGTGAGTAACCTTCCTGCTTTGCATCTAACCTTGTGTCCTCCGTTGAGTGCTGACAGGTAGCAGTAGTCCTTCTTTTCTGAAAATGTCACTGAGCCATCTTCACAGAGAAAAGGCAGTGCTGACATTCTACTTTTCCTGTGACTCCCTGGAGAACGTTTAATCCCCACGACCTTGTGGCTGTTTAAAAAGAGCCAATCCTCAGACCTTGTCAGTCAGTGACAGCCAGCATTTTGTTTAATAGGCCTGAGGGTGGGCTTGGTTTGCAGTGGGGAAGGGTAACATCTGCTGGAGTTTAAAAGGCAAATGGGGTTTCTCAGTGATTATTATTCATCAGCAGTACTCAAATGCATATTTTCCCTGTGTTTCTGTTTATAATCAAAAACAAACACAGATATTTAAAATCTACATTGTTTTTATGACGACCTAGCAAGATGCCTCTTTCTGACTGACTGGGAGGATACCCCCGACCCTTGTTTGAATTTTCTGACACCAACAATTGAGTATTAAAGTATTATTTAGAATTATTGAAGCGTAACATCTATGGACATTCACAGTTACCGCTTACTAAGCCAATGCTGACTTTGGTGATTTATTTATATTACCCAATTGTATCCTTCTAATAACTCTCCATATATAAAATTATCTCCATTTCACAGATGAAAAAATTAAAACTAAATCAGTGTCTCAGGACTTGGGCTGTTCTGAGAACTGTTTGTCATCCATCTATCATGGGATTAGCGTAGAAATTGAGAGTGTTGAAAAACTTTTATAGGCATTTGACCCTGCCATGATAACCAAGCAATATTAGATTTTTCTAGTAATTTGTTTTTACTGTATTTTACAAAAGTTTCAATCCACAATGGTTTGGAATTAGAAAACAATTTGCCCTTTATCAAAGATGGTTTTAGAAGCACTGTTCCAGTAAAACCCTCCCTCTGGAATGATAGTCCAACGTGTGGGAAAAAATAATCTGAATGATTCTAACTTGCCATTTAATGATTAGCTGTTCTTCACCCAAGTGGCTTGGCTTGGAGTGGCTGGTGGAGCCCAGACATCTATATTATTTAAAGCTTTACCAAAGATGTAAACTCCATGAGGGTAGTGATTGGGGTCTGTCTTATTCACTGACACATCCTGAGTCAAACTGTCTGGTTCTAGGTAGGTGCTTAATAAATATTATTAAGTCCATGGACAAATGTATAGCTCCTGATGGACAGACATGGTTGAGAAACACGATTTTTCACATTCCTATCTACACTCAAGGTTTTACCTATGACAGCAGGCTGAAGATTCCCAGGGTCTTACATCCTAGCAGGTAAGAAAAACAATTAACCAACAGAATGATTAAGGTCTCAGTGATGCTAAGGAAGAATTGAAGCTGGGTGTGGTAAGCAAAATAATGCCTCCATCCCTAAAGACATCCATGTCTTCATACCTAGGACCTTTGAATATGTCAGGTTATGCAGCAAAGGAGAAATGAGGTTGAAGCTGGAATCAAGGTTGCTAATAAGCTGACCCTAAGCTAGAGAGATTATTCTGGGTTGGTTGGGTGGGCCCAGGGTAGTCACAAGTGTCCTTGAAAGTGAAGGAAGGAGGCAGAAGAGGAGAGTCCAAAGACAAAGTGACTACAGAGAAATGGTCAGAGATACAATTTTGCTGGCTTAGAAAGTGGAGGAAGGGGCCATGAGCCAAGGATACAGGCAACCTCTAGAATCTGAGAAGGGCAAGGAAATGAAATGTCCTTTATGAAAAGTAATGCAGCCCTGAAACACCTTGATTTTAGCCCACTGAGACATACGTTAGATTTCTAACATACAGAACTGTAAGACAGTGAGTGTGTATGTGTGTGTGTGTGTGTGTTTCTGGAGTCAGGTTCTTGATCTGTCACCCACGCTGGAATGCATTGGCACGAACTGGTTCATTGCAGCTTCAAATTTCTGGGCTCCAGAGATCCTCCTGCCTCAGCTACTCTGGCTTTTTTTTTTTTTTTTAATTTTTGCTTTTTAGAAATGGAGTCTCTCTATGTTGACCAGGTTGGTCTTGAACTCTTGGTCTCAAACAAGGCTCCCACCTCAGCCTCCCACGTTGCTGGGATTACAGGCATGAGCCATCACATCCAGCTAAGTTTGTGTTGTTTTCAGCCACCATGTATGTATCACTTTGTTACAGCAGTAATAGAAAACTAATGCACTGAGTGATGATATCCATAGTAAGTAGGGAAGGTCCCTTTAGAGGTCTCACAAAATGTAACAGTGTAATGAAATGCTAAGAAGCAAGAACTAACCTTAAAAGACCTGAGGGAAGATTCCAGCCAGAAGAAAGAGCTGGTATTGGGTTCCAGAGGGAGGACACTCCTTGGCAAAGGAGACCCAAGTGGCTGAGCTGGTGGAGCACAAAACAGAGAAAAGATGAGATGGAGCTGGAGAGGTTGGCAGAGGTCCTCTGCAGGACTGGGAGGTCATGGCAGGAGGACTGGAGCTTATTTTAAGAGCACTAGATGGCTATATAATAGAGCAGGGGGGTGATAGGTTGTTTTTCACTTTCTTAATGATCTCCTTAGAGGCACACAATTTTTAATTTTGATAAAGTAAAACTTAAAAATCTTATCTTTCATCACTTGCAGTTTTAGTGTCATATCTAAGAAATCATTGCTAAACCCTAGATCACACCATTTTACTCTGGCATTTCCTTCTATGAGTTCAACAGTTTTAGCCCTTATATTTAGGTCTATGATCTACCTTGAGTTAATGTTTGTGTATGGCATGAGGCAGGGATCCAATTTCATTCTGTTGCATGTGGATATGCAGTTGTCCCAGCACTATTTGTTGAAGGGATAAGTAACATTTTATTGCAATAAAGACAGACTCAGTAATAATGCTATGCTGAGCCATATCGATGCCCAAGGCAAAAGAAAAAATATCAGTAACATAGTGTTTTGTAAATATTAAAGATATAAATTCTTTCTAATTTGGCCTTGCAGTCTCTCTCTGGAGAGTGGCTATAAATTCTAGCCCTGCCCTGACAGGACTCCAGGGGAGGCAGTTTCTGGACGTTTACACCATACTTTTCATGGGATACTTCTTTATCCTGGTAGACTGCCTAATGCCTAAGTGTCCGGCCATGGTCAGGTGTTCCCCATACAGAAAACTTGCTTATATTTGCAGATGTTCCTGTGGCTCTTGTCGAAGCTGTGTCCAGTTTACTCCTACCAAGATAGCCACTCCATAGGAGAGCCCTGACCAGGAAAGAAGTTAGGCTCACGTGTGTCTTCCAGGGAGACAGAGAGGAGGCAGTACAACACAAAGCACACGAAATAGCAGACATATTTACTACTTACAGATTCCAGAGAGCAGGGGGCAGTATGCCTCCCAGGGCCACTGGAAAGGGGGAAACCACTGAGGACACGTGCATTCAGCCAGCAGGTGGGGAGCAAGAGAGAGAGAAGGGGACCCGTAAGCCAAATTCTTTATGGGGGTCCTGGGAGTTACTCAAGCAGGTTTCCCATGGAGAGTTCTAACTGGTGGCACAAGCAGGCACTAGTTCCATGGGGGTCACACTGTGACTGAGAGGTGGCCACTGTGGCACACCTGCACAGTCCATACGGGGTGTGGAGATCAGTGGGGCTAATTAGATCAGTTGTATCTGGCTGTCTCATGGAGAGGTAACCACCAGGAGTTGTATAAGCCAGATAGCTGAATTAACCACCTTGAGGAACTAAGAGGAGTTGTAAAACTGGATACTGCATCGAGGGTGACTGAGCCTGCTTCTGGTATGAGAAAGTTAAATTTATATTCAAATGGATACTGAAGCAACATGAAATTATAAGAATTCACTCTATACTATTAATCTTAAAATTTTATTTTTTTCACCATGGGTTTTTGCATTAATTTTAATTAAAGTATTGCATTTAATATTACTTATCCTAGTGACTGAGACCTGAGAGCCCTTTTACATTTTGTGTCTAAAAGAGGCCTTATTCACCTCACCCTAGCTGCAAAGTCCTTAGCTCAGCTTACCATACCTTCCACATCCTCACCCCTGCCTGCCCCTCTGGCTGCGTCTCACCCCCATTACTGAACTGTTATCACGAATCATACAGATTAGTTCATATTTCCTTGCACACATCATGCTATGTCAAGTGTCTGTCATTTTGATCTTGCTCACCACTTGACTTGGAATTATTTATCCTTATTATCTTGCTCTTTCCCATTCTACAAGATCAGGTGTTAACTCCTCCAGAAAGCTTTCCTTGAGCCTCCGGGTGGGTTGGCACTCCTCACCCAGGCTCCCACAGTGCCCTCCTTACCCATTGTGCTCCCATAATTATCATAAAATAATAACATAATAACAAAGCCTGTGCTACCCTGTAAAATAATTATTTATTATTTGTCTTCCCTCCCTCTGGACTGCAGCTCCTCGTCCCTTACATCAAACTGTATCTTATCCACCTGAACATTCTCATATGCTAGCACAGTGCCTAGAATATGACAGATGAGTAATAGATATTTGTTTAACAGTTCATCTAGCTAGAAGTAAGCAAGGAGAAGCCACTCCAATCTGCCTAAAGTGAACACAGAATGTTCCTCGTGGAACTTCCCTGGTAGGACAGAAGTTAAGCATCTGGTGCAGAATCCTTCCCTGCTAAAAAGGTGAGACATCCCAGAGAGCAGAGGCTGTGCCTGAGGCAAGATCTCCTTGTCTGGACTCCGAGGATGGAAGCAAATATTTACAAGACCTCATTGGAGAGTCAGCCCCATGTGCAGAAGGATAATTTAGAAATTTAATAACTGGAACTGGCCTACGAGTGAAGCAGGGAAGTGGCTATCTCCAAGGAGTGCAACAGTGAGTAAAATTAAGGGAAAATTCCCACTGAGCTCACCTCTTCTTTCATTCATTCACTAGTCATCCCATAAACATTTATGGAGCATCTTTTGGGGGTACTGGAGTAGGTCCTGGAATATAGGGATCAAAGATCATGCCTTACTGAAATAAATTCATGGCCAAGTCAACTGCTGCAAACCTACTATGTGTGGGATGGGAAACCAAAAAATAAAGGCATTGACAACTAAGTCTAGCCTTCAGTGGTTTTACTGGAGTATTCTATTTGCCTATCCAAATCCACTCTCTATCTTTGTCCACCCTGCAATTCCCTGGGGAAGCTGAACCCAAACCACACTGCTGGGCTCCCTTGACCACTGACTACCAACTGCACGTGGCCAATGTTGTGCATCAGGAGGAGATTAGAAGGAGGGAAGTGAGTGAGGCTGTGGCATTTATTACTATTGCCATGGGGTTTCCATGGGCCAGTTTTGTTGAAAGCCAGGAGTCCTGTGTTTCTTCCGCATAGCCCCCGCAGTCTTCTGGCTCTCTTTCCCCTCTCTGCACTGTTTCAGGCCTACAATAGCACCCAGATTTCATAGTCCTCTGGCATTGGACTATTCTTGGTAGTTTCCCTAAGCCCTGCTCCCAGCTTTGTAAATAGTCCTTTATTAAATTCATCTCACATTATCCACATGTAAGTGTGCCATCTGTTTCTTGCTGGGACCTTGACTGACACAACAAGCTCCTGGGGGAGATATGACAAGAACATCAATAAATGGGAGACGGAAGGAGGAATCCCCTTGGACATGTGAATGAATATATACGGCCACTCACCGGGAAAGGAGGCCATGAGAAAAAGTCAAAGCCAAACACCTTGGGACTGTTTGCCTTTATGCCCAGGAAGCTGGAACAGAGCAGGGGGCTGGTTGAAGGTACCTGAGAATCCACCCCTGAAGGATTAGCAGATTTGGAGGGTAAGGAAAGATTTCTTTCTACCTGAGGAGTGCCTAGGAGACAGTGACTCTGAGTTTTCTTGGGGTAGACAGCAATGAAGGCTTAATGAGCAGACCCCTCCAGGCTGGTCTCCTCTCTGATTGCCACTGTGGGACCTCGAGGCAAAGGGAGGAGCAGGCTGATGCACTTCGAGTGCTACAGAGAAACGGAAACAAGACTGTTTCCTGAGTTGCAGAATATGTCAAAAAATAAGAGGACAAAACCACATTCTGCCAAGTCACCTTAAAGACATGAAATGGGTTCTAGGCCTATAAAAGTGCCTGCAGCTTAGCATAGCTAGAGGTTATCTAGATGTTTCCAGTCTTGAGAACTTTCACCTAAGGAAGAAGCACACGTCAGACTCTTCCAACAGCGTTCGAATCACACCACTCACATCCGTCTTTTCAGTTCTGTCCTCCTCAAAACTCCTTAGAGATATTATTTGTTTCCTTATGTGGTTTTCCTACATGAAAGAAAAACCATATGTATGCTGATCAGGTTTAAGGTACCTAACAAGTAGAATTCATGCTGAAAATCAATACTTTGGCATCTGCAGTCTCCTATAAGCATTGTTAGTGTGAGTCAGCCTCCCCAAGTCCAGGAAGCTTGAATACTTTGAAAATCTAAACCCACAAAGCCAAAGTCAAACCCCTGGCTTGGGTGAAGTCATGAGTATCAGTGCTGCCTGGAGGCTCCTTGGAAGCCCACCATCCACCAGCCCGGGACACACACAGATGCACTGGTACTTCGATGAGCTCTGCTGCCCACTAAAGTGCTGAGTTGTTAGAACAGCCATTGTACCAGGTCTCTCTCATCCCTTTCTTGAACAATGAATTGCTCTTCCAAACTTCAGGATATTACCTTAATACATCTTTTTTTTTCTTTGATTTTAATTTTTATTTTTTGATTGACACAGATCTTATGTATATTTATTGTGTGCAGCATTTTGTTTGAAATAAGCAGGCTTTCTGAAATGGCTAAATAGTGCTAATTAATATATGCATTAACTCACATACTTATCATTTTTGGGGGTGAGATACCTTGATCTGTTTTCAGTTTCATAGCCTGGAATTGGCTCATTGTTCTTCTTGACTGATTCTGCCTGTCACTATATCTACCACCTCTGTCAGATTAGAGTAATTCACAAATTTGATAAGCAGGCGTGACCTAAGTGACTGATAAAAATGTTAAATATACAACCTGAGGATTCTTCAATCCCATCCTGGCTCCCCTCCTTTTAAAACTTTGGTCTGTCCTTTTCATTTTAAAATATAGAGCCCAGAACTGCAGGCACCGACCATGACAGGTGTGGTCTAGCCTGTGCATAGCAAAGCATGCCTCTCACCTCATTGAAATTTTCTGCTTCTGCAGGCTGAGATCAAAATAACTCCCTTACACATTATGGCTGATATTACTGGAGTACTTCCGTCATTTTTATCCTAAAGATACTAATTCACATCAGTGCATCCTGTTAGTTTTCTTTTGGACTCGGGTGTAACATGTTCTGTTCCTGTTCAGTTTTGCCTCTTTATGCTTAGACTGTTGCTGCAGCCTGTTAAGATCTATTAGGATCCTGTATAGACCAGACACAAACTCTCATCACTCGACTTGTGTCTAACTCTCTAGTACCATCCCGTCCCCACTCCTGTCTGTACACTTTACTTCCAGCAATAGTAACTGCTTCGGGGCCTCCCCTATGTCTTCTATACTGTGTGTAGGATACAATCTCTCCCAAACAGAAAAAGTCTCAGACAAACACAAAGATCCACATCCCAGACTCTGACCCGTTCCACTCCATGCAACAGAAGGTAAAAGGATATGGGAGATCTCTGAGTCATGTGACCAGAAGGCTAGGGTCTAGTCCTGTCTTCACCCTTAAAAGGCTCTTGTCTGCCCTCTGAGCAGGCATAGGGTACAGCAGTCTGAGGATACACCAGGGATCTTTCTGTCTGCCCCACTCTCGCTGGAGCAGAGGCTGCTCTTGCTTCCCAATGTCCATTCTCTTCTGCTCCCAAGAACAGACCCCAGTATTTAAAACAGCACATATAAACCCCTGAAATGATGGCATTGCCAGCTGCTTTATAGCCAGGAATGGTCATGAGATAAAGTTTCAGCCAATG
Source organism: Theropithecus gelada (assembly GCF_003255815.1). Classification (NCBI taxonomy): domain Eukaryota; kingdom Metazoa; phylum Chordata; class Mammalia; order Primates; family Cercopithecidae; genus Theropithecus; species Theropithecus gelada. The sequence continues at coordinate 12,714,463 of NC_037672.1, read as the reverse complement.
AAATGGGAAAAGTCATGGGACTGACTTTCAGGAAGGTCTTAAAGGGGAGGGAATAAATGATGTTTGTCCTCTTCCACTTGCGCCTGCTGTCTGCCTGGAATGTGAATGTGATGACAGGCTTTCCAGCAGACATCATAGGACCATGCAGTAAACTTGAGGTTAGAAACTGGTCTGATGATTCTGGAGGAGAAAGATTGAAGCATGGTCTTGGAAACACCATACCGGGCCTAGACTGCCTTTACGCCAACTTCTTTTATGGGAGAAGGGAAATAAGCCTTTACAGATTTAACACACCTTTCAGAAGTCACTTTGTTCTATATTCAGTGATGTTATCCTTAGCTGCTTAACTCCGGAAAAGCCTCCTATTCTCTAACCCTATTTATTCAACTGCAAAATGAAACTAACGATATAATAGGAAGGGGAAAAAGATCATATGTCAAGCATTGACAAGACATTAGGAATATGAAGGCAAAAAGATAAAAGCAATTCCGCCAGCAGATTTTATTTGATCTCATTGCTCACTCACTATTTCTTTCTTTCTTTCAACAAGTATTTATAAAGTCTCAACAGAGGTGGCAGTTCTGAAGGGACTAGGGTTGCCATACTTAGCAAATAAAAATACAGGGACAACAATTTTTTTTTTTTTTTTTTTTTTTTAGCGTAAGTATGCCCTGTGCAATATTTTTATATTAAAAAGGTAATTATTGTTTATCTGAAATTCAAGTTTAACTGGTTGTCCTGTATTTTATCTAATGACCCTATCTGGGGCTACCATGGTGAATAACACTGAAAAGAGCCCATCCTGCAAGGAGCTGTCTTCCAGTGGAGGGGGTGGTGAGCAAACCATGAAGCTCAATGTCAGAATTGAATGTAGGGATAAGTGGCGTGAAGGAAATAAAGCCACTACAGTGTGACAGGAAGGTGACTCTTCAAGGTTGTCAGGGAAGTCCCATGAGGAGGTACCATTTCCCCAGATGCCTGGACATTGAAATGGAACTAGCCAAGCCAGGGGAGGACCAGTCCAGCCTGAGGGGCCAACGACAGCAAAGGCCCTCAGGTGGGAACCTGTTTGGAATGTTCTAGAATCCCAAGGCCAGTGGGGTTAATGTTAAGTGGGGAGAGATGTGCTAGAGCCCGATCAGGTAAGGCCTGTAGGTGATTTAAAAAAAAAAAAAAGTCCATGGATTCTATTTTAAGGGTAATTAGCAGTCATCAGAGGGTTAAGAAGGAAGAATATCATTCAATTTCTTTGTTATTGTTCATTTTTTAAAGAATGTCTTGATTGCTTGGTGGGGATGAGACAGGGTTAGAGAGGTAAAGGCAGCTGCAGGAGAATGAGTAAGGGGGCTTTTCAACAGCACAGCTGAACTGACAGAGGCTTCAGCTGGAGAGCTGCAGAAGACCTGGTGAGAAGGATCCCATGGGCTATGCATTTGGGAGTAGGGCAGACAGGACCAGTGAAGAGATTCACTGTGGAGGCTGCAGGAGAGAAGCGAATCAAACACGATGTGTAGGGCTGAGTCCTGAGTAACTGAGTAAAAGGTTCTCATTTACTGAGATGGAGACACTGTTCCTAGCACAGGTTTGTGGACAGCATGGGACAGAATATTAAGGAGCTTGTCTTGGCCAGATTTCTTAGATTAGATAGTCATATGCAGATGTTAACAATTAAAAGTTGCTTTTATTATCCCCAATTTACAGAAGAGGAGACTGAGGTCCAGCAGGTTAGAAAAGCGGGACCCATAACAAAACCTGTCCAGACCCAGCTTGCTTCCCCAGACCACACTATTATAAACCTCCCTGCTGCAGAGGTGAAACAAGCACCAAATGAGATCATAGATGTTTAAATTATAATGATTATTAATGTGGGACAGTGTCTGGAGAGAGGTAGGGCATGGAACCTACAGGATCTAGGGAGCAGGTAAAATGTGCTCAGTTCTGCCTTGGAGCTGAGTCTTCCTCACGCCAGAGTCAGTTACATTTCCCCAGACAAGCTGTTCCACAGCTGGACTTCACGCCATCCCCTCTGAATCATTTAAATTGCCTTGCTAAATAATTTACCTCCAGGTAGACAAAATGGGTCCACAGGCTCCCCAGACATTGTGGGACTGGTGCATAATTTACAGAGCACTGCTCAGCCGCCCCGTGCAGGGAGAACAACAGGGCTTGGACACCTGCCAGAGTCGAGGAGGGCACCAACTGGAAAGGAGGCAAAAAACAGCTCCATCAAAAAGAGGCAAAGGCACCTACTGATACCTGGATTCTCAAGGCCAAAAGCAAGGCAGGAAAATGTGAGGGTCAAACTGCCTCAGGGCATAGGTTGAAGCCCGTGAGGGAGGAGCAGGTAGCTAGCATGTGTGCTGGAAGTCTGAGGAAAATATCATCAATGCTACACTCTTCCTGATTGCCAATATCCTGAGGCCTAATTAATTGTGTCCTTTAAAAAACAGCATTGCCTCTGGTAAGAAGCATGTTTAGTAAATACTTAAGCATTTTAACACAGGCCAGATGGATGTGGAATTCAGAGAGGAAGGGCAATTTTCTGTGCCTGGAATGCCTTCCTCCACACCCCTTATGCAGTCGACAAATTCCTGCTCCTTTTTCTACAGCTGTCCTCAAGGGTGACCTCCTCCAGGAAGCCTGCCTCACTCCCAGAGGCAGACCAAGGTTTCCTTCTCATGGTGAACTATGTTTTATGTCTCATTTCATTGTATAATAAATGTTGTTTTCCTCCCCTGGACTCTGGGGTCCTTGGTAACAGAGTTTCTTTAAATCTGTAGTCACAGTACATGATTCAGTGGTAGCACATTCTATATTCATTGTAGAATGAAAGATGAAACAAACAAGACATGCACCATAACTTACAAGATATTTTCCCCAGAATTGCATGTACTATTGTTGTTTTAAGCATAAAAATTCATATCCCAAGAGTATGGCAAAATGTATATAAAAAAAGCAAACATACCAGAAGTTACTCAGCATCTTCAAGAATCATTCTGCCCCTTGCTCCATGTCTTAGCCCATTTTCTGTTGCTGTAACAGAATATCACAGATTAGGTAATTTCTAAAGAAAGGAATTTTATTCATCTCACAGTTCTGGAGGCTGGGAGTTCCAAGAGCATGATGCTGGCATCTGGTGAGAGCCTTCTTGCTGTGTCATAACATGGCAGAGGGTATCACATGATGAGAGGGCAAGAGCACACATGCCAGCTCAGGTCTCTCTTCCTCTCTTATGAAGCTGTTGTTCTCATAGCGGAAGCTCCACCCTGATGACCTTATCTAATCCTAATTACCTTGCAAAGATCCTATCTCCAATTGACATATGGATTTGGGGAATTGAGTTTCCAACACAAGAAATTTGGGAAACATATTTAAACGATAGTGCTGCACTTGGATTACTACTTCCCATTTCTAACAACCTGTCAGCTTCAGCTCTTTGCATATGGCATCTAAGTCATTTTACAATGCCTGACTCTTAATAGGGTGATTGGGTTCTTGAATCAGACAGATATATTTTTATTGGGAGTTTCCAGCCTTGCCACTTAGAAGCTGTGTGGCCTCAGTTTAGTACTTTAACCTCTCTAATCTTCAGCTTCCTTACTTATAAAACAGGCACAGTAGAAGTATAGAGATATTAATAATGCCTACCCCATTGTAATGTTGTGAATATTAAATGAGATTAGTGTATATAAATATCTTAGTGCAGTGCCTAGAACTTAGTGAGCATTGAATGAATGTTAGCTATTACTACTGTTTTCACTTTTCTCCAAGATGTATTGTCCATTCTGTCACTGCATCTGCTTTCTATATTCTCTACCAGTACACACACCTTCAGTTCAGCCCTGGATTTACTGCCATGTATCCAATACCCCATGATCAGATCCAGAATACATTTGGCAACCACAGGTTCTCTTCTTGTGATTATAAAAAATTTCCTCTTCCTGGATGCTTCTCAAGATCAAGAGTAAAGATCTGATCTATCTTAAGCTATGTTTGGGTTGTCAGTCTGTGGTACTTTGAATACAACTCCCCCAAAAGACTGCCTCATATAAAGCCCCAGATTATATTAGGGTTACTTGTGTTTGAGCCTAAAGATACAATGGCAGTTAGAATTTAAATGGCATTTACTATGTGCTTGGTACTTTTTTTTAAGTAATTTATACTTAATACTCAAAACCTAAGAGGTACCAGTATATCTTCATTTTGCTTATGAGAAATTGAGGCACAGAGAGGTATCATTTGTATGAGGGTGGGGTGTGTCACACTGTGCTCAGGAGGGCTTGCTAGTCGGAACTGTAAACTAAGTTTACATCCTTGGGAGAAGAAAAACTTTGTCACTTCTAAAGGGTCTGATTTTTCCCAGTTTTAGACATCAAGGAAGAGGCAGGTTCTGTTATAGAAAATCAAGCCTTGTAGGCAAGGATTAGATGGGCAGGACCAAGGAATGATCATCATTCTCTGAGCCCACTCTCTTTAGTTAAGATTTTAATGAATCTAAACATACTTAAAAGAAGGTGGGAGAAAACTGGTCCTTGACTCAAGGAAGCTTTTAGACATGGGGCAAGGAAGGGAGATAGGTTGTAGGAAAATTGAGACTACTGTTAGGTACCAGGTATCCATATAATAAAATATCAAGTGGTACCTCTAGAGTTAATTCTGTTCTGTTATCTGGGAGCCCTGTTAATCATTCTTTCATGCCTTGATTGTACCATGGGGAATAAAGGAGTGGATTTAGGTTCACCTTGGACACATGTGAGAAAATAAGATCTGCAGTCTCTGAAACCAGCTTTGTCGGATGCAAAGAGAAAGTGTGTCTCAGGGATAAGAAAGAACTCCCTCCTAACCATAGGGAGCTTCTCCGTCTATTGCTAGCCAAGGTGGACGAGGATTTGATTTCATTAAATCACCCAGCACTTTTCTTTACCTGCCCAAAGGTGAGTGAGTCCATAGGAAAGTTAAAATGGAGGTCATTTCCAGACAAACCTGGAGGCTTCTGTGGGTCAGACAACTGAGGCCCCAAGAGAAGAAAACTAAATAAGTTAAACTCCCTTCATCTGGAAAATAAACATCAAATGGCATGTGATAGTGTGCACTGCATAAGTGAATAAAGGAGGTTTAATTCTTTAATTATGGACTCTAGTTTCCCCATGGTAACAAAGGGCAAATTGATGAAAAGAAATAATCAGGGCATAAAATACTGTGTCTCATTGGTTTATTTCACTTAATAAAATAATAAAAATATTTCTCCTTAAGTTCCCAGTCTTGCTTAAAAAAAAAGAGACAGTATTGTTATCTAAACTCAGTTCAAAACTGATCCATAAAGATTTACTGAGCACCTACTATGACACTGTGTTCAATACTGGGTTCAATATGATGGTCTCTGCTCAGAAAACACAATCCTGACTTCCCCTTGACACCCCCCAAAACTCACATTCACACACTTTTAAGAAATTTCAGGCCAGGCATGGTGGTTCAAACCTGTAATCCCAGCACTTTGGGAGGCCAAGGTGGGTGGAGTACCTGAGGTCAGGAGTTTGAGACCAGTCTGGCCAACATAGTGAAACACTGTCTCTACTAAAAGTACAAAAATTAGCTGGGCATGGTGGTGCATGCCTGTAATCCCAGCTACTCAGGAGGATGAGGCAGGAGAATTGCTTGAACCCAGGAGGTGGAGGTTGCAGAGAGCCGAAATCGCACCCAGTGCACTTCAGCCTTTCAGCCTGGGTGACAGAGCGAGACTTGGTCTCAAAAAAATAAAACAGAAAGAAATTTTAGATCTCTAGTGGATTCTTAGAAGATATTTTCATTTACAAGATTCACCATCAAGGGTCTATGACTTCACTAATATTCACCTATGTTCCTTTGAAAGATTGTGTCTAGCAATCTTTTGTGTTTATGTTAAGCAAACTATATTTATTAAGAAATAGTTTGTTTCTCCATTTTGTATTTAAAATTTCCAATAGGAATTTCTTTCAAGAAATAACCCATGTGCTTTTACTGAGTTAACAGACTTCCAGCCAAAGTGTCTCCGTTCACTCAATAATCATGTATACAGTAAATACATGCTATGACCCAGGCATTGATTGCCATACTTGGGATACAACAGTGAACAAAATGCTTTAAAAATTCCAGGTCCTTGTGCAACATTAATTCTAGTTTAAACATAAAGTCAAAACAAAATTTACCAAGAAAAAGCAAATTACATTGTATATTATGTGATGATTAGCGCTACTGGAAAACGTAATGCAAGGTAAGAGAGGGAACCATGAGATGTCAGGGGATAGTAGTGATGAATGTGGGGAAGGGAGACCGTAATTTTAAAAAGTGCTGAGCATAGGTGTATTAGTCCATTTCCACACTGCTGATAAAGATGTACCTGAGACTGGGAAGAAAAAAATGTTTAATTGGACTTACAGTTCCACATGGCTAGGGAGCCCTCAGAATCATGGCAGGAAGTAAAAGGCACTTCTTACATGGTGGTGTCAAGAGAAAATGAGGAAGATACAAAAGTGGAAACCCCAATAAAACCATCAGATCTCATGAGACTTATTCACTACCATGAGAACAGTATGGGGGGAACCGCCCCCATGATTCAAATTGTCTCCCACTGGGTCCCTCCCACAACACATGGGAATCAAGGGAATACAAATCAACATGAGATTTGAGTGGGGACACAGAGCCAAACCTTATAATTCTGCCCCTGGCCCCTCCAAATCTCATGTGCTCACATTTCAAAACCAATTATGCCTTCCCAACAGTCCCTCAAAGTCTTAACTCATTTCAGCATTAACCCAAAAGTCCATAGTACAAAGTCTCATCTGAGACAAGGCAAGTCCCTTCCACCTACGAGCCTGTAAAATCAAAAGCAAGCTAATTACTTCCTAGATACAATGGGGATACAGGATTTGTATAAATACAGCCATTCCAAATGGGAGAAACTGGCCAAAACCAAGTGGTCACAAGGTCCATTTCAGTCCAAAGTCCAGTGTGGCAGGCAAATTTTAAAGCTCCAAAATTATCTCCTTTGACTCCAGGTCTTACATCCAGGTCACGCTGATGCAAGAGGTGGGTTCCCATGATGGTCTTTGGCAGCTCTGCCCCTGTGGCTTTGCAGGATGTAGCCTCCCTCCCAGCTGCTTTCACAGGCTGGCATTGAGTTGTCTGTGGCTTTTCCAGGCAAATGTTGCAAGCTGTCAGTGGATCTACCATTCTGGGATCTGGAAGATGGTGGCCCTCTTCTCACAGCTCCCCTAGGTGGTACCCCAATAGGGACTCTTTGTGGGGGCTCTGACCCCACATTTCCCATCTGCATTGCCCTAGCAGAGGTTCTCCACGAGGACCCTGCCCCTGCAGCAAACTTCTGCCTGGGTATCCAGACATGTCCATACATCTTCTGAAATCTACGAGGAGGTCCCCAATCCCCACTACTTGAATTCTGTGGACTTGCAGACAGAACACCATGTGGAAGCTGTCAAACCTTGCACCCTTTGAAGCCATGGCCCGAGCTCCATGTTGACATCTGTTAGCCACAGCTGGAGTGAGTGGGACATAGGGCACCAAGTCCCTATGATGCACAGAGCATGGGAACCCTGGGCCAGGCCCATGAAACCATTTTCGCATAGGCCTTCTGGCATGTCATGGGAGGGGCTGCCATGAAGACCTCTGACATGCTCTGGAGACATTTTTCCCATTGTCTAGGAGATTAACATTTGGCTCCTCATTACTTATGCAAATTTCTGCAGCTGGCTTGAATTTCTTCTCAGAAAATCAGTTTTTCTTTTCTATCACATTGTCAGCCTGCAAATTTTCTAAACTTTTATGCTCTGCTTCCTTTATAAAGCTGAATGCTTTTAATAGCACCCAAGTCACCTCTTGAATGCCTTGCTGTTTAGAAATTTCTTCCACCAGATACCCTAAATCATCTCTCTCAAGTTCAAATTTCCACAAATCTCTACATCAGGGGCAAAATGCTGCCAGGGTTTTGCTAAAACATAACAAGAGTCACCTTTGCTCTACTTCCCAACAAATGCCTCATCTCCATCTGAGACCACCTCAACCTGGACCTTATTTTCAATATTGCTATCAGGCTTTTGGTCAAAGCCATTCAACAAGTCTCTAGAAAGTTACAAATTTTCCACATTTTCCTGTGTTCTTCTGAGCCCTCCAAACTGTTCCAACCTCTGCCTGCTACCCAGTTCCAAAGTTGCTTCCACATTTTCAGGTATCTTTTCAGCAACACCCCACTCCTGGTACCAATTTACTATATTAGCCTGTTTTCATGTTGCTGATAAAGACACACATGAGACTGGGAGGAAAAAAGAGGTTTAATTGGACTTGTAGTTCCACATGGCTGAGGAGGCCTCAGAATCATGGCGTGAAGCAAAAGGCACTTTTTACATGGTGGTGGCAAGAGAAAATGAGGAAGATGCAAAAGTGGAAACCCCTGATAAAACCGTCACATCTCATAAGACTTATTCACTACCATGAGAACAGTATGGGGGAACTATCCCCATGATTCAAATTATCTTCAACTGGGTCCCTCCCACAACACATGGGAATTATGGGAGTACAATTCAAGATAAGATTTGGGTAGGGTCACAGAGCCAACCATATCAATAGGATTCATGGTGTGCTAGTTAAAGGAGGTAAGAGTCATTCATACAGTATCATTCTAAGGTGAGCATTCTAAGCAAAGGCTGGAAAACCAAAGCATGCCCAGAGTATCTGAGAAACAGTCACTTAGTGCAGACTGGACAAAATCTTAGGACAGTCTCAGATGATCCAGAAAGGTAGTGGGGTCAAGGAAAAAAAAAGATGGTGCAAGACCATGTAGGATGTTCGAAAGACACTGGCCTTTACCCCCAAGGAAAATGGAGAGCCTTGGAGAATTTTTAACAAAGGAATGATACAACAAAAATCATTTTTCCTAGCCTGTGTACTTTTATTTAGCCTACCCATCCAGCAGGCTTTTGGGAATTATGAAAACACCTGGAGCAGTTTCCAGGACTCCCTCTGGGCTACAGAAAAGGTCCAAGCACCCAGGTTTGGTGCCAACATTCATTTTACAGAGGAGAAAATATAAACCAAGAATGGGCAATCAATTACCCTATGGCCATTGCTGAGTTAGGGACAAGACCAGGACTGGACACAAGGCTCTTCTCCCCACATTGTGCCATTAACCAAAGTGATTATGCAAGAAGAAACCAGTCTTGGGTACATTAATTTTATGTTTTCAGCTGTCCTTGGTTAGCCAGGCATCATGTTAAGTGCTTTATAAGCATTATCCCCAAGATGCACGAAATGTTCTTCCTAGCTCATAGATGAAGGACTGAGACCCAGAGGGTTTACTGCACTTATCTGAGGCACACATCTTATACATGGAGGAACCAGGGTCCAATGCAGTCCTTCTGCCTGACTACAGAGCCCACTCTTTGTTACTGTAGAGGAATGTTTGTAAAAGAACTGAACCAAATTTCATATTGGTTGCATTTCTGCATCTTGTCACTCAGCTGCCTTTTTATGACTTTCACTTTCAATATGTTGACTTGAACTCACAAGTTCCAGAATAAAACTTTTCTAATGGGAAATTAATATCATTACACAAAAGACTCATCAAATGGGCCTCAATCAAGTATTTTTCTAACAGATAGAAAAAGATCATTTCCCAAAAATAGCGGCCTGTCCTTTAATGCTCAGGTCAAGGTAACCTCCTCTGAGAAGGTTTCTCTGCTCCTGTCACCAATTGGGAAGAAATGACTTGTAATTCCAAGCCTTTACAGCTGTTCATGCACAGTGATAACAATTGTCTTTTACTGAGTCCTTACTGTGTGCCAGGTATTTGACCTCCATAATCCCTTAGCTTCTCAGCAGCCCCTTGAGTCAGCTACAGTCATTTTCTGTATCTTAAATGGAGATTTAAGTGAGTTCAGTAATTTGACCAGGATCGCACAGCTATGGAGTGGCAAAGTTTCACTTCAAACAGCCTCAGAAAGCATTCTTGTTGCACTTATCACAGGAAACTTGAGCTCAAGTCAGATTCCAGAATGCCTTACTTATGAATAAGTTCCGGGAAGGCAGGGTATTCCTCTCTTCGGGTTACACTGGATCCTCAGCACCTAGGATAATACTGCTCCCAAAGAGGATTCTCAGTGGATATTTTCTGATAGAATAAATGACCTTCCCTCTATAGCTCAAATTCCTAATCCATTAAAAAATGATTCCATGTGAGAATTGAACTACATGACAAAGGAGAAAGTGTTTTATGAGCCACAAGTACCTAAATAATGATTATTCCAAATCTGAGATGCTATGATTTGACCTTTTGTTGCCGTAATGTCTGTGCCTAAGAACACGTAAGATGGTGTTTGATGTAACATTGTGCCACTATGTATTCTCATGAACAAATAATCAGGAAGAGAGTTTTGCTTTGGTGATGATATGAAAGGAATAAAATGATTAAACCAGAATAAATATGCATTCCTCAAAGAGGACCTGTGTACTATATCCCATAGGATCTGGCACTTTAAAAAGAAAAGAAGAAGAAGAAGAAAAAGAGTGATTACTTTCAAGAGTCTGACCTTCTTCCTCAAGTTCAGAACTTGAGACCTGCAGGTGTTTCTCCTTCAGCGCCCATATCGACTGGCAAAACAACTATAAAAATCAATAGATGCTACATGCTGGATGGAAAGAGACTGCAAAACAGAGGATTATCCTCCCTTAGGAAGAGATAAAGGGGAATTGATTGAAGGTGTTCCTGGCCAGTCCTTTCATCAGAGCTTGGGAGAGCTGAGCCTACGGGAGGGCAGGTTGCCACTGTGGCAGCACAAGCAGGGTGCTGGAAATGCTTTCTCCGAGAAGCCTTTTGACTGATAAGGCTGCCAGGGCTACTTTTGAGGCCCAAATTGGCTTTCTGTTGTTCTCCAGGGACTTGGCCTGTTTTCTTTCCCAAAACTGTACTGTTGGACTCCACACTCTCTCCGAGTTATCTCCCTGAAAACCTGCTTAGGACAGGGACTCTGGCTCTCACCCTCCAAGCACCTTTATTAATGCCACAAGAGAGATGCACACGGGCCTTTGCTGCCTCCTGTAGGGAAATTCAGATAACTTACAGTAGTCATGACTTGACAGAGGGCTGATGAACAGCATAGGTTTCTGGTTCCTCAGCCAAGGTTTCTGTCCCTGGTGCCGAGTGGTCTCTGGCTGTCTTCTTTCATCCCTGCCACGTCTCCCAGGATGTGAGTGCTGCTCATTTCTGCAGCCTTCTTACCACATCCCTCTCTCCCTTCAGGCTCCATCCTTTCTGAAATCCAAACAGTTCCCCAAACCCTTTAATCAGTTCTTTTTTCAATGGGTACCCGGGACTGTTTTAATCAGGTATGGCAAGACACGCAGGCACAGAAATGACTGTCATGAAGGAAAAAGTCCACTCACAGTTCTCATGCCACTCTATGCAAGGCCACGCAGGGAAGCAGCAGGTCTGACCCCTGGGCAGAGGGGAGAAGGGGAACTGGGGGCAAGAGCCTTTGTTGTGGTTTCCAGAGAAATGGGTGAGACAGGGTAAGCATTAGGACTGGGTAGTATGCATAATTTTAGCAGGTTCTAGGGCATGGAGGGTGCCTCTATCTTACTGGTACCTGGCCCTGGGGCGATAAGGGAAATAGTGGCCTGAAGTATAAAATCTCTGTAAATGAAGTGCTTGGGGTATGGGCTCTGGATTGGTTGGTTTGCATATGAAAGACATGCTCAGAACCAGTTGTTAGTAATCGCTAGAAATTAGCTAGTCCAGGGAGGTGCAATCCTACCAATGTCAACAAGGCCTCAAGTTATCAAACCATCAAAAATACAAAATACAAAGGCATGATCAGTAAAACTCCACACTCTCTCAAGCATCCTAAAAGGGCCCGTCTCAAGTACGTGAGCACTCTGAGGGTTGCAACCCTTTAAAGATTTGCACAACATTTACCTTTAGAAAAAGCTGGGAGTGACAGCAGAGCAGCCACCTCCTCCAGGAAGCCTTCCTTGACCAACCCTTCCCTACCTCGCTGGTGCTGAGTGTCAGATGCTCCTGTCTGTGTTCACACAGTGACTGCTCTGTGCTTGCTGCTATCCAGCCCCGAGTACACATGGTTTAGCAGCCTGTGATTTGTCTGTCACCCCACGAGATGGGAATATCCTCAAGGATAAGGTCAGAATTTGACACAGTGATCAGAACAGTGAGGATGAGTAACACGAAAATCAGTTTGGAATCTTATTAAATCTTCTTCCTTACCAAGCAAACCACAATATGTACTCCAGGCTGAATGTTAACGGTCATATCCAGGCCACTGCTAGCCCACACCACATCTCCGCATGAATTCACAAAAGATGCTCCTTCTTCAAATTTACAATAACAAAAAAAGAATCAATATAACTTTGGATAAACTGAAAAACAAACAGCATATCCAAAAACAGAAGTCCAAAATCAAAGTGTCAGCAGGGCTGCCCTGTCTCTGAAGTCTCTAGGGAAGAATCCTTCTTGCCTCTTTCTGGCCTCTGGTGGCTGTCCAGCAATCCTTGACATTCTTTGTCTTATAGAAGCATCACCCCAATCTCTGCCTTGGTCATCACGTGGCTGTCTTCTCTATGTGTCTGTGCCTCTGTGCTTTTTCATGGTGCTCTCCTCTCTGAGTGTCTGTGTCCAAACCTCCTTCATCCGAGTAGCACACCAGCCATTGCATTCCAGCCTGCCCTGATCCACTATGACCTCGTATCAACTTCATTACATCTGCAGAGGCCCTATTTCCAAATAATGTCACTTTCATGGTACTAGGGGTAAGGACTTCAACATATATCTGTCAAGTGCACAAATCAAATTACAGAACTCTCTCCTGATGTCTTCTCCCACTGGCCAGAGAGAAAGCCACATCCACAAGTCACCTGTGACACTTTTTTTGAAGAAAAATATTCAGAAAAGACTTGGGTACTCACATCTTGATCATCTTGATAAATTACAAAGTTCTTTATTCACTCTGTCTTTTCACTTCCCTCTCATCGACCTCTCTTGTGTCTGAATGTACTTTCAGCCACGGCTTACAACAGTACGTCTGTGTCCTTAGAGAATGCCAACCAAGGTCACCGTGAAAAGCAACACAAAGAAACGCTGATCACGTCTCACTTCCTGCCAATATTGCTCTGAAGAAAAAACAACCAATGCATTCTGTGTTTGAAAAAAGCATCTCAAATAAGTACAACCTAGAAAAACTGCAAGTCCATGTCTTGAGAAACTAGATCTGTCAACAGTTAAACTGTACTGCAGTGAATGTGGCAGAGAGAATGTGGTATGTTTGCCATCTCCATTACCTTTGCCTCGGCACACAAAGACAAACTACATTTCCTAGCCTCCATCTCTATTAAGTGGAGCCATGACACTGAGTTTGGACAGAGAAATGTGGAGGGATGTGAGGTATGCCTCACTTAAGCCTGGCCAGCCCCTAAGCAATCTTTCCTGTTCTTTTGCCTCTGATCAGCACAGAGAATCCCATCGATTCCCAAAGGCTCTGGGAAATGGCAGGTCCACTCTATGGACAAAGTGTGGGCCTTTTAATCACCGCCGCATCACAGCAGATCCACACTCCTAGATAGAGACCTATATTGCATTGTGACAGGGTTGAGAACAAGGATTCAGCCACTGGAATTGGGGGATTGCTCCGTACATACAGGTGAGTGATCAAACAGATGTCACCTGAGGCTGGGGACCAGGGGTGAAGAGGAAGGCATGGGGGAGATGACAGCAATAATAACTTGGTCTTGGGGCACCTACTATGTGCCCAGTAATTTATACACAACATATAATTTAATCCTCAAAATTGTATGCAGTAGCACTATGGCCTTATGGGACATTTGAGGAAACTGAGGCACAAAGAAATTACAAGGCTAGTAAGTTGTTAAACATCTCAGCTTGGACTCAAACTCAGGTATTTGACTCCAGAGTACTCTCTCTTAACCACCATGTGTAGATGAAGGTAGTTAACAAGGAAGAAATTCAGGTGCCCTGACAGACTGATCTCACTGTTAAACCCTTCACAGCCCACCACCCAGCTACAAACTCCTTCTCATTCCCAAAAAACAACGTGAGTTTCAATGACAGATTCTGAATCATTTGTATTACCTTCAAAGCATCTGCCTGTGATCACATAATACATCCTTTTCAGTAAATGATAAAAATGCAGTAAAAATGCAAATTCTTCCCTGGCCAGGCTGCTCAAGGCCATAAACACAGGTGCACCATTAACTTTGAGCACTGAGTAAGGATTCCAGGTACAAAGCTTCCCCAGAAAAAAAAAAAAAAAAAAAAAAACTGCTCTCAAATTAAAGGGAAAGGGGTAACTCTGTTCCTCTGGAGACAGGGAGCAAATAAAATAGAAACTTAGCTCAGAGCTATCTCAGAGGTTGTGTTCCTTAGCCCTGGCTGCACATCAAACTCATTTTATAGAGTTTCCATTAAAAATTAAAATAAAATAAATTAAAAAATAAAAACCAACACTCAAGCCTCATGCTTGACCAGCTGAATCAGAATTTGGGGGGTTCAGGCCCAGGCACTGTATGTTTAAAACTCTCTCCTCGGATTCTAATGCAAGATAAGGGTTGAGAGGCACTGCCCTTGCTGAGCAGAGTAGCTGTTTCTGTGTCATTTGGGTGCCCTCATTCAATTACACGTTTGTCCAAAATGTATTGTGCATCTCTCTGTGCCTGAAGTCGTACTATATTCTGGAGATACAGAAATAAATGACATGATCTTGTCCTCAAGGATTTTAGTGTGGAATGAGTGAAAAAGCCAATTATAATGGAGCATAGGAGTCGGCCAGGTGTTAGGACAGACTGAGGGCAGAACACCAGGGAGGCACAAAAGGAGGCACCCATCTTGGGGATCAGAAAGCACCTTGAACAGGAATCAACACCTCGACTGAGTGTTAAAAGAGGAATAAAACTGAGCCAGGTGAATCCAAAGTGGGAGAAAGCATTCATGGCTGAGAGAACAGCTTGGACAAGAGAAGAGAGGCAGGAGGTGCAGCAAAAGGAATTTAAGGATTTAAAGAAATTCAGGCCAGCAGAAGCATCTGATGCATTTGAGTGGACCACAAGTGAGGCTAGAGACTGGGGCAGGCAGGGCAGTTCCATGCGACCTGGATCTAGCAAAGGCTACTGGATTTAGCACCCTTGAAAAGGTGTCTAGGATCAAAGAAGGAAAGTGTGAAAATAATA
The DNA here is from genome assembly GCF_003255815.1 of Theropithecus gelada. Lineage (NCBI taxonomy): Eukaryota > Metazoa > Chordata > Mammalia > Primates > Cercopithecidae > Theropithecus > Theropithecus gelada. The sequence goes on along the minus strand of NC_037672.1, from coordinate 12,699,223 downwards.
TTGAGATGCATAAATGCAAAGTGGATGGTATCTTTTGCACATTTATTATACCATTTAGTGTACACTTATAATGCATCAGGCCCTTTTCTGAGCATGTTGTATTCATTCATTCAACAATTTAGCATGTATTTATTGTCCATCTACTGCTATTGGTCAATAAAAGCATGGTATAGCCTATTTCCCATATACACAACTGTATAGGCAAATAAGATAACAGTGTGAACAGTCAAAAATCCCCCTTTTCATGGGATGCACATTTTAGTAGAGGAGACAGACAACTGGAAAAACAAGTTAAAATAGTAAATTAGATGCTGATAGCTATGGTGACAAAAATAAACAGATGAAGAAAATAGCCAATATTGTGGTGTCTGGTCTTTTGATGGGTCAACCTGTCAAGGCTTCACTCCTCTATAATTCCATCAAGCATTAATCTAGGTGTTACTATGAAGGTATTTTGTAGATGTGATTAAAGTCCATAATCAGTTGGTTTTAAGTAAGGAAGATGATCCTACATGGTCTGGGTGAGCCTGATTCAAGCAGTTGAAAGGTTTCACCAGTAGAGCTGAGGCTTCCCTGGAGAAGAAATTCCATCTGTGGGCTGCAGTGTCAGCTCATACCTGAGAGTTCCAGCCCACCCTTCCCCAAGGACCTGACCTGTGAATATTTATCAAGCCTAGCCAGCTCCCACAATTGCATAGGCCAATTTCCTGCAGTACATCTCTTAATTGTGTTTCCTACTGCTTCTATTTCTCTGGTTGAACGCTAACTAATAGGGGGAAGCTGTCATTTTAAACAGGGATGTTGAGATAGACCTCACTAGGAAGGTACTATCTGAGGAGAAACCTAAAGGAGGTGAGTGAATGAGCAGGCGAATATCATGTGAATGCAGGATCAGGGAGTATGTGTTAGGAGGCGAGACGGGGATTCCAGACAAATCAACAGTAAGCACAAGGGCATTCTTTTATTTAATCCTCACAACAACGCTGTGAAGTAGGAACTATATTATTATCAAAAATTGTAAAGGACAAGGCAAAGATATGACATCAACCTAAGTGGTCATCAATGGATGATTAGATAAAGAAAACGTGGTTTATATACACAATAGAATACTATATTCAGCCATTTTTTTAAGTTAAATAATGTCTTTTGTGGCAACATGGATAGAACTGGAGGCCATTATCTTAAGTGAAACAAATCAGACACAGAAAGATAAATAAGGCCTGTTCTCGCTTATAAGTGTGTGTGCACATGGACATCTGGTATGGAGCAATAGACAACGGAGACTTAGAAGGGTGTGGGGGTGGGAAGAGGGTAGATGATGAGATATTACTTCGTGGGTACCATGTACATTATACAGATACTGGATACGCTGAAAGCCCTGACTTTACCACTATGACATCTACTCAGGTAACAAAATTACACTTGTGCCCCATAATTTATACTAATTTAATAAACTTAGCATTAATACATTTAATAAATACATTTTCAAAAATAAATACATAAATATAAATAAAATTGTGAAGGATCTGATATTTTCCCCTGCTTGCCAGCTAATAAGTCAAGCTGCCACACACAGATGCTGGCAGAAGATACGAGACTCCTGGGTCAGAAGCAAAGAGGTTATTACTCATGGCACAACAGATGGCATGAACTTCATGTTTATATCAGGTCCCTTTGCTCCACCCAAGTTCCACAGAGACAATGCAGGTGGGCCTGTGTAGATGCTGCACACACTGTGGACTTGTGTCACAGCTGAGGAATCTGACCCTAGGAAACCCCTAATCTTATAACCAGGCCACTGGCAAACCTGCTCAACCTTTGTCTCAGAAGAAAACATTATCTTTATTATGTTGGTCAGGAAATAGATCTGCCCTGTCCATGGAGGGAGACACTACACTAAACTCGTCCAACCCACAGCCCACAGGGCTGCATGTGGCCCAACACATTTTATAAATTTTCTTAAAATATTATGAGTTTTTTTGCAATTCTTTTATCTCCTCAGCTATAGTTAGTGTTAGTGTATTTCATGTGTGGCCCAAGACAATTCTTCTTCTTCCAATGTGATCCAGGGAAACCAAAAAATTGGACACTCCTGTGCTATACCTTCCAAGGCTATGTGCTATACAAATCTATTTTAAAAGGCCAGGCATGGTGGCTTACACCTGTATTCTCAACACTGGGTGGCTAGGGAGGGCAGATTGTTTGAGCCCAGGAGTTCAAAACTTGCTTAGGCAACACGGTGAAACCCTGTCTCTACAAAAAATACAAAAATTTTCTGGGTGTGGTGGTGCACAGCTGAAGTCTCAGCTACTCATTTGGCTAACGCAGGAAGATTGTTTGAACCAGTGAGGTCAAGGCTGCAGTGAGCAGTGATCACACCACTGCACTCCAGCCTGGGCAACAGAGTGAGACCTTGTCTCCAAAACATATTTTTTAAATAATTTTTTATTATATATATAAAATAAAATTTATATATATTATATATAATAAAATTTATATATATTTATATAAAAATATATATATAAAATATATATATACATACCTAAAAAGCTGGGCCCAGAATAACAGCTGTTCACAGGAGCTAAAAAATGTGAGAAACCTATGGACAATGATCTCTTGTTTTGCAGATAAGGAAATTATGGCACAGATAGGTTGTGTAACTTTCCTCAAATCACACAGCAAGTAAATGGAGAAGCAGTGATGTATGATCATCTGTTTCCTCCACTAGAACAAAGCGCTATAGCCAGAGATTTGTTTTCTGTAAACTGCCAGATATCCAGGGCCTAGAAAAATGTTTGGCACTTAAATTAACATACAAAAAATAGATGTAAAATGAATTTTTAAGAATCTTCAGATGCTCGCATACAACAGAGAACAGAGCAAGAATGGTCCTTACTCACATGAAGCTTAGAGTTCAGATAGAAAGTCAGGCATTAGGCAAATGTTTAAATCAATGATTACAACTGCAATAAGTGCTACAAAGGAGAACATTTAAGAGCATGTATGTTTCTACACCATACTTACATGTGTGGGGGTGAATACATGTGCCTATATATATCTCTCAGTCCCCTCAGTTACAGCGAAGAGATGAAAGCAGCTATATAATTTGTCCAAGGAGGGAAGAAAGTAAAATAGGCAAAAATGGAAGTGAGCATGTACAGAATGCTTGGTGCTATTAAATATGTTTTCTTACCTATTTTCACCACAACTTTGTGACATAAACACACTATCGTATGAATATTATCCCTGTTCCACATATGGGGAAACTGAGGCTTAGAAAAAAGCTATCCTCATTCTTTACATGCACAAAGAGCTTGGCAAATGGATACTCTCAATGATCGGATTTTAAATATGAGAGGTAAAAGCTTCTGGATGCCTCCAACTTAAAAACGTCTGGCTTCTATTATGCCTGAAGTTTCTTAAGAGACAGAAAGATTATGTTATTCTCATTGAAGAATGAGGTTTAAACTCTAAGCAGCCATTCTTACAGTGTCTTTTCTTAAACTTATTTGTAGGAACACACAGATGACAGAGTTCCTTTCCATCACAGTGCAGAGGAACATTTGAAGAGCAAAAGATCATTTTAGCATAAGGAAGGTAAATTTGGTCTACCATGATTATACCTAATAAAGAAGTTAGTTACATTACAGGTAAACTGGCAAGCTCTGTGATCTTAAGGAATCATTTTTCTTCCCCGAACCACTGTCTTCTCATCTTCCAAAGGAAGAAGTTGAATTAGATGACCTCTGATCTCCCTTTCAGTGCTATTATTCTAGCACAAAAGAAAGGAAACCCTTAGACTTCTAATTTGTTCATATTTTTCTAAATGTTCTCCTTGCTCCCCAGTATTCTCCTTGCATCCCCAATATATGGTCCTTGGGACCACATAAAATAATATTTTCTATGAAAAGCACAAGTGTTACTGGAAAGGGGTCCCAATCAAGACTCCAAGGGAGGGTTCTTGTGCTTCACACAAGAAAGAACTTGGGGAGAATCTATAGAATGAAGTGAAAGCAAGTTTATTTAAAAAGTAAAGGAATAATAGGATGGCTGCTCTATACGCAGAGCAGCAGCATGTGCTGCTCGACTGTGTATACTTATTTCTTAATTATATGGTAAACAAGGGGTGGGTTATTCATGAGTTTTCTGGGACAGGGGTGGAGATTTCCCAGAACTGAGGGTTCCTCCCCTTTTTAGACTCCCCTTTTTACCCCTATAGGGTAACATCCGGATATTGCCATGGCATTTGTAAACTATCATGGTGCTAGTAGGAGTGTCTTTTAGCATGCTAGTGCATTATAATTAAAGTATAATGAGCAGTGAGGATGACCAGAGGTCACTTTCATCGCCATCTTGGTTTCAGCAGGTCTTGTCCAGCTTCTTTATCGCATCCTACTTTATCAGCAGGGTCTTTGGGACCTGTATCTTGTACCCACCTTCTATCTCATCCTGTGACTGAGAATGCCTAAACTCCTGCGAATGCAGCCCAGTAGGTCTCAGCCTTATTTTGCCCAGCCCCTATTCAAGATGGAGTCACTCTGGTTCAAATGGCTCTGATACAAACAAAACGACATCTGTGTTTCTGGCAACACAACTCTGAATTCTTTATAGTTATCTGGCTTTTGTAACACAAAGAAATGTTAAACTCCAGAACATCCTGGCAGAAATGATTGGCAATAAATAAGAGGGTCAGTGATGAATGAGATGAGATTGGAGAAGAGGGGCAAAGCGCAGATCATGGAGGGTCTTGCAGACTTTAATGAAAATGTTGGATTTTATAGAAAGTGCCATTGGAAGTCCAAATAAAGGACTTAAAACTGAGGAATGGCATAACCACTTTGAATTTTCTGAATATCACTCATTGCTGTTTGAAGAACAGAATCAAAGAAAACAGAATTAGAAGTGGAAAAAACAGCTTGGAAATGAACACCATAGTCCAGATGAGAAATGATGGTGATTTGGACTAGTGACATAAATGAACCTAAACAGAAGTGGGCACACACCAAGGTGCTTTGGAAGATGAATTAACAGGACTTGGTATTAAATTTAGTGTAAAGAATAAGGGATAAGGAAGTATCAGGAACAACTCTCAGCTTTCAGACATAAACAACTGGTCATTTACTGAGCTGGGGAGGCCTTGGAGAGAAGCATATGTGGAGGAAAAAGCATAATTTCTGTTTTGAACATGTTCATTTTGAGTTGTCTGGAATATATTTAAGAAGAGTTGCTGAGATACTATTGAAATGTGAGCCTAGATACAAGACAAGAGAGAGGCTGGATGATGCAGACTGAACTGGGGAATTTTGGTATAATAGAGGTTTTGATGCCTTGTAAGTAAATGGGACTGTTAGAGGAGAGTGTGGACCAAGAAGAGAAAAGGCCTAGGACTGTTCCTCGAGATATTCCAACATACAGAGATAGTGAGGAGGAAAATGAACCATCAGAAAAAGGCTCAGAAGGGGCTTCCAGGCAGCTAGCAAGAACACTTGGAGAGACTGAAGTCACAGAAGCCCCCAATAAGATGGCATTTCAAGAAGAAAAGAGTATTCAATGCGAAAACAGCTTCATTATATGAAACTAGAAAGTCACACCAGTTTCTGCACTATGGAATCCATTTGGTGTCTTAAAACAGGGAGGGATAGAGATGCAGGAAGTGGTGGGATCCACACTGAAATGGGTGGAGAAGAGCTTTGGAGGTAAGTAAGTGGAGATAGCTTGTGTAGACATATCTTACAAGAATCCGGAAAATGAAATGAAGAAGAGACTTGGGTGGCACCTAGAGAGCAACTAGAGGGTCAAGAGATGTTTGAAGGCTCCCAGGAAGAATCTAAAAATAAATGACAAATTGAGGGAATGCAGAAAGGCAGAAGTAAACAAAAGTGAAAAACAGCGGAAGAGGATGAGATCCAGGCATCAGAATTTAGAGCACACTTGGAAAGATTTGCCTCAGAGGAGCAACACAGGAAAGTTCAGAGAGGGGATGGAAACAGGTGAGGATTGTGTGTTGACCTACCAGTAAGGGAGGAGGGGTTAACAATGTCCACATTTGCATCATCTTTACATCTGCAGAATTGTTCACATGCACCACCTCAATTGATCCTACAGTGTAAAGCCTGATGTCTTTATTCCCACTATATATGTAAGAAAACTGAAGTTCAAATTGCTCTCAGTGATCTGCATGAAATCTTATAAAATGTTAATAACAGAACTAAGATTCAAATCTAAATCTTTGGTCTCTAAACACAGATCTCTCCCTCCCCTTCTTTCTCTCTCTCTCTTTTGCTGTCGGTCCTGCTCTCTCTCTCTCTCTCAATGTCTCTCTACACTCCCCATCATCTCTGTATCTTTATCTCTCCATCTCTCTCTCTCTATCTCTGACTCTGTCTTCTCTTTCTTTCTTCTTCTTCCGTTCCCTGCCATTTCTTTTTAGAATGCCAGTCAGGTTCTTTAGCAAAATCAATCTTGGAATTAGTTGGAATTAGTGTACTGAAACCCTTCAGCACACACTTCTCAGCCTAGATTTTACATGCTATCAAAGAACAGATTCACTAGCAGATTAAAGCTGTTTGAAGCCTTCTTGAGTTTTATGCGTCAGTTGTTTGTAGTTTAGGGACCTCTCCAGTTCTGGATTTTAAAATATGCTTTCTTTTTTTCTCTTCAATTTTGTTGACAATTTTCATTAAAGCCCTGTTATCCCTCTGGATTTCTCCAATATAACTACTTTGGAGGTTAAAGAATGCATTTGCCAAGGTTGGATGCCAACTGGAGCTTCCAAAGTTCAAGGCTTCATCCTAAATTGCAAACTTGTCTATGGTTCAAATTCATTTACACTTGACATCAAAATCAACATGTTCTGTTTCAAAGAAAAGTGACTTCAAATGGCCTTTAAGAAAAGGATCTTAAGCAGTGGGCATTAAATAATTCATCCAAATGTTTTTCATGAGCATAAACATGTAGATGAATAAGAATCATTTCGGTTACATTTTACTTGAAGTCCACCAGGAAATAAATAAAGGTTTTGAAAGCTAGTCTGAAATTTCATAAGCTCTAAATACATTAATTTCCAACCACCTCATTAGAATAAAATAATACATTAGTCCAACTCACTTTGTGTGTTCAAGTAGAAAACTTTGGTACAAATAAATTATTTGTATGAAAAGATATTTGCTTCATTGCACCAAACAGTACACTTGTGGCCCAAAGCTTTAACAATGCTCCCAGCCACTTCCAATGACATGCACTAATATCACACTGTTGTTTAAATAAAGATAGAGGACTATTATCAGTACTGGGAATTGCCAAGCAGAGGGGAACGAGCATGCACGAATTCAGAGTTTCAATCCTGGATCTGCCGTATTCTAGCTGTCTGCCTTTGTGCACGTTATTTAACCTCAGTGAATCCTTTTTTTGTTTGTTTTCTTTAAAAAGAATGATAAATATAAGAAAGATTATCAAGCCGGGGATGGTGACTCACGCCTGTAATCCTAGCAGTTTTGGGAGGCTGAGGCAGGTGGATCACCTGAAGTCAGGAGTTCGAGACCAGCCTAGTTAACATGGTGAAACCCCGTCTCTTATAAATATACAAAAATTAGCTGGGCATGGTGGCAGCCCCTGTAATCGCAGCTACTCTAGAGGCTGAGGCAGGTGAATCGCTTGAACCCAGGAGGTGGAGGTTACAGTGAACTGAGATGGCACCATTGCACTCCGGCCTGGGTGACAAGCACAAAACTCCATCTCAAAAAAAAAGAAAGAAAGAAAAATTGTCTTCAGATTGTTGTAAGCGTTACTTATGTGAAAGTGTCTAGTACTTGGCATAAAAATCAACGCTTTCTGTGTCTAAGAAAAGGAACTTCAATTGGTCTTTAGGAAAATGCATCCAATAAGCTCTAGATGTTATTTTCCCCAAACCCATTGCTTCTCTGCATCCGCGTGTTGCTGCTGAGTCAGTTTTAGACTCTGAATTGTTTTCTGTATGAAGCAGCTGGCTTGGTAAGGCAGCATTTCCCATTGTCTCTTGTTGTCTATGCCTGTGCTCCATTCCCTTCTCCAGGTACCTGGATTGGACGTGCAGAGTTTTACACGACAGAGAGAGAACCCCAAGATCACACTGTCTTTCCTACTTTATTTACAAATGGGGAAACTAAGTTCTGAATAATGGAAGTAACTAGTTCAATGTGCCTCAGCCAATTAGCATAATTTCTTAATGCTATATTTCCATGACTAAATTTAAGGTGAAGGGGACATACTATGCAATGCGTCGCACATCCTTTGAAATCTAAGCAAGTTCACAGGACAGAACAGGGAATGATTAGAGAGCTTATTTGGTGGAAAAGAGCCAATATCTGATCATCGTTCAATGCTTATTAAATTTCCCTTCAGCACAAACCACTGCTGGAGGTGCTGAACACAGTGGCTTAAAATAAACACAGTCATAAGTCTGGGAGAGCTGACAAATATCTAATAACTAAAACACCAATGAGGATAAATGATGCAGCAAAGTCAACATGACCTACCTGAAGAATCCAATTAGAATGTTATTGTAAATTGCACGTATTTGTTTTCTTTTACAAAGAGAGGAGTAATTTTAATCATCGACTAAACAAATATTTTTGTATACCTAGTCCTGCACAGAGTATTTTAGGAGAATCAGAAAATAAACTAAAATTATATAGCATTGCCAGTGACTTCAAGGACTTTATGATTAGCTGAAAAGATAAAACACAGTCTTAAAAGCTAGTTAACAATGCAGTAGATACTAACCAGATGGTCATTGAAGTGAATTGCAGGAGAGGCTGTGTGGGTTATTCAATCAACAAACTAGATAGATAGATAGATAGATAGATAGATAGATAGATAGTTTGTCTTTTAAACGATCTTTCATAAATCTCTCAGGTTTTAAACAGAAGCTAAATAATAGACAATTTAACAACAACAGAAACATAGTTAACATTTCTTGGACAACCATCATGTGTCAAACACTGTGCTCAAGAATTTATGTTAGCTCATATGTTGCCTTATTTAATCCTCACACCAGCCCTATATGGTGGGCTATGGTAAATACTATATATGGTAAATACATATACTATAAATATTATATATAAGGTGTATGCTATTATTTTACCTATTATACAGATTAGAAAACCAAGGTTCAGAAAAGTGCTCCAGGTCACACAACTGATAAGCGTTAATGTGGAATTCTAGCTCAAATCTGCTCATCCGAGTACTGGTGTCCCAATGGGGCCCTTCCATTTCATGGATGAAAGAAACTATGTGCTTTGATGACCCAGTGACTAGGTAGCAAAATTGGCACGTGATCACGCCTATCTCTCTATATATCTATATCTATATACACACACACACACACACACACACACACACACACATATATATATATATATTTTAACCAGCTACACTGTGCAGGGACCTGTATTAAGCCCTGGATATATAAGGAATTAAAAAGTATGACCTTTGTTTTCAAGATGATCATACTCTGTTGAGAGATGTCAAGTAAATGCACAATTAGGATACAGGTTACAATGATAGGAATAATGCATAAGATGTTAACAGTAGCACAGAAGAGGGCCACCTACCACCACCAACTGGGGAGATAAGGGTAGACCTCATGGAAGAAGTGACTTACTAAATGCTGAGCAGTAATATTTTGAAAGATCTCAGACAGGAGCAAGAGATGGCTACATGCATGAGCTTCACGGGGAGAAAGCAGCATTTAGAACAGAGTCAAATTCTCAGATTTGAAAAGCCACTTTTCTAGGGAGAAAACTTGAGGGTTCGGCTGGCTGGTTGTGTTTGAGAAAACTTCAAAATCTTACCTTTACATATCTAAAGAAAAATTGATTAATGCAGAGCAAAGACTTTATACCATAAACCTCAGGGTAGGGAAGAATGAACAATGACAGAACAGCTTTCCTGCCCTACAGGAGGTACAGGTCTAACCAACTGGAGAGAGGAGGAAGATACCTCGTGTGTAGACCCGGAAATCCCGAACAAGAGCATGATCACAGGTCACAGCAGCAGATGCTGCCTCCACAATAAGAAGGCAGCCACCAGAAAGGCCTGGGGCCAGCAGGTGCCCTCCTCAATGCCTGGGAGAAACATCACCCCCTGGCAGCTTAGATCACCTTGGAGGAGAGGGTAGAAAATAGAGTCTTTTTTTTTTGTTTTTTTTTTTGAGACGGAGTCTCACTCTGTCGCCCAGGCGGGAGTGCAGTGGCGCCATCTCTGCTCACTGCAAGCTCCACCGCCTCCCAGGTTAACGCCATTCTCCTGCCTCAGCCTTCCTAGAAGCTGGGACTACAGGTGCCCGCCACCACGCCCGGCTAATTTTTTTGTATTTTTCGGTAGAGACGGGGTTTCACCGTGTTCGCCAGGATGGTCTCGATCTCCTGACCTCGTGATCCACCTGCCTCGGCCTCCCAAAGTGCTGGGATTACAGGAATGAGCCACCGTGCCCGGACAAAAATAGTCTTAAATGGGCCAAGCTGACATTCTGAATTGACTGTGCTGAAATCTAGAAGAGACTGGGTTGCCATGAAATGACAAGTTATTTTTTTCACCATGAGCAGAAACAGTGATTTCTGAGATAATTAGAAATAAAGAAATGGGGAGATACTGAAGAATGTAGAGAAAGGAGAGTTACATTCTTGCATACATGACTGGTACAAGCTGACTCCTCAGTCAGGGCTATCCACGTGATGAACCAACGGCATGAACAGGGTGTGTGCTCAAAGCACCAGGTCCCCACCTGGAAACATCAGCGGAGGTGGTGAGGGCTTGCTGTAAAGGAACTCAGATTTTATCCTGAAAATCGTGGGAAGCTACTGAAGGGTGCTAACCAGGGAAAGTCACATCAGATCTGCTTTTAGAACACCTCTCATGTAAGGGAAAGCCAGGTGGAGAAAGCCTTTGGGGAGGAAGTGAGACATGCACTGAACTCTGAGAGAAGGGCGTATGGATTGGTGAAGGTAACTGGGATAACTCAAGCAAAGGCACAGAGTGGGGAGTTCACGTGAAATGTCCCAGAAGGAAGGTAGCCATGGAATGACCAGAGCCATCAATGCAGAGAAGGAAGTAAAGGAAAGGGATGGAGTATTTGCCACAAGGTTCTCTTTACTCTGCATCTTGAAAGTCAGAAAACTCAAATCCAGGGTTGGCAAACTATTGTTTCTATAAATGAAGTTTTATTGAAACAGAGCCACTTCCATCAATTTCTGTATTGTCTATTGCTGCTTTCACCACAAGGGCAGAGTTGACCATTTGCAACGGAGACTGAATGGCCTGCGAAGTCAAAAATATTTATTATCTTGCCCTTTACAGAAAAAGCTTGTTGACTCCTGCTTTAGATCCACGGTTTCAATGATCACATGCCAATTTTGCTACCTAGTCACTGGGTCATCAAAGCACGTAGTTTCTTTCATCCATGAAATGGAAGGGCCCCATTGGGACACCAGTACTCGGATGAGCAGATTTGAGCTAGAATTCCACATTAACGCTTATCAGTTGTGTGACCTGGAGCACTTCTCTGAACCTTGGTTTTCTCATCTGTATAATAGGTAAAATAATAGTATACACCTTGTATATAATATTTATAGTATATGTATTTACCATATATAGTATTTACCATAGCCCACCACATAGGGCTGGTGTGAGGATTAAATAAGGCAACATATGAGCTAACATAAATTCATGAGCACAGTGTTTGACACATGATGGTTGTCCAAGAAATGTTAACTATGTTTCTGTTGTTGTTAAATTGTCTATTATTTAGTTTCTGTTTAAGACCTGAGAGATTTATGAAAGATCATTTAAAAGACAAGCCATCTACCTTTTCTCCTAGGAAAACATTCTTCATGTTTCCAGAACCCACCAGCATCACAGCCATCTGGAGTAATTGTTAAAAAATGGAGATTTCTAGGCCCACCTAAGACCTACTGAATTAAACCTCCTGAGGTTAGGGCCCAGGAACATGCAATGTACGAGTTCCCTCGGTGATTCCTATGCACAGCAAAGTTTGAGAACTATCGCTCTGATTCTGCACCTCTCAAACTGGGAAATGAAGCATTTTCCAGAGGAAAACATAGGTCCCTGTTGGTACCCTCCAGTTGTGATATTTTATGTTAGTTTTAATGAATACAATAAATTGAACATGATCTGGAATTTAACATTTCATGGATACTAGAGCTTAGTATGAGAATGAAAAATGTGGCTGGGCACCTATAATCCCAGCACTGTGGGAGGCCGATGCGGGCAGATCATGAGGTCAGGAGATTGAGACCATCCTGGCCAACATAGTGAAACCCCATTTCTACTAAAAGTGCAAAAATTAGCTGAGTGTAATGGCATATGCCTGTAGTCCCAGCTTCTTGGGAGGTTGAGGCAGGAGAATCACTTGAAGCCAGGAGGTGGAACTTGCAGTGAGCCAAGATCGTGCCACCACACTCCAGCCTAGCAACAGAGGGAGATTCCATCTCAAAAAAAAAAAAAGAAAAGAAAAGAAAAAAAGAAACGAAAAATGTATTCGGTTTTAAAATTTAGTCTATTAATATACTAAAATTTAGTATATTAAATTTTAGAAAAAGTAGTAGTATTGCACAACTATGAACAAACTAGTGACAGTAGTCCTAGAATGACATAATTATGGGGAAACTGACAAGAGAATCTCCCCATGTGCTGGAACTTTCTTAAACCATAGCAAGAGCATGGTACACTTTCCCAAACCACCTATTTTACTCAGAGATTTACGGGAAAACTTTATTTTTATATAAAAACATGCAGAGGTCTATTAAGGAGAAGAATGTAAAGTGTATGTGAATTTTGAACTGGTAATATAAGATTTCAAAGGAAGTGTGTGCTACTCCTTCAGATTTACCCATCTATTCAGCTTCTTAAAGTCACACCACATATAAATACTGTATCCTCTATTGTGAGCAGGCTTGGACAAAAATCTTTGATCAAAAGTATACGTGGACTTCCAACTTTAACCCTAATCTCCCCTCCCAATAGGGCTGTGCCTGGACCTCACCGACTCTGCCCTAGCCACAATCACCGTCTCTGAGCTAGGCTTTCATCTTAACATACCAAGAAGTTATCAAGAGACAGGACATCAAGCAGTCTCATGAAATATATCACTGCTTTTGCAGAATGTAAGGATCTTATTAGAAACTGTGCTCTATCACAGATGGAGATAGAGACACAAAAACAATCCAAAAAATCAATGAATCCAGGAGCTGGTTTTTTGAAAAGATCAACAAAATTGAGAGACTGCTAGCAAGACTAGTAAAGAAGAAAAGAGAGAAGAATCAAATAGACACAATAAAAAAAGATAAAGGGGATATCACCACCGACCCCACAGAAATACAAACTACCATCAGAGAATACTATAAACACCTCTACGCAAATAAACTAGAAAACCTAGAAGACATGGATAATTTCCTGGACACTTACACTCTTCCAAGACTAAACCAGGAAGAAGTTGAATCCCTGAATAGACCAATAGCAGGCTCAGAAATTGAGGCAATAATTAATAGCCTACCAACCAAAAAAAGTCCAGGACCAGACGGATTCACAGCCGAATTCTACCAGAGGTACAAGGAGGAGTTGGTACTATTCCTTCTGAAACTATTCCAATCAATAGAAAAAGAGGGAATCCTCCCTAATTCACTTAACGAGGCCAACATCATCCTGATACCAAAGCCTCGTGGAGATACAACAAAAAAACAGAATTTTAGACCAACATCCCTCATGAACATTGATGCAAAAGTCCTCAATAAAATACTGGCAAACCGAATCCAACAGCACATCAAAAAGCTTATCCACCATGATCAAGTGGGCTTCATCCCTGGGATGCAAGACTGGTTCAACATACGCAAATCAATAAATGTAATCCAGCATATAAACAGAACCAAAGACAAAAACCACATGATTATCTCAACAGATGCAGAAAAGGCCTTTGACAAAATTCAACAGTCCTTCATGCTAAAAACACTCAATAAATTCGGTATTGATGGAACGTATCTCAAAATAATAAGAGCTATTTGCGACAAACCCACAGCCAATATCATACTGAATGGGCAAAAACTGGAAAAATTCCCTTTGAAAACTGGCACAAGACAGGGATGCCCTCTCTCACCACTCCTATTCAACATAGTGTTGGAAGTTCTGGCTAGGGCAATCAGGCAAGAGAAAGAAATAAAGGGTATTCAGTTAGGAAACGAAGAATTCAAACTGTCACTGTTTGCAGATGACATGATTGTATATTTAGAAAACCCCATCATCTCAGCCCCAAATCTCCTTAAGCTGATAAGCAACTTCAGCAAAGTCTCAGGATACAAAATCAGCATACAAAAATCACAAGCATTCTTATACGCCAGTAACAGACAAACAGAGCCAAATCATGAATGAACTCCCATTCACAATAGCTTCAAAGAGAATAAAATACCTAGAAATCCAACTTACAAGGGATGTAAAGGACCTCTTCAAGGAGAACTACAAACCACTGCTCAGTGAAATAAAAGAGGACACAAATAAATGGAAGAACATACCATGCTCATGGATAGGAAGAATCAATATTGTGAAAATGGCCATATGGCCCAAGGTAATTTATAGACTCAATGCCATCCCCATTAAGCTACCAATGACTTTCTTCACAGAATTGGAAAAAACTGCTTTAAAGTTCATATGGAACCAAAAAGGACCCCGCATTGCTGGGACAATCCTAAGCCAAAAGAACAAAGCTGGAGGCATCATGCTACCTGACTTCAAACTACACTACAAGGCTACAGTAACCAAAACAGCATGGTACTGGTACCAAAACAGAGATATAGACCAATGGAACAGAACAGAGCCCTCAGAAATAATACCACACATCTACAGCCATCTGATCTTTGACAAACCTGAGAGAAACAAGAAATGGGGAAAGGATTCCCTATTTAATAAATGGTGCTGGGAAAATTGGCTAGCCATAAGTAGAAAGCTGTAACTAGATCCTTTCCTTACTCCTTATATGAAAATTAATTCAAGATGGATTAGAGACTTAAATGTTAGACCTAAAACCATAAAAACCCTAGAAGAAAACCTAGGTAATACCATTCAGGACATAGGTATGGGCAAGGACTTCATTTCTAAAACACCAAAAGCAACAGCAACAAAAGCCAAAATTGACAAAGGGGATCTAATTAAACTAAAGAGCTTCTGCACAGTAAAAGAAACTACCATCAGAGTGAACAGGCCACCTACAGAATGGCAGAAAATTTTTGCAATCTACTCATCTGACAAAGGGCTAATATCTAGAACCTACAAAGAACTCAAACAAATTTACAAGAAAAAAACAACCCCATCAAAAAGTGGGCAAAGGATATGAACAGACACTTCTCAAAAGAAGACATTCATACAGCCAACAGACACATGAAAAAATGCTCATCATCACTGGTCATCAGAGAAATGCAAATCAAAACCACAATGAGATACCATCTCACACCAGTTAGAATGGCAATCATTAAAAAGTCAGGAAACAACAGGTGTTGGAGAGGATGTGGAGAAATAGGAACACTTTTACACTGTTAGTGGGACTGTAAACTAGTTCAACCATTGTGGAAAACAGTGTGGCGATTCCTCAAGGATCTAGAACTAGAAATACCATTTGACCCAGCCATCCCATTACTGGGGATATACTCAAAGGATTATAAATCATGCTGCTACAAAGACACATGCACGCGTATGTTTATTGCAGCACTATTCACAATAGCAAAGACTTGGAATCAACCCAAATGTCCATCAGTGACAGACTGGATTAAGAAAATGTGGCACATATACACCATGGAATACTATGCAGCCATAAAAAAGGATGAGTGTGTGTCCTTTGTAGGGACATGGATGCAGCTGGAAACCATCATTCTCAGCAAACTATCGCAAGAACAGAAAACCAAATACTGCATGTTCTCACTCATAGGTGGGAATTGAACAATGAGATCACTTGGACACAGGAAGGGGAACATCATACACTGGGTCCTATTGTGGGGGGAGGGGGGAGGGATAGCATTAGGAGATATACCTAATGTAAATGACGAGTTAATGGGTGCAGCACACCAACATGGTGCATGTATACATATGTAAGAAACCTGCACGCTGTGCACATGTATCCTAGAACTTAAAGTATAATAAAAAAAATAATAATAAAAAACTGAATAAAAATAAATAAAAAATAAAAAAAGAAATTGTGCTCTGTCATTCAGTGATAAATTTGAATATATTTTGCATGAAAAAACCCATGAGGGAATTTCCTTTATAATTCACTTATGAGGGGTAACTTGGTCACCCTGAGGGACTGGTATATTCCTTGCTGAACTTAAAAGTACTATGTGTATTAACATGTATATCATATTACACGTTACATTGGAGGTAAATACACACACGTGCATAAGAAATGCTCCACTCTCCTTATCTCTACCTTTGCAATCAGCAGACATAGACAACAACCTCCAAGTGTCTCCAGTGACCCTGAGGACCTGGAGAACCCTCACACAGCAGAGACTCTTGGTAGACTGTGGCTAACACTGGGTGTTGTTTACCCGTGTCTGCACCCACACAACTCCAGTTTAATTAAGGTATCCACTCCAGTACTGGCCTCAGATTATGATTATTCTAAGCCAAATGGCACATGACATTAGCCTGTCTCTAGAGTGAGCATGTGACCTAAGTAAGCTCTGTCAGTCTGCTTAAGGCAAAGGTTTCTCTATCTCCTGGCTGCCCCTCCTTCCTTTCTCCTCTTTTCTTCTCTTCCTCCTCCTCCTCCTCCTCTTTCTTATTCCTCCTCCTGACACCTGCTTCTCCAGCTCCTCTTACTCCTCCTCCTCCTCTTCCTTCTCCTTCTTCCTCCTCCCTGGCCTCCTCCTCCTCCTTCTTCTTCTTCTCCCTCTCTTTCTATCTCCTGCTCTCTCTTCTTCTTTCCCTCTCTTCTTCTCTCTCTTCTCTCTGTCTTACTCCCTCTCTCTCTCTCTCTCTCAATCCCTCCCTCCATCTCCCATGTCCATGGAAGATTGTATGGATCTTGAAGGGACCAATTAGGGCAAAAAAATAAAACACCATAACATATAAGAAGAAAAAAGGTAAGAGAATCACAGGAAACAGCCAAATCTCTCGGTTCCATGCTCAAGACCCATCTTAATCCTGGCCTTACTGTTCAATGGGATATTTTTGTTGTTGTTTTAGCCGTGTTGAGTTTCTATTACAGCCACCAGCACTCTAACTGGTACACAGACCTGCAGTAAATATTTCTCCCGGGAACTAATGCCATTGAAAGTTACTAAAAAAAAAAATAAAAAAGAAAATCCCCCAACCAAGGATCCTCTGCAGATATCCTGGGACAGATTATTGCAATCTGTGTTTTTGTCTTAACCAATTCCTTATTCCTGCCCAGAGCTCACATGAACCATCTCCCAAGCCTGCCAGAAGAGCTATACTGATAGATTGTGTGCATATTAGGTATGAGTCCAAGGAACCAAAGTCATCCCTTCTAAACCAAAAATACCTCCTTCACTGACCTTGCTTTGGTGGTAAACACTCCCACCTAATACATCACTGGATGAAACTAATGAATGTTTCTGTGAAAAGAGCAATGTAAGAACTCTGTAGTCATGAGGAGGCAGCAAGAACTGTGGTATTTCCAACATCACATGATGGTAGGCTGATGAGGTGGAAGCCAGCATGCTGGGGCAGGTGGGAAGGGCTTAAAGACTGAAAGGAAAGAGGAAAGGGGCGAAATTTGTATGACCTCTGTGTGAAGGACACACGTTCCAGGGTCAGAGTGGCAGCACGGAGAAAGCCGTGCTCACATGACCAGATGCACATCCGTCCAGTCCTGGGCCTGATGCTGTAACAGCAGCGAGAATTCACCCAGGACCTGTCCTCCACGGATCTGAAAAAATATGGAAGAGAGGAAAATATGGGAAAAGGCAAGTCCAGAGGATGCACTTTGACAAGGAGAATTTGGAGCTCCTAGGATTGGAGTCCCCATTATCAGGGCAGAGGCCTCAGGAAGGACAGAATGGCCATGAAACTTGGCCCCAGTGCAAGAGAAAGAGAGCTGGACTTAGATTCAGGAGATCTAGCTCTAAACTCTGGATCTGCCACTTAGTAGCTACATGATCTTGGACAAGTGTCCTTAACCAAGTCTTTAAAGCTTCAGTTTCCTCATCTATAAAAGCCATAGAGTTGTTGTGGGGATTTGATGAGCCTCCTTAGTGATTTCAGGCATAATATATAAATATATCAGGCTCAGTGAAAAGCCAGCCAAGACAGTGGGATGTATTTGGTCCATGTGCCAAGGTTGCTGCCCCCTCGTCTAGTCACTCTCCTTCTGACATGCCCTCCAGCTATCCTTCCCAGGCCTTATTAGTTGACCTTCATAGAACATCATCTCTCAGTGTTTTCTCCTTCTACCTTAGCTTTTGAATTACTATCACACTTAGCTTAGTCCCTTTATTAAAATTTGCTAAGAAAAAAAAAAACTATCCCCCAGTCAGGGATCTTCTGTAGATCTCCCAGGACAGATTCTTGGAATTTGCTTAGAAGGACAGATTCTTGCAAGTGCATAGACAGCACTCACTGCTTTCTAAGTTATTGTTTAAGAAATATAAATATAAATACAAATCTCATGCTAGACGATGAGCTCCCCGAGGGGGCATGATGCATGATGAGGCCCAGGTGGGATTTACCCAGCTTTACCCCCGTGTTCTGCATGTGATAGGTTCTTGTTAATGACCTTGGACAATGGTAGGGCTCCAAAAGCTGTCCCCCTTTTGTTGGCTTCCAGAACCTGCCAGAGAGAAAACTGAACTTAAACTTTACTTGAGAGGTTGACTCTTATGCCAGAAGCAATAAGGAGCAATAGCAGGTATCAGAAAAAGTAGGAACTGATCCATGTTTGGAACCCTAAATGAGCAAATATCCAGAAGAGTAAAGCTATTCTTAAAAAGTTCAGATTTGCTTAGTTACCAAATGGTCATATCTCCAGCGACAAATATCCTAAACGTCTGTCTTATCTCCCACTGAGATCAAAACATCTTGGGGATGCGGTAAATCCAGTGATTTGGACCCTGATATTGGAGCTGGTTTGAATCTTTACTTCTCACTAATTCTCACATGAAAATTATTTGACATCCCTGAATTAAAGGGTTTTTTAACCTGTAAAATGGTGATAATAAAAATACTTCCTTCACAGGATTCTTGTGAGGATTAAATAAAACAGAGCACGTAAAGTCCCCAGCACAGAGGCTGACCAAGAGAACATGCTAATCCATGTCAGGTGTCATGATTAGCATGACTGCTTCTATAATAGAGCCAGGCACCCAGCTTTCTAAGAAGCCTTTAATGTCCACCATTAGCACTGTTACCTTTCTCTCCCAGTTTCCTGCCTGCAAGATTTTCCTAGGAGTCACTGGGGGGTTCATGTTCACTTGTCTGCTAATGATATTGAATTTGCACATTATTGCCAGCCTCCCACTACACTCAGGTCAGCTGTGGAATTTATTAGTATCTCAGGCAGATGTGTTACTTCACTCACAGGAACTTCCTGAGTCAAAATCTTAATAAGCCTGAGGTCTTCTGACTCAAAGTTGATAACCCCTGTCACCTTTTCAGATCTCATTTCCTTAGGGTCAGTTCTGCATAGTTATTTCTTTTTTGATCAAATTACCAGCACATGGATCATAACACTTACCCAGCACTTTTCATCTCTAAAATGATGTAAAGGCCTTCAAGTCCATCTGTCTATTCAGTGAATTTTCCATCCTTAATCAAAACAAGTTTCAGGCACCAGCTTCAAAAGCTGATGCAGGCAAACCTGCCTCCCAGGGAGCAGGTGCATTACATGCATATTAATGTGCAATACTCAGAAGTAGAAGGCAGGGAGGAGACTTCAAAGACACAGAATGTGGAGTCAGAAGATAAAGATTCCCTGTAGAAATTCTGCCTTTGGTCAAGTTATTTAACCTCTGAGGCTCAGTTGCCTGTTATGTGAAATGGGGATAACAAATATACCTCGCTCATATCACAGGTGGTTTCAAGAATTAAGTGAGATAGGGGCTGAAAAGGATGATTTATAATATGATGTGGATGATATGCATTAATTATTACTTGTTAAAGGGACATTTTATTCAAATGTTGGGCCCCTATCAATAAATCCAGAGGTTTGCCTCTTCTACTTCTCAAACAAAATGTTCCAAAGATCTCTCTTCCGCTCCAAAGGAAAAGAGGAGAGAAAAATTCTTTTGTGGTGCATTCACTAAGCAGTCATAGTAATTGATTTTGATCACTTACTGAATTCCACACTATCTTAAGAGAACTGATATAATCCTCAGAGCAGCCCTATGAAACAGCTAATATTATTATCTCCATTTTACAGATGAAGGAACTGAGACATTTAATATCTTGCTCACATTTACTCAGTTAGAAGGGAAAGAGACTATTTTCTTAACTAGCAGTCCTCAATATCTGGTCCTGGAACCCCCAGGGAAGTTTGTGAAATCACAAACTATTTTCATCATAATACTAAAGCATTATTTGCCTCTTTCCTCTCTCATTTTCTCACAACTATCCAGTAGTGTTATTCAGAGCCTAAATGACATGTGATATTACAATAGATTGAATGCAGAAATGCATAGGAAAATCCTGCTGTCTTCTATTAAACCATAAGAAATTTGCAAAAATGTACAACAATGCCACATTTTCACCATATTTTTGTTTTAGAAAATATATTTTTATTTACAATGTTACTAATTTAACATGCAAGGCATTCTTACTGTTATTTTAATGAATTAATAAATACTTTTTTGAATGCTCAGTTTTAATTTTTAATACGGTAAATATCAATAGCTATAGCAAACGTAAACGAAAGTGCTTAGGGATCCTCAACCATTCTTAAGGATTTAAAGTGGCCCTAACACCTAAATCTTTGGGAATTGCTACCCTTAACTAAATACAACAACCATTTTATTATTCCTGGTTTTTGACAAATAAGCTAAAAATAATTATAATCAAGAAGTTATAATACAATAATAAACTACAACTAATAATACAGATGGTTAATTGCTAACCACCCACAACAGCTATATTATTATTTCTAGTTTCTAATGAAGAAATTGAGGCTTAGAGAGATTAAGTGGATTGTTCAAGATCACACAGTTCACAATAAAAGTTTTCAAGAATTAAGAGTACACCAACTCTATCACTGACTCACATTCTCATTTGTTTTAATTTATTGTGACATTTCCTTCCTTTTGTGCCACCAGACACTTCTGCTGATATAAAACTCAGCAACTAAATTGTGTCTGAGTTTAAAAAACCACAGCAACTAGACTTCACAGAGGTCTTACAATTTGCTTGTAAACCTCTCCTTATGATTTGCTTCTAAACCTCTCCTTGTTTGAGATCTAGATAATATTAGAAGTTGTCCATGTTGATCTTGGCTCTTCTCTCTCCCACCAAGTTTCTTACAAGATGAAGATCAAATGCCATTCTGAGAGTGAACCTTACTTTTTGGCACTGCAGCGTATGAGCAACACTGTCTAGCCTAGCCTTTCCTCAACATCCATTTCCCTGTTATTTGAGCCCCAATTTGTTCAGGAGTCCAAGGAAATTTATCACTGGTCTAAATCAGTCATGACAATCTTGTTTAACTTCATGAGTGGTTAGTCCATAGGAAGTCATGTGACCCAGTCTTGGCCAATAACATGGAAAGCCACTGGGTTGAACTTCCAATAAACCACTGCTTTCATAGGAAAAAAAATAGATTCAAGGCATAACGTTTTTCCTACTTGGAATACAACCGTGATGTCTAGTGTCTGGAGGTTTGCAGTTTTCTGGAAACAATGAGGTTACCAAGATGAGAAAAGCAACAAAAAGAATATAGTAATCTCTGCATTACTGAGCTATTGAATCAGAGCCATCAATTGCTTACCTCCAGACACTTTTATGAGACAAATAAACCTCCTATTTCTTTAAGTTACTGTCATTCTTTTACTTGGAGCCAAATGTGCTACCAACTGATACAGAGAGGTTTTCTACATTGTACATTGTGGGTACATTTCCATGAACAGGCAGGACTCTCATTGCCAATAAAAATAGATCCAGAAATTACAGACAGAGTGATCAGCAGACAGGGACTTTAAAGTAGCTAATACAAATATATTCTAGAATGTACAAGAAAACATAAAAATGATAAAGAGAGAAATTAAAGAAATAAAAACAAAACTAAGAGGCCTTCTAGAGCTGAAAAATTCAATACCTGAAATAAAATTTTTACTGCATAGGACCAATAACAGATTAGACATTACAGAGAAAGGAAAAAAAATCAGTGTAATCTGAGAATGTAGCAATAGGAACTATCCAAACTTAAGCATAAAAAGAAAAGAGACAGAAAAAAATTAACAGAACCCTCATAACATGTAGAAGAGTTTTAAGTAGTTTAGTATAAACATAACTGGAATCAGAAAAAAAGAAGGGGCAGAAATATGTATTCTAAGAAATAATGCCTGAAATTTTATTCAGATTTTGTAAAAACCATAAACACAGTCAAAAAATTCAATAAGCACAAAGCAAAATTTTAAAAAAATAAAATGAAAATTATACCAAAGCACATCATAATCAAATTGCTACAAACCAGTGATAAAGAGAAAAATCTTAAAAGAAGCCATATAAAATTGGTCATACAAAATTGGCACATTACATTCAGAAAACCAAAGATAAGAATTACTATCAATTTTAGATCACAAACAATGTAAGACAAGAAACAACAAAGCATCTTCAAAGTGCTGAGAAAAGACGTCATTCTATCTCCAGTGAAAACGTCTTTCAAAAGCTAAGAGTAATTTAAAATGTTTTTAGATAAGCAAAAACTAAAAGAATTTACTTGTAAAGAGATCTCAACTACAAGAAATGTTAAAGGAAGTTTTTTGGAGAGAAGAAAATGATACCATATGGAAACTTGGATCTGCTCAAAAGAATTTAGAACCATTTAAATGATAACTATTTATATAAAGGGAAAAAGTTTTTCCTTGTGTTTCAATTCTTTAAAAGAAAATTGCTTTCTTAAAAAAACGTAAAGAACAATGTATCATAGAGTTTATAACATGTAGAAGTAAATTGTATTACAACAATAATAGAAAACCTTGGGGTGAACAGAAGAGTCTGATATTATAAAAGTAAGAGGATAGAAAATCATAAATAATGCAAACACTAATAATAAGAAAACTGGAGTGGCTATATTAATGTTAGATAAAGTAGACTTTAGGACAAGAAATATTACTGATTTTTGTGATAAACCAGAACATTTTATAAAAGCAAAAGAGTTGATGTATTAAGAAGAGCAACAATACTAACTGAATAGACATGTAGTAATAGGCATCAAAATACATGAAGTGAAAATTGATAAGACTGAAAAGGGAAATGGACAAATTCCCAATTATACTTGGAGATTTCAACACTCCTCTTCTAGTAGTTGATAAATTAGACAGAATAGGATCAAAGAAGACTTAAACAACACTTACCTTCAACCTGATCAAATTGATATCTATAGTACAAATAACTAAACAACAGAATATAGATACTTTTCAAGAGCACATGGAAAATTCGCTAACATATGCCATATACTAACCCAAAACCGGGTCATAAAACAAGTCTTAATACATTTCACAAACAGAAAGATATCCAAAAAATAATTAAAATACCTGGTAAATACTCATTTCAAATAGCCCATTTTTCAAAGATAAATTGACAAAAGAAGTTAGAAAATAATTTGAAATGAATGAAACACATCATATCAAAATGTATTAGATGAAAATAAAGTAGCAATTAGAAAAAAAAATTTTTTAATTATACTTTAAGTTCTAGGGTACATGTGCACAACGTGCAGGTTTATTACATATGTATACATGTGCCATGTTGGTGTGCTGCACCCATCACACACCGGGTCCTATTGTGGGGAGGGGATAGGTGGGAGGGAGAGCATTAGGAGATACACCTAATGTAGAAGAAATTTTATAGCATTAAATGCTTCTGTTACCAATTTTTTAATGTCCTAATTAGTTAGTTATCAGAGATTCCACCATAAGAGGCAAAAAAAAAAAAAAAAAAAACTGAAACCCAAAGTACAATGAAAGCAAGAAAAACAAAAGTGTAAATCAATGAAATGAAAAGCAAGCTAACAATGGAGAAAAATCAATGAAACCATAAGTTGCTTGTTTAAAAAGATCAATACAAATGATAGATCTCTGGCTAGACTGGTCAAAAACAAAGAGACAAAGATTTCTAATATCAAAAGCAAAATAGGATGTCACTGAACGTTCTCTGTACATTAAGTAGACAATAATAAAATGTTATGAGCAACATATGACAAATGTGAGAACGTGGGTGAAATGAATACATTTATCAAAAGACCAAACTTTACACAAAAAATTTACCAAACCTGAAACAAGAGAAAAGAGAAAATCAAAATAGCTATATATCTCTTCAAGGCATTGAGCTTTCAGTTAAAAGCATTCCCAGGGAGGAGGAGAACCCTCCAGACTGAGATGACGTGACTGGTGAACTCTATCAAATTTCTAGAAAAGAAATACCAATCTTACACAGATACTTTTAGAAAATAAAGGAGTGCAGGGCACATCCCAGTTCATTTTATGAGGCTAATGTTACTCTGACACTATGAAACTACCATTTCATGAACAGAGATGGGGCAATCCTTTTTAAAATATGGGCATTTGGAATCTAACAATAATCAGAAAAGATAACTCAATATGAACAAGTGGGATTTATATTTTGAATGCAGGGTAGGTATAGCACTCAAAAATCAATAAATGTAATTTATCATATAAACAGAATAAAGGAGAAAACCATAATAAAGAAGAAACTCAGTAGATGTAGAAAAGACACAAATAGGTTGAATGTTAAAAATGGGGGAAAAAAAGATATTCCATGCAAGCTGTAACCAAAAGACAGTTAGAGTCACTATACTAAAATCAGACAAAATAGACGTTCAAACAAAAATTGTTGTTAGAAACAAAGGACATTTTATAATTAAAAAAAAAAAGGTTAGGTCATGAGGAAGACATAACAATTGTATATGAACCTATCTAGAGAGCTCCAAAATATATGAAAATAAAAAATAACAGAATTAAAGAGAGAAATAGACAATTCAACAGTAACAGGTAACAACTTTAATACCTCACTTTCAATAATGGACAGAACAGGACAGGCAGAAGATCAACAATGAGATAGGAGATTTGAACAACTCTAATTACATTTGTTAAACTAAATAAGCAGCAAGTCATTGACTCAAGGCTATCTCCCTACTTTGATTTATAATGTAGCACAACCTAACATATTATATAAACAAACTGAAACCAGACTTAATAACTGAGTTTCAGCCATCACAAACAACCAAACTTCAGCAAATCAGTCAACTGATCACACCATGCCCAAATAAGGCAGATGTCGAGATGTAGCCAATTAAGTGATCTTTCTACTTTGCTTCCATGTTTAGCCTATAAAATCTCACTGCTCAGGTTGTTAGGCAGAGTTTTCTGAACCTCTTCTTGTTGTGAGTGCTGCCTAATTCATGAATTATTCTTTGCTCAAAAAACTCTGCTAAATTTATCTAAAGTTTTTTCTTTTAACAGACATCTATAGAATGATCCACCCCACAACAGCAGAATACATATTCCTCTCTTATTCTTCTCAAGTGCACAATGAAACCTCTCCAAGATAGACCATATGTCTGTCTATAAAAACAATAAACTTTAAAAGATTGAAATTATACAAAACATGTGCCCTGACCACAATAAAATAAAATTAGAAATAAAACACATAATAAAACCTGGGAAATTCACAAATATATGAAAATTAATTAACACATTCCTAAATAACCAATTGATCAAAGAAGAAATTATAAGACATATTCTCTAAGAGAATATATAGAGATGAATGTAAACAAAAATTCAACATACCAAAACTTGTGGTATGCAGCTAATGCACTGCTTAGAGAGAAGTGTATGGCTGTAATCATCTATATTTTAAAAAGAAGAATAAGAAATATTTCAAATGAGTAAGTAACTTAACTTTTCATCTTAAGAAATAAAGAAGAGCAAACTGAAACCTAAGCAAGTAGGGGAAAGGAATAATAAAGACTGGAAAATATAGAAATAAAATTAAAAATAGGAAAACGATAGAAAAAAATCAAAAGCTCTTTCTTTAGAGAGACCAACAAACTTGACAAACCTTTAATTAGACTAACAAAGTGAGAGAGAGAACTCAAATTTCTCATAACAGAAATGAAAGATAGGACATCACTACTTACCTTATAGGAATTTAAAAAATTATAAAAGGATACTATAAACAGCTATGCCAACAAGTTTGAACCAAGATGAAAATGGACAAAATCCTAGCAAGATAAAAGTCACTGGAACTGACTCAAGAAATAGAAAAACTTAATAGACCTATAATAAATGATGTCATTATTTTAAAACTTTCTACAAAAAGAAAAATTTCAGACCCAGATTCTTCACTGATGAATTTTACAAATGTTTAAAGATGAATTAATACCAATCTTCAATATTTCACAAACTCTTCAAAAAATTAGAAATAAAAAACAAATTTTCTTACTTATTTCATGGGACCATTCTTACCCTAATACCATATCTAAATAGAGATATTTCAAGAATATGGAAATATGGCCTCATATCCCTTATAAATATAGATGAAAAATTATTTTAAAAGCTAGCAAACTTACTTCAACAACATAGAATTATACATCCTTTCATGATGTAAAAAAGATCTAGTTTGTTAAATTAGAAATAGAAGAAAATGTCCTCAACCTCATACAGAGCACCTACAACCAACCCACAGCTAACATGACACTCAATGGTGAAAAACTGAAAGCTTTCACTCACAAGATCAGGAAAAACACAAAGATATCCACTCTTGCCACATTTATGTCAGCATTGTACTGGAACAATTAGGCAAGAGGAATTAGGAAAGACATAGAAATAAAAGGCAACCAGATTGAAAAGAAAAAAAGAATTAAAACTATATCTATTCACAGGTGATATATTTACTTATATAGAAAATTGTGGCCTGGCGCAGTGGCTCATGTCTGTAATCCCAGCACTTTGAGAGGCTGAGGCAGGAAGATCGCTTGAGTCTAGAAGTTCAAGACTAGCCTGGGAAACATAGTGAGACCTTGTCTCCACAAAAAAAATAAACTTAGCTGGGTGTGGTGGTGCACACTTGTAGTTCCAGCTACTCAGGGAACGGAGGTGAGAGGATTGCTTGAGTCCAGGAGGTTGAAATTGCAGTGAGCCACTCCAGCCTGGGCAACAGAGCGAGACCCTGTCTCATAAATAAATAAATAATAAAAAATTTAAAATAGAAAATTGTGAGGAATTCACTAAAAAACATTTAACAAATGAGTTCAGCTAGGTTGTGAGATATAAACCATGTGTTGACCAGGCCTGTGGTGCCTAGAAATATTCTGTAACCTCAGGCGATGCCTCTACATCCTCATCAGTGAAACCGGATTGATCTTGCCTGCTTCCTTGGCTTTGATGGATGCAACAAAAGAATATATGCAGAAGTCCCTGATGCAGTGCCTGTTGCACGATAAATGCTCAAAAATGTTAGTTTCTTCCTTCCTTCATTATTTAGCTGACTATTTTGCTAATTACAGATGGTGGTTACAAACAACATGTTTGTGATATGCAAAAATCCTAGCACAGTTGGATTATCTGACATTTATACATCAAGACAAAATAAGCTAATCTAAATGAGTTGGTCTCATCACGTCTAGCTGAACTGGATGGCAGCGTATATTCCATGGTCAGGCCTGATTTCCTTCCCTCCTATCACCTCTGTGTAGCCCTCACCACACTCCATTTCTGGACTCAATCCTACCTGAGGATTACACACTTTCAGTCCCTTCAGTTAAGAAGAATGGGGTAAAGGGAGAGGGAAAAAATTAAAGTAAGAAGAAGGAAAGTTTAGACTTCCCACCTGCTCCCTGTTAAGTTATACTCATTACACTCTATGCCCTAGGAGAATCAGGCTTCTTCCTTTCACTATATCTCCTCTTCCTTAACAAAAAAGGAAAAAAATGAAGAAGGAAAAAAGGGAGGGAAACAAGGAGGGAGGGAAGGAGAGAAACCCTGTTTTAAAGAGAAGTCTCCATGACATAGTCGAAAAAGAAAATGGAGTTTCAAGCTCACACAAAGGGGTCAGAAGGCAAGAAGATGGCACTGTTGGGAGAAGGGAGAAGAACTATAGGTATAACTATCATTGATCTCTTCCCTCTGTTTTCTCCAATTGCTTCCAGACCCTAGGTGTTCTTAAGTTTCCTTTACTAACTAGCGTGCAAAGGCTGGTGCAGGACGAGAGGGTGGCAGGGACAGGAGAAGACATAGGATACTGTTGAGGCTGACCTCTCAAGTCTTACCTTTGAGGGGCACAGCTGCCTCACCAATCTCAAATGGCCAACTCATCTCACAAAGAGGTTTGGGACCAAAGCCCAAACTAGTAATGATTGTGTGTTTTACTGGGATGTTCTCTGTTGTGGATTCAATGGTGTCCCCTCAAAAATACTGATGCTCTAACCCACAGTGCCTGTGAATGTGACCTGATTTGGAAATAGGGTTTTACAGATGATCATGCTACAATGAAATCATTAGGGCGGACCCAAATCCAGTATGATTGGTGTCCTTATAAAAAGTGGAAAGTTAGACACAGTGATGGAGGTGCACACAGGGAGAATGCATGTGAGGATGAAGGCAGAGATCAGGATGACGCATCTATAAGCCAAGAAATGCCAAAGATTGCCAGAAAACCACCAGTAGCTAAGAGAGGAATCTGGAACAGATTCCCATAGCCCTCGGAAGGAACTAATGCTGCTGACACCTTGATTCGCGATTTCCAATCTCCAGAACAGAGAAACAATCAGTGTATGTTGTATAAGCCCTGCACTGTGTGGTACTTTGTTACAACAGCCAAAGCAAATGAATACAGCCTCCATGGTAGGCAATGGGACAAGGATTCAGCATTCAGGATCCTACCTGTGTCTTCTTCAGGAGGTATATCAACCAATATCCCTCTCTCAGCTCCAGTAGTTGTAACCAGGGACCTCTTTCTCTTCTCCGCTGGCTCTGCCCCTGGGAGGATGGTTGAAATAATATTGTGTTCCTCCCTGTCCCTTATCCCTTAAATTGGGACAGATCTCCCAGACTCCACCCCAGAGGCATGCCCTGCTCAGAGTGGTACAGACCTCATTGGTTCAAATCCTGAGTTCTGGGATCAGACAGGCCTGAATCCTTATCTTGGCCCATCTACATTCCAGCCAAATGACTTTGAACAGGTAACTCAACCCCACTCTACCTCCATTTCCAGAATGGTAGAAACTGTTGCATGGGTTTGTTCTGACGCCGCACAGCCCCGTATCTGGCTCTTAGCCCCGTATCTGGCTCTTAGCCCCGTATCTGTGCTCATTAAATGTTTGTCTAACAAATGTCTCTACAGGCAGTGACTTGACTCTTCTGCTCAACCACTTCTGATTCCTTCCCCATGCTCTCATTTCCCCTATTCAAGGGTTGGCTCAATCTCTGGTTTTAGGATCTGCTTTTGTCTTTTTTTTTTTCTTTTTTTTTTTTTTTTTGAGACAGAGTCTCGCTCTGTCACCCAGTCTAGAGTGCACTGACATGATCCCGGCTCGCTGCAACCTCCACCTCCCAGGTTCAAGTGATTCTCCTGCCTCAGCCTCCTGAGTAGCTGGTACTACAAGCATATGCCACCACAACCGGCTGATTTTTGTATTTTTAGTAGAGACGGGGTTTCAGCATGTGGGCCAGGATGGTCTCAATCTCCTGACCTCATGATCCACCTGCCTCGGCCTCCCAAAGTGCTGGGATTACAGGCATAAGCCACCACGCCTGGCCTGCTTTTGGTACTTTTCAGGAGAAAAATCTTTACCCTGCTCCTCCGAGTTTCAGTTTTTCCTTCCACACTGTTCCTCCCTTCTTGCTCTTTCTCCTGTAGTCCAGCCCCACCCCAAAAACTCTGCCTGCTGGGCCTACCCAGGGTCTCTCTTCCAAAATCCCAAGGAAGAGATACTGGTAATGCAGATAAACCACTCAAACCTACCCTGCAAAGCTTAATCACCATGGAGAACGCCTTCAAGAATGTTATGTAAGTGTTGTCTGTAGAGGTAGGCCCTGAAAATGAAAGGGTGAATGGATGCACTAGCTGGTAGGCTTGTAGCAAACAGAACATATAATCAATTTTGCTACTCAAGCTAAGGTTCTGAACTTCTGATGCTGGTCAGAACAAAACAAGCCTTGGATCACAGTGTTCCAATTGTCATGCCCTGGCAAGCACAATGCGGAGATGTAATTGTGCATCCGGCATGCTTTGATGGGTTGGAGGCCGCACCTCCCTCAAACACACAAGGGGCCTTGTCAGAACAGATAACCGACCGACTCCCACAGACTGCGGCTGTATGAGTCACCTTGCAGAAATCAAGACCCCAGCTGCTGAGATGAACAGCTTTAAAGCTGAAAGTTTGCTGGAGACAATTTTGTGCACAGCAGGGAGAATTTCTCCTGGCTTCAGCTCTGCTCATGCAGAGCAGCAAGCCAGTGCCTAGCATGAGCCTGCCTGCAATGGCGGTTCCCAGTTGGGAGTCACTCTGCCCCCCACCCCAGGGACATAAAGAAATGTCTGGAGACATGTTTGTTTGTCACAAACAGGGAAGGAAGTGTTACTGGCATCTCGTGGGTAGAGGCCAGTGATGCTGCTAACAGTCCCATAATGCACAGAATAGCCCTGCAGAACAAAGAATTATCCAGCCTAAAATGTTGAAACTTCTGTAGTCAAGTAATTCTAACCTATCAGGAAGAATCAGGATTTTTTTTCCCTGACTGGTGGGAGGCATAGTGCTCCTCTCTATCCATAAACTGGTCCCAGTTTGGTAGAGCAGCCTCATGAATGATGAATACATTTGGTTGAGAGAATGGACTTCTGAGTTCTAAACCAAGCTACCCCACTTACCAGCTTGGGCAAGATACTTCATTCTCTGTGCTTCCTTTTCCCCATCTATAGAATGGGGATAATATAATAATGAAACTTATCTTGCAGAGTTGGTTAAGGACTAAATGAACTACAAGTAATAATGCGTATAAAGTGTTTCATAAGTACCTAGCACTTAAGGAATATTAACTATGATTCTGCTTAATCACTCCTTTATTTTATTTATTGTTATTTTGAAGGGGACTCCTGGTTTTTACCTTTCCCTGGCTAAGATGGCCTCCTCGCTTTCACTGTTCCACCTGTGATCTTTCTTCTCTTCCCTCAAAGTTTGATTTAAACATCATTTCCTCCAGTTACCCTCAGACCTGCAAGTAGGGATCACTCAGTCCTGCTGTGAGCTCCTAGCATATTATTTACTGCTGGGTCACCTAAGTACCTAGTTGGTCTGCCAGCTCCTAAATGGCAGAGACCACATCTTACCACCTGTGTGCTCTCATTAAGGCCACAGTGAACATTCCTTAAATTAAACTTCATTCTGCCTTTATCTTATGTCCTCTGCCTGTTTGAAAGTGCTTGCTAAATGAATAATGAGCTCTCCAACATACTATGGTCATCTGCAGCAGCAAATGTCTATTAGAGGTTGATTATGGGTCCAAGAATCTGAAAGACTTTCTATATGATGGAATTAGGGGGACAGAATTCCAATGTAGATACTCTGGTGAGGAGAAATAAAGATCCTTCCCCTCATTAAGACCCAAGAGACAGAAATACTACCACCAGTTGGTGGTCACCGAGGATCCGTATTTGTTAGGCATTGTATGAACCTTCTCCATGAACTATCTTCTTGGTGTCTCAAAACAATCTTTTGAAAGAGGTACCAAAATTATCCCCATTGTTATAATTACTTGCCCAGTGTCACACAGCAAAGATAACTTTCCAGGTTGGTCCATCTTACCCAACATCTGTGCTTCTAGTCACTCTATTGTACGATCTCTCAAACGGCAAGTCAATTGACATCATCAAAAGGAAGGTACAAAAATCCAGTGACACATTCGTAAAACTCTTTAGACCCACAATTGGAAATGCCAGTTGGATGGTCTTTTAATTTTTCTGTTTCTGTAATAACAGAAGTCATTCTTCAAAAACAAAACAAAACAAAACAAAACCAACCTTAGAAACAAGTCTGCTTTGTAAAACAGATAATACAGAACTATTGAGGTTGAAGAAGGTTGGGTGAGCTGTAAAACTTCACCCACTTGTCACTCCCTTCCCACCCAGGTGCCCTTAAAGGCACTCTGAGGCACCAGCTGATTACACCTTCATACTCTGCAGATGTGAAAAGAAGGGCCTGGAAAGAGGAAATCATTTGCTAGAGCTCACTCAGCTCAAAAGCGGCAGGGCCAGGAATCCTAAGTCCCCTGGCTCCGAAGCCAAAGCTCTTTTGACAGTATTTTGATGTCTCATTTGTGACAACTAGGCTATCTTCCTAAGAAGTGCAGAAGTATAAAATAAAGTCAACAAAATCCACAGAGAATTACTATACTTCATCTGATCTAGGATGATATCAGTTACAAGATTCACCCCAATTTGTGATGTTAAAAATTCTAGACTTAAGAATCAATACAATGAAATGTGTCAAGAGTGTTTATTCCTCCGTCATTTGGTGAAAGGCACTTCTGTTGATTCTCCTTTTGTCCTTCACCATTCTAAGACATTGGTTCCAATCTTTGTTCTTGGATTAAAGTTTCCTTTGGAGTCTGGTGAAAGTTATGGAAACTCTAGCTAGAAAAATGCACATTGCATTGACATGGTGTGGGATGCAGTCTGACAGTCTCCTGAAGCCATTCCACAGAAATTATACATTTCATATATTCATGGTAAGACATAATTCCCATCTGAAGAGTTCAAATGTTTCCCACTTATGCTGTTTCTATGGAAAAGGAAAAAAAAATCTGCTATCCATCTTACAAACACAAAATTAACCTCTGTGCTACAGGATGGAACTTTAGGGTGAAAGAGCAAAGGAGCCAAAGTTACCTTCTGGCCAAGCTAACAGTTACACGACCCCCACTGTCATTGTCTTAGGCAAGGATCAATTTTTTTAAAGTTCTTAAATTTTTGAAATGAGAAATCCTAAATATCAAAAGCAAAATGAAGCAAGTGAAGCTAATTGTGTTTGGAGTTAGTACTTAACCACTCAAAGAAAAGAAGTATTTCCATTGACTTCTGGAGCACAGTAATTTGACAGCACATCCCTCTATGAACAAAAATAGCAACTGGAAAGGAAATGTAAACTCCTTTCAGTAATTATATTTTCAGTTTAATATTGACATTGTTATTTCAAACTATGAGCCTTCAGCAAAGTGTTATTGGAGATTTTCATTGCCTGGGTTTCTGTTAGCTTTAAAGTAGAGAACAATGGAAGGTAGTCTTATGAGTTGGGAAAAGAGAATGAGTGTTCTAAATCTATATCTATCTCCCAACCATCTTTGTCTGTGTCTAGGCAATTACTCAAGAGCAAACATTCTGTATCACAAGAATTATTAATTTTATCCTAAAGTAAACAGACTCATCTCCAATGATAAAAGAAATTATCTACCCACATAACTTGACCTATATCTTTTTAAAAAATGTATCCTTGGTTTGACTATTGTGTGATCAATTTGTCCAGGCTTGCCTGGTACTTGTCTGTTTTTAGCTGGAAATCCAGTGTCCTAAAAGAAGCCTAATTTCTGGGCAAACAGGGATGGTTGGTCACTGATGTGGTTTGGCTGTGTCCCCATACAAATCTCAATTTGAATTGTATCTCCCAGAATTCCCACATATTGTAGGAGGGACCCAGGGGGAGGTAATGGAATCATGGGGGCTGGTCTTTCCTGTACTACTCTTGTGATAGTGACTAAGTCTCATGAGATCTGACGGGTTTATCAGGGCTTTCTGCTTTTGCTTCTTCCTAATTTTCTCTTGCTGCCACCATGTAAGAAGTGCCTTTTGCCTCCCATCATGATTCTGAGGCCTCCCCAGTCATGTGAAACTGTAAGTCCAATTAAACCTCTTTTTCTTCCCAGTCTTGGATATGTCTTTATCAGCAGCATGAAAATGGACTAATACAGTAAATTGGTACCAGTAGAGTGGGCCATTGCTGAAGATACCTGAAGATGTGGAAGCAACTTTGGAACTGGGTAACAGGCAGAGGTTGGAAGAGTCTGGGGGGCTCAAAAGAAGACAGGAAAATGCGGAAAACTTTGGAACCTCCTAGAGACTTGTTGAATCACTTTCCCCAAAATGCTGATAGTGATATGAACAATAAGGTCCAGGCTGAGGTGGTCTCAGATGGAGATGAGGCACTTGTTGGGAACTGGAGCAAAAGCGACTCTTGTTATGTTGTAGCAAAGAGACTGGCAGCATTTTGCCCCTTCTTTAGAGATTTGTGGAACTTTGAACTTGAGAGAGATGATTTAGGGTATCTGGCAGAAAAAATTTCTAAGCAGCAAAGCATTCAAAAGGTGACTTGGGTGCTGTTAAAGGCATTCCATTTTAAAAGGGAAACAGAGCATAAAAGTTCAGAAAAATTTCAGCCTGATGATGCAGTAGAAAAGAAAAACCCATTTTTTAGGAAAAATTCAAGCCAGCTGCAGAAATTTGCATAAGTAGCAAAGAGTCTAAGGTTAATCCCCAAGACCATGAGGAAAATGTCTCCAGGCCATGTCAGAGACCTCCATGGCAGACCCTCCCATCACAGGCCAAGAAGCCCAGGAAGGAAAAGTGATTGTGTGGGATGGTCCCAGGGTCCTGCACATGCTATGTGCAGCCTAGGGACTTGGTGCCCTGTGTCCCAGCCACTCCAGCTGTAGCTGAAAGGGGCCAAGGTACAGCTCCAGCTGTGACTTTAGAGGATGGAAGCCCCAAGCCTTGGCAGCTTCCATGTGGTGTTGAGCATGCAGATGTACCAAAGTAAAAAACTGAGGTTTGGGAACTTCTGCCTAGATTTCAGAAGATGTATGGAAATGCCTGGATGCCCAAGCAAAAGTTTACTGCAGGGATGGGGCCCTCATGGAGAACCTTTGCTGGGGCAGTGCAGATGGGAAATGTCGGGTTGGAGCCCCCAAACAGAGTCCTTACTGTGGTACCACCTACTGGAGCTGTGAAAAGGAAGCCACTGTTCTACAGACCCTCAGAATGGTAGATCCACTGACAACTTGCACCATGCACCTGGAAAAGCCACAGACATGCAACACCAGTCTCTGAAAGCAGCCAGGAAGGAGGCTTTGTACTCTGCAAAGCCACAGAGGCAGAGGTGCCCAAGACCATGGGAACCCACCTCTTACATCAGTAAGACCTAAATGTGGGAACTGGAGTCAAAGGAGATCATTTTGGAGCTTTAAAATTCAACTGCCCTGCTGGATTTTGGACTTGCATGGGCCCTGTAACCCCTTTGTTTTGGCCAATTTCTCCCATTTGGAATGGCTGTATCTACCCAATACCTGTACCCCCATTGTATCTAGGAAGTAACTAACTTGCTTTTGATTTTACAGGCTCCTAGGCAGAAGGCACTTGCCTTGTCTCAGATAAGACTTTGGACTGTAGACTTTTGAGTTAATGCTGAAATGAATTAAGACTATGGGGAACTGTTGGGAAGGCATGATTGGTTTTGATATGTGAGGACATGAGATTTGTGGGTGGCAAGGGACAAAATGGTATGGTTTGGTTGTGCACCCCCACCAAATCTCAACTTGAATTTTATCTCCCAGAATTCCCACATGTTGTGGGAGGGGCCCAGGGTGAGGTAATTGAATCATGACGGCCAGTCTTTCCCGTGCTATTCTCGTGATAGTGACTAAGTCTCATGAGACCTGACAGGGTTATCAGGGGTTTCTGCCCTTGCTTCTTCCTCATTTTCCCTTGCATGTAAGAAGTACCTTTCACTGCCTGCCATGATTCTGAGGCCTCCCCAGCCCTGTGGAACTGTAAGTTCAATTAAACCTCATTTTCTTCCCAGTCTTGGGTATATCTTTATCAGCAGCATGAAAATGGACTAATACAGTCACCCTATCATGCAAATAATTTATTCATCTTTCCCTGGGCTGATACTCTTTTTAAAACCTCCCATATTAACTGAGGATAGTTCTTGCCAACCCCTCTGGAAAAGATGGCACCATGCCACAATGCCTCTTTTCCAATTTTTGTATTTCACTTTTGATAGAAGGCATGGCAGAGACTTGGGAATGGGGTAGGATGGGGACTTTAAATTTACCCCACCATATGTGCCTTCCCTAGTACCTTATATTCTGTACTTTTCTTAAAATTATTTGCCTTCCCAAATAAGTCATACCTCCAAGACATATTCTACTGGCTACATGGAAGGAAAGGAAAGAAAATGAACAATTTTCAAACCCAGTTGAGTGAGCATCTGGGGCAAAGAACATAGGCTCTGAAAGCATGGGGTTGATATTTGTGTTAGTGTATTTGAGGGCAGGGCAAGACCTGGAATAAAGCTGGAAGCTGGACTCTTGGGGAGAAAAAAAAAACAAAACAGGGACAGCATTCAAGGGCAAAACAGAAAATAAAACCAGACAGCAGCAGAACCTGGAGGAAGAGGACATGACTAGCAAATGGAGGCAAGATTGGCACTCAGGAGCAAGAGGGTTCAAGGAGAAGCTTGGAAAGCAGGATGTGGAGAAATTCCATGGAAAGACAGTATGGCCACTACTGTTCTTCTGTTTTGTTTTAAAATTTTTATTAGGGAAATTACAGACATATATAAGAGCAGAGGGAATAATATAATAAAATCCTATGTATCCATTTTCAACTTTGAACAATTATTAATTCATGATGACTCTTGCTTCATTCATATGCCCCCATTTCTCCATTCCAGATTACTTTGAGACACATTCTAGATATATTATTTCATTTATTATTTCAGTATTTCTCTCTCAAAGATACACACTTTTTAAAAGTGTATGCATAATATCATTATGTCAAAAAAAAAATACTAACTGACATGGTTTGGTTGTGTCTCCACTCAAATCTCATCTTGAATTGTAGCTCCCATAATTCCTACTTGTCGTGGGAAGGACCCAGGGAGAGGTTATTGAATCATAAGGGTGAGTTTTTCCCATGCTGTTCTCATGATAATGAATAAGCTTCGTGAGATCTGATGGTTTGAGAAAATGGAGTTCCCCTGCACATACTGTCTTGTTTGCTGCCATGTAAGACGTGACTTTGCTCCTCATGCAACTTCAGCCATGATTGTGAGGCCTCCCCAGCCATGGGGAACTGTGAGCCAGTTAAACCTCTTTCTTTTCTAAATTACCCAGTCTTGAGTATGCCATTATTAGCAGCCAGAGAACATACTAATACAGTAAATTGGTACCGAGAGTGGGATGCTGCTGTAAAGATACCTCAAAATGTGGAAGTGACTTTGGAACTGGGTAACAGTCAGAGGTTGGAACAGTCTGGAAGACTTAGAAGAAAATAGTAAAATGTGGGAAAATTTGGAGCTTCTTAGAGACTTGGAGGGCTCAGAAGACAAGAAGATGTGGGAAAGTTTGAAAATTTCTAGAAACTTGTTGAATGAATTTGACCAAAATACTGATAGTGATATTGATAATAAAATTCAGGCTGAGCTGATTTCAGATGGAGATAAGGAATTTGTTGGGAACTAGAATAAAGTTCACTCTTGCTATGCAAAGAGACTGGCAGCATTTTGCCCCTGCCATAGAGATCTGTGGAACTTTGAACTTGAGAGAGATGATTTGGGGTATCTGGTGGAAGAAATTTCTAAATGGCAAAGCATTCAAGAGGTGACAGAGCATAAAAGTTTGAAAAATTTGCAGCCTGATGATGCAATAGGAAAGAAAACACCCATTATCTGAGAAGAAATTCAAGCAGGCTGCAGAAATTTGCATAAGTAAAGAGGAGCCAAATGCTAATCAGCAAGACAATAGGGAAAATGTCCCCAGGGCATGTC
Organism: Theropithecus gelada; assembly: GCF_003255815.1. Classification (NCBI taxonomy): domain Eukaryota; kingdom Metazoa; phylum Chordata; class Mammalia; order Primates; family Cercopithecidae; genus Theropithecus; species Theropithecus gelada. The sequence goes on along the minus strand of NC_037672.1, from coordinate 12,661,182 downwards.
AGAGAGCTTCATGGCAGCCCCTCCCATCAGAGGCCTGGAGGCCTAGGAAAGTAAAATGGTTTTATGGGCCAGACTCAGGGCTTTCCTGCTTTATGCAGCCTCCAAACATAGTGCCCTGCATCCCAGCCGTTTCAGCTCCAGCTGTGGCTAAAAGGGGCCAAGTATAGTTCAGTCCATGGCTTCAGCAGGTACAAGTCCCAAGCCTTAGTGGGTTATACGTGGTGTTAGGTTTGTGGATACACAGGAGTCAAGAATGGAGGTTTGGGACCCTCCACCTAGATTTTAGAGGATGTATGGAAATGCCTGGATGTCCAGGCAGAAGTTTGCTGCAAGGACAGGGATCTCATAGAGAGCCTCTACCAGGGCAGTGAGGAAGGGAAATGTGGGGTTGGAGCCCCTACACAGAGTCCCCACTAGGGAAGTGCCTAGCAGAGCTGTGAGAAGAGGACCACTATCCTCCAGACCCCAGAATAGTAGATTCACCAACAGCTTGCACGGTATACCTGGAAAACCCAGAGATACTCAATGCCAGCCCATGAAAGCAGCCAGGAAGGGAGGCTATACCCTGCAAAGCCACAGGGACAGAGCTAGCCAAGGCTATGGGAGCCCGCCTCTTGCACCAATGTGACTTGCATGTGAGACGTGGAGTCAAAGGAGATCACTTTGAAACTTGAAAGCTTAATGACTGCCCTATTGGATTTCAGACTTGCATAGGGCCTGTAGCCCTTTGCTTTGGCCAATTTCTCCCATTTGGAATGGATTACCCAGTGCCTTACCCCCATTGTTTCTGGGGAGTAACTAATACTTGCTTTTGATTTTACAGGCTCATAGGCAGAAGATACTTACTTGCCTTGCCTAGTCTCAGATGAGACTTTGGACTGTGGACTTTAAGTTACTGCTGAAATGAGTTAAGTCTTTGGGGGACTGTTGGAAAGGCATGATTGGTTTTGAAATATGAAGACATGAGATTTGGGAGGGCCTGGGGCAAAAGGATATCATTTGGTTGCGTTCCCCACTCAAATCTCACCTGTAATTTCCACATGTTATGGGAGGGACCCAGTGGGAAGTAATTGAATCATGGGGACAGGTTTTTCCCATGCTGCTCTCATGATAGTGAATAAGTTTCACAAAATCTGATGGTTTTATAAAGGAGAGTTCCTCTGCACGAACTCTTTTGACTGCTGCCATGTAAGACATAACTTTGCTCCTCATTCACCTTCAGCCATGATTTGGAGGCCTCCCCAGCCACTTGGAACTGTGAGTCAATGAAATCTCTTTCCTTATAAATTGCCCAGTCTTGGGTATGTCTTTATTAGCAGTGTGAGAACAGACCAATTCACTAACCCTAATGTATTATCAAGTATTCAATCTGTTCAAAGCTCCTCCTCTTCCTTATTACAGTGGTTAATCTGTCTTTTATTTTTTTTTTTCTTTATCTTTAGGCTTTTTCAATCTCTTTTGTTTTCCCATACAAGTTATTTGTTGGAATAATCTGTAATTATTTCAACAGAGTTTCCCATAGTCTAGATTTTTCCAAATGCGTGTCTGGGGTCTTGTTTAGTATGTTCCTTTATCTCCTGTATTTCATAGAAGCTGTTAGGTAGATTTAGAGGTTTGATCACATTGAAGTTCAATTTCTGTCAACTTTTATGATAAAGTGAGGTTCTACCGGGAGGCACCTAATGTCTGATTGCTTCTATTTGCATGATGTTAAGATTAATCAGTGTTGTCAGTTGTATCTTTCATGATGTCCCCCATTAACATTCCACCTAATGGTTATACAGATGCTCCCCAGCTTATTATGGGGTTATGTTATAAACTGGTTGCAGGTTGAAAATATCCTAAGTCAAAACTGCATTTAATACACCTAAACTAGAGACATCATAGCTGAGCCTAGTCTACTTTAAAAGTGCTTAGAACACTTACATTAGGCTATAGTTGAGCAAAATCATCAACAACACAAAGCCTATTTTCTAATACAGTGTTAAATATTTTATGTAATTCATTGAACACTGTACCAACCCTGTAGTATTACCTGTTACATTACCAATCCTGGTAAAATAATATAACAAGGCCTTTCAACACCCCAAAAAGTCACACTACTTCACCAGCAATGGATCTAAACCAAGAAGAAATCCCTGATTTACCTAAAAAAGAATTCAGGAGGTTAGTTATTAAGCTAATCATGGAGGGACCAGAGAAAGGCAAAGCCCAATGCAAGGAAATCCAAAAAATGATACAAAAATTGAAGGGAGAAATACTCAATGAAATAGATAGCTTTAAAAAATTAAAAAGGCTGGGCATGGTGGCTCACACCTGTAGTCCCAGCACTTTGGGAGACCGAGGCAGGCAGATCACAAGGTCAGGAGATCGAGACTATCCTGGTTAACACGGTGAAACCCCATGTCTACTAAAAATACACACACAAAAAAAATTAGCCGGGCATGGTGGTGGGTGCCTATAGTCCCAGTGACTCGGAAGGCTGAGGCAGAAGAATGGTGTCAACCAAGGAGGCGGAGCTTGCAGTGAGCTGAGATCACACCACTGTGCTCCTGCCTGGGTGACAGAGCGAGACTCTGTCTCAAAAAAATAAAAATAAAATAAATAAAAATTAAAAATTCAGGAAACTTTGGACACACTTTTAGAAATGTGAAATGCTCTGGAAAGTCCCAGCAATAGAACTGAACAAGTAGAAGAAAGAAATTCAGAGCTCAAAGACGAGGTCTTTGAATTAACCCAATCCAACAAAGACAAAGAAAAAAGAATAAGAAAATACGAACAAAGCCTCCAAGAAGTCTAGGATTATGTTAAACTACCAAACCTAAGAATAATTGGTGTTACTGAAGAAGAAGACAATTCTAAAAGCTTGGAAAACATATTTGGGGGAATAATTGAGGAAAACTTCCCCAACCTAGATACAGACCTAGACATCCAAATACAGGAAGCACAAAGAACAATTGAGAAATTCATCACAAAAAGATCTTCTCCAAGGCACATTGTCATCAGGTTATCCAAAGTTAAGATGAAGGAAAGAATCTTAAGAGATGTGAGACAGAAGCACCTGGTAACCTGTAAAGGAAAACCTATCAGATTAACAGAAGATTTCTCAGCAGAAACCCTACAAGCTAGAAGGGATTGGGGTCCTATCTTTAGGTTCCTCAAACAAAACAATTATCAGCCAAGAATTTTGTATCCAGCAAAACTAAGCATCATATATGAAGGAAAGATACAATCATTTTCAGACAAACAAATGCTCAGAGAATTTGCCATTACCAAGCCACCACTACAAGAACTGCTAAAAGGAGCTCCAAATCTTGAAATGAATCCTGGAAACAGAATTCTTTAAAGAAACAGAACCTCTTTAAAGCATAACTCACACAAGGCCTGTAAAACAAAAATACAAACTAATAAGCAAAAGCAAAAAACAAAAACAAAAAACCAAAGTACACAGTCAACAAAGAGCACAATGAATGCAATGGTACCTCATATTTCAATACTAACATTGAATGTAAATGGCCTGAATGCTCCACTTAAAAGATACTGCAGAACTGCCGTATGGATAAGAACTCACCAATCAATTATCTGCTGCCTTCAGGGGACTTACCTAACACATAAAGACTCACATAAACTTAATGTAAAGGGGTGGGAAAAGGCATTTCATGCAAATGGACACCAAAAGTGAGCAAGCATGCAAATGGACACCAAAAGCAAGCAGGAGTAACTAATCTTACATCAGACAAAACAAACTTTAAAGCAACAGTGGTTGGCTGGGCGCGGTGGCTCATGCCTGTAATTCCAGCACTTTGGGAGGCCGAGGTGGGCGGATCACGAGGTCAGGAGATCGAGGTCATCCTGGCTAACATGGTGAAACCCCATCTCTATTAAAAATACAAAAACAAAATTAGCTGGGTGTGGTGGCAGGCGCCTGTAGTCCCAGCTACTCAGGAGGCTGGGGCGGGAGAATGGCATGAACCCAGGAGGTGAGGTTGCCATGAGCCAAGCGAGACTCTGTCTCAAAAAGAAAAGCAACAGTGGTTAAAAGAGACAGAGACATTAGATCATGGTAAAAGTCCTTGTCCAACAGGAAAATATCACAATCCTAAACATATGTGCACCTAACATTGAAGCTCCTAAATTTATAAAACAATTACTAATAGACCTAAGAAATGAAATAGACAGCAACACAATAATAGTGGAGGACTTCAATACTCCACTGACAGCACTAAACAGGTCATCAAGAGAGGAAGTCAACAAATAAATGATGGATTTAAACTATACCTTGGAATAAATTGACTTAACAGATATGTACAGAACATTTCATCCAACAACCACAGAATACACATTCTATCCAACAGCACATGAAACTTTCTCCAAGATAGACCATATGGTAGGCCATAAAACGAGCCTCAATAAATTTAAGAAAATTGAAATTATATCAAGCATTGTCTCAGACCACAGTGGAATAAAACTGGAAATCAACTCCAAAAGGAATCTTCAAAGCCATGCATATACATGGAAATTAAATAACCTGCTCTTGAATGAGCATTGGATCAAAAACTAAATCAAGATGGAAATTTAAAAATTCTTCAAGATGAATGACAATAATGACACAACCTATCAAAACTTCTGGGATATAGCAAAAGTGGTGCTAAGAGGAAAGTTTATAGCCCTAAACACCTACATCAAAAAGTCTGAAAGAGCACAAACAGACAATCAAAGGTCACACTTCAAGGAACTAGAGAAACAAGAACAAACCAAACCCAAACCCAGCAGAGGAGAGGAAATAACCAAGATCAGAGCAGAACTAAATGAAATTGAAACAAACAAAAAAAATTACAAAAGATAAATGAAAGAAAAGCTGGTTCTTTGAAAAGATAAATAAAATTGATAGACTGCTAGCAAGATTAATCAAGAAAAGAAGAGAGAAAATCCAAATAACCTCACTAAGAAATGAAACAGGAGATATTACAACTGACACTACTGAAATACAAAACATTATTCAAGGCTACTATGAACCCCTTCATGCACATAAACTAGAAAACCTAAAAGAAATGGATAAATTCCTGGAAAAATACAACCCTCCTAGTTTAAATCAGGAAGAATCAGATACCCTGAACAGACCAATAATGAGCAGCAAGATTGAAATGATAATTTAAAAATTACCAACAACAAAAAAGTCCAGGACCAGACAGATTCACAGCAGCATTCTACCAGACATTCAAAAGAATTGGTACCAATCCTTTTGACACTATTCCACAAGTTAGAGAAAGAAAGAACCCCCACTAACTCATTCTATGAAGCCAGCATCACCCTAATACCTCAACAAGGAAAGGACACCACCAGAAAAAGAAAACTACAGACCAATATCCTTGATGAACATAGATGCTAAGATCCTTAACAAAATACTAGCTAACCAAATCCAACAACATATCAAAAAGATAATCTACCATGATCAAGTAGGTTTCATACCAGGGATGTAGGGATGGTTTAAAATACACAAGTCAATAAATGTAATACACCACATAAACAGAATTAACAATAAAAATCACATGATTGCCATCCCATTACTGGGTATATACCCAAAGGATTATAAATCATGCTACTATAAAGACACATGCACACGTATGTTTATTGCGGCACTATTCACAATAGCAAAGACTTGGAATCAACCCAAATGTCCATCAGTGACAGACTGGATTAAGAAATGTGGCACATATACACCATGGAATACTATGCAGCCATAAAAAAGGATGAGTTTGTGTCTTTTGTAGGGACATGGATGTAGCTGGAAACCATCATTCTCAGCAAACTATCTCAAGAACAGAAAACCAAACACCGCATGTTCTCACTCATAGGTGGGAACTGAACAATGAGATCACTTGGATTCGGGAAGGGGAACATCACACACCGGGGCCCATCATGGGGAGGGGGGAAGGGGGAGGGATTGCATTGGGAGTTATACCTGATGTAAATGATGAGTTGATGGGTGCTGATGAATTGATGGGTGCAGCACGCCAACATGGCACAAGTATACATATGTAACAAACCTGCACGTTATGCACATGTACCCTAGAACTTAAAGTATAATAATTTTAAAAAAAACTCACATGATCATCTCAATAGATGCAGATAAAACATTCAACAAAATCCAGCATTCCTTTATGATTAAAACTCTCAGCAAAATCGGCATACAAGGGACATACTGCAAGATAATAAAAGCCATCTATGACAACTCCACAGCCAACACAATACTGAATTGGAAAAAGTTGAAACATTCCCTCTGAGAACTGGAACAAGACAAGGATGCCCACTCTCACCACCCCTCTTCAACATAGTACTGGAAGTTCTAGCCAGAGCAATCAGACAAGAGAAAGAAATAAAGGGCATCCAAATCGGTAAAGAGTAAGTGAAACTGTCCCTGTTTGCTGATGATATGATCATTTAATTTGAAAACCCTAAGGACTCCTCCAGAAAGCTCCTGGAACTGATAAAAGAATTCAGCAAAGTTTCTGGATACAAGATCAATATACACAAATCAGTAGCTCTTCTATACACCAACAACAACCAAGCAGAGAATCAAATCAAGAACTCAACCTCTTTTATAATAGTTGCAAAAAAATAAAAATAAAGCACATAGTAATATATCTAACCAACGAGATGAAAGACCTCTACAAGAAAAACTACAAAACACTGTTGAAAGAAATCACAGGTGACACAAACAAACAGAAATGCATCCCATGCTCATGGATGGGTAGAATCAATGTTGTGAAAATGACCATACTGCCAAAAGCAATCTACAAATTCAATGCAACTCCCACCAGCATACCACCATCATTCTTCCCAGAGTTAGAAAAAAAATTCTAAAATTCTAAAATTCTTATGGGACCAAAAAAGCCCGCATAGTCAAAGAAAGACTAAGCAAAATGAACAAATATGGAGGCATCATACTACCTGATTGCAAACTATACCATAAGGGCATAGTCACCAAAACAGTATGGTACTGGTGTAAAAATAGGCACATAAACCAATGGAACATAATAGAGAACCCAGAAATAAACCCAAATACTTAGAGCCAATTGATTTTCAACAAAGCAAACAAAAACGAAAAGTGGGAAACCTTTTCAACAAATGGTGCTGGGATAATTGGCTAGCTATGTGTAAGAGAATGAAATTGGATCCTTATCTCTCATCTTATACAGAAATCAACTCAAGATGGATTAAAGAATTAAACTTAAGTCTTGAAACTATAAAAATTCTAGAAGATAACATTGGAAAAACCCTTCTAGACATTGGCTTAGGCAAGGATTTCATGACCAAGAACCCAAAAGCAAACGCAATAAAAACAAAAATAAAATAGCTGGGACCTAATTAAACAAAATAGCTTTTTCATGGCAAAAGGAATAGTCAGCAGAGTAAATAGACAACCCACAGAGTGGGAGAAAATCTTCACAATCTATACATCTGACAAAGGACTAATATCCAGAATCTACAACAAACTCAAACAAATTAGTAAGAAAAAAAACAATCCCATTAAAAGCGGCCTAAGGACATGAACAAACAATTCTCAAAAGAAGATGTAAAAATGGCCAATAAACTTATGAAAAAATGCTCGACATCACTAATGATCAGGGAAATGCAAATCAAAACCACAATGTAATCCCACCTTACTCCTACAACAATGGCCATAATCAATAAATTAAAAAAAATTAAAAAAAAGTAGATGTTGGCCAGGATAGAGTGAACAGGGAACACTTCTACACTACTGGTGGGAATGTAAACTAGTACAGCCACTATGGAAAACAGTGTGGAGATTCCTTAAAGAACTAAAAGTAGAACTACTATTTGACCCAGCAATCCCATTACTGGGTATCTATCCAGAGGAAAATAAGTCATTATTTGAAAAAGATACTTGCACACGCATGTTTATAGCAGCACAATTCACAATTGCAAAATCATGGAACCAACCCAAATGTCCATCAATCAACTAGTGGATAAAGAAACTATCTGCATAGACAGAGAGATACTAGATAGACACATGCACACACTGGAATACTAAGCAGCCATAAAAATGAATGAATTAACATCTGCAGTGATGTGGATGAGATTGGAGACTATTATTCTAAGTGAAGTAACTCAGGAATTGAAAACCAAACATCATATGTTCTCAATGATATGTGGGAGCTAAGCTATGTGGATGCAAAGGCATAAGAATGATACAATGGACTTTGGGGACTTGTGGGGAAGAGTGGAAAGGGGGCAATGGATAAAAGACTAAAAATATGGTGCACTGTATACTGCTCGGGTGATGGGTGCAACAAAATCTCAAAAATCACCATCAAAGAACCAAATACCACCTGTACTCTAATAACTTACAGAAAAATAAAATTAATGATAATAACAATAATTAATAGGGTCTCTCGAAACATCCAAAAGTAACCAGTGACCTTGCTGTTTGTTTAAAATATCATTACGGACTCAAGGGTTTTTAAAATATTTGATGTATTTCAATATATTGCACATATTATTTCTTTTGATGCTAAACTTCCCATATTTAGCCTTTGGAAGCAATTTCATATTGTTCCTAAGTTAATTTTACATGGCTCCAAGGGCCTTTGATAGCTTCCTTGCTTTCTGATGCAATGAAATGCTCTAATGAGATGCAATGAGACACATAACTCATCTTATGTGGTTTTTGTCCCACACTTATAATCATCCATTTCTCAAAGAAACCCAAGCTCCTTAGTAAGAAATTACATTTGGAGACCACAATTTGGATGTTAAGAGTCCTCCTTGTTACTGGGTTGATCATTCTGTCTAGACTTTTTCAGTGGACACAACTAACTTATTTTTTGTTACTGAAAGAAAATATATCAGGTGTTTATTTTACTTATATCTTTCCTCTCTAATGAGTAAAAGCCTCAGTTCCTAATGACATCGGAATTATTTCTTATACTACATACACATATAAGTGGGTGTGTATGCATATATCTATATCTATATGACAAAGAAGGGACATGAGCAGGAATTGTGTTTTTATGTCAGAGGGTGGTAGGACATAAGTAGGAGGGATACTTAAGGAGGAGCTTCTGGAGGAAGACAAGGAAAGATGGAGGACAGAAAGAAAATTAAGGAGTGAGAGAGCCTTTACATGGAATACTTTCTGAATGCAAAATTGTAGTCTTGTGCCCAAGACAAAGATGTTTATATACCAGTAAACAACTTGCTGAGAGTAAGAAACTCTAATACCATGTACCCTGACCATCCCCCAGAATAACAGCAAACCTTTATATAGCATACCATATGCCAGGCATTGTCTAAGTAATTATATAAACTCATTCAATCATACAACACCAAGAGGCATTATCATTATTATCTACATTTTATAAAAGAAAACATCGAAATGCAGAGACATTAAGCCACTTGCCCAAGATGAAATCACTAGTGAATAGCAGTGCTAAGATCTAACCTGGACATTTTGACCTTAGAATGCCTTAATGATGCCATATAACTCTCAAGATAGGGTATTAAAGACCATCACATGAACACATGCAAATATTCACACACACAAGCAAATGTAAATGATTTGAGAAGGTGAAGTACTGGTAATCCCAAGTTATAAACATCTCACTGTAAAATAGGATTTTGAAAACCCATGAGATTTCTACACAAATCAGCACAACTTGTAGAGCCAAAAGAGCATGTAGGAATTAGAATTAAAACTCAGAAATAGAGAGAGAGAAACAGATGAATGACAGATAGATAGATTGATAGATAGATAGATAGATACATACATACATACATATATGATAGACACTAGATAGATAGATACATACATACATACATGTATTTATCTATCCATTTATTCATTCATTCTCCATTTCACAAATGAAGACACTGAGAGTATAATGAAGGTTAAGTAAGTAAGTCTGAAAAGTCAATGAATCCAGAATCATGTGGTCCAAATACTTTGCACTGCCTTTAGCGTTGAGGAACCCAGTGTGACAGAGGTGATGGGTGGCCAGCTTTGAACATGGGATCCAGGCTGTCTCCTCTCAAGATGCAGCACTAATGGTATCCATGAGGCTTTCCTTCTCAGCAGAGAATTCAATCCAACTATATCACTAAAATCAGCTAGAAATAGTCCATTTGTAAAAAGTCATCTCAGCATAATGGGTGAGAGGGGGAAATCCCTAATACAAGCCAGAGCAGGTGCAGGAAGCCATCCACCTATTTCCTTCATCTCAAACGGGCAATCATCACAGCTTCACTGCCAGGATGTGTGAGAAGCAGGGCCTACAGCTGGGCAGCCCTCATGCCAAGAGTGCATAAACCCAAAATGGAAGCTGGAGGGAAAAGAAAGGCAGGCTTAGCACATCAGTCCTCCCACTTGCTCCCCATTGGAGTTGGAGCTGGGGAGAGCAGACGTAAAAACATCACCAGCTGGTGTGTTTCCTGGCAGGGACTGCAGCCGTAGCCTTGCCCGCCCCCAGACATAATACTGCAGCAAACAACTTCCATCTGTAGCTCCATTTCCTTTATTTACTAGCACTACTAGGCAGGAGAAGAGAACAAACCAATATTTTGGAGGCCCATCAGGAGCTGGGCGTTGCCTCCAGCAGAACAGGGTTGATGGATGGTAGACAGACAGTCAACAGACAAAGCCTCATTATACTTGTAAACCCAGATACGAGACAAATGATTATTTTGCATCACTGCTGCAGCGCCCGCTCTCAGCACCTGCCCTCATGCCTACCCTCTTCACACTTCTGTCTCTCAACAGCCCCAGCAGTTCAGCTGAGCTGAGAGAATGAGGAGGAAGCCCTTGGCGATGGAACTTCTAGACAAGCCAAGGCCTGTCTGGCAGGGCTGGGAGCAGATTGAGGAAGACACCACCACCCACCTGTGCCCCCCTCGCTGCCGCCTTCATGTTGCCTTGATCTTCTATCCCCAGCTGACATTTTGGTCACTCATCTCTGACGGAAGAAACCTCAGTCTTTTACTTGATCTTTCCTGGACAACCCTTTAATAGGCAGCAAGAAAAAGAGATGAGAGAAAGTGATTTTTCATCCCTGACTTGACATGACTTTTTTTTCCTTTTAACAATTTATCCATACCTCTCCTCTCTGTTTCTCTCTTTTCACATACTCACATACTATCTGCCTCTGCATAGCAAAGCAACCTTTTGGGCAGTTCTCTAAGAAGATCTCAAAAAGCAAGGAAAAAGAAGAATCATAATAGCTCCTTCCCCAGTTCAATTCAGCAAGCTTTTCTGAGCACCAGCCCAGGTGCGAGGCACAATGAGAGGCCAGATGAAGAATGGGGATTACTCCATCCTCATCTGACCAATTTAGAATCCAGTACATGCACAAACAGGAAAAATCCAATATGTTCATCATCTGTGGTTCCATAATCATTTACTGAGCACCTTTTATCAAAAAGAGAAAACTTATTTAAAGTAAACTGGATTCTCTATCATAACACCAGTGAAGGTTGGCAAAATGTTTTCCTCATGTGATGGCTTGAATTTAAAGAATTTTAATTTATGTGCATCATTATTCAATCCAACATTTGTCCTTTTCTATGCATTAGATCTTGTGAGGGACACAAAGATAATCACGTTGTGCATCTAAGTCTTAACATGCATAAAATTGAGTGGGTCTATGTCTTCCAATACACAAAGTCAAGTGGAGATAACAAATATACAAGTATAAACAAATAACACTAACTTCAGTGCAATGTATACTAAAGGATAGGGAATGACTTATTGAGCAGCTACTATGTGCCTGGTGTTTTACCCATGTGATTAGTAAAGCATCTTTTGGTGATATTTACTCTTCATGTAATCTATGGTCTAAGCCTGGTGATATGGTATTGAGAGTGACACAAACATGTAATTACAATGTAACAGGAAGAAGTGACAGAGAAAGTATGAGAGAATAGCCAGGACATCTAATCTGATTTGGGAAATCAAAGAAGGTTTCCAGGAAGAAGTGACTTCTGAGCTGAGTCCTGAAGCATGAATCAGCCAAATAAATCAGAGGAGGAGATTGCTTTTGGTAGAGAAAATAACATGTACCAAGTCCCAAAGGCAAGGGGGAGACTTACGTTCCTCATCCAATAAGAGAGGAAGCTGAGTTTCAAATGAGTTATTTAACTTACCCAAGATCACACAGTTGGTGAGTGACTGAAGTTGGATTTGGATCTGGTGTGAGTATCTTCCACCTGTAAATGTTAATAACAGGGGAAGAGATAGATTTTGATTGATGACATAGGGAAGCCTTTGATGAATTGGGTTTTGAAGAACAAAGTAAAAATGGAAAAGGAAGAATTGACAGAAACCAAGGGAGTGTTGAGGGGCAGCAAATCCCAGTTTGACTGGAATATAGAGTGATGTAGGGTTGGGAGGAGGTGCTTTGAAAAATTAAGTTGGAAAGGTGGAAATGTTTTAGATGGAAAGACCCATCAACCGAGTGAAAGATACCTCATTCCCACCAGCAGGATTATTAAGTCAATAAGGCATTGGACACTTTAAGTGTCAGACGAAAAGAGAAGACAAAATACTGAATGCTGCAGTACAGCGACAGAGGAGCCCTGTAATGAGAGGCACTCCTCTGACCTGAGGTGACTGAACACAGAATCTTCAATGTGTCCAAGGGAAGGGGACCCAGAGCTACTGGTAGACTATCACTCCCAGAATGCCTTTCAGTGATCCACCTTCTTAGTCCACTCTTCCTTCTACTCTTCTTCCTTTTTTTTTTTTTTTTTTTGCTTTGTTCCTTCTTTCCTCCCTTACTGTCAAAATCATATTTGAATCTATTGTTTGTTGGGATAGATATGTCTGCTTGAATAACAAAGAGGTTTTATAACAAAGTCACCAAGAGAACAAATTGCTTCAAAACCAGGTTTGATGGACTATCTTAATGTGTGTTGGACTTCTCATGATTGTGTCTGGCTACCAAGCAAATAATAGTAAAAAAATTAAAACTCATTCCTCCAAATTCATGTTTTAAGAGCAAATTAATAATGAAAGATCTCTTTACAGCACAAAAAAAGAAAGGATTTTTTATTTACTATTGCTTGTTGTCTAACTCCAGCAAACCTGAAGTTCATGTGAAAGAAAAGGAGCAAATGGACCAAAATCTCCTACAGGAAGGCAAGGACCTGAGAGGTCAATGGCTGAGTAGCACCTGCTAGCAATTACCAATCAACCCTCTTCAGAGGCAGGATAATGGAAATCCAAATGCTATAGGTTTTACAACCAGCAGACCTGTGGGCCCCACCAAGCTCTCTAAGCTTGGCAAATCACTTCTTTCTTGATCTCATTTGGAAAATGGGGACACTGCTTCACATCTTCTTACAAGATGGTTTTAAGTATTAAATAAGATGATGCATACCAATTCCTAGCTCGGGGATTGGAACATGAAGGTATTCAATAATAGATGCCTCCTCCATAGTCACTCCCAGCCCCATACTCATTCCCACTTCTCCCATAAGTCTTTGTACATATTTCTATTTTACAGCACTTATAACAGTGCATTTTAGTTTTTAGATTACTGGTCTGTCTCTACTACTAGATATGAGCCACTCAAGAATATCAGCCATGGCTCATACATTTATCTTTGATAACCAATAAAGTGAATAGTAATTGTTCAATTAACCATTTCTCACATGGTTGAGTTTAAAAGCTCTCAACTCAGTTAAGGATCTCAAACTGACATTTCAAAAAATGACCTCAAGCCGTGTATAACTTGGTGCTAAACCCTGTGGTACAACAGACTTCTCAGAGGTGTTGAAGTTCAAGGCAGAAGGAAAAGGTGGGGTTGCATCAAGGGGCTTTCATGGGGGAAGTAGAACCTGAGAAAGGCTAGAATATTGGGCAGCCCTGAATGAAATGAGGACAGCCACTTGAGAAAGGATGAAAATTGGCAAGAGTATGGAGGCAGAAGTGTGCATGTCACATTCATGGCACAGGAAGAAGACTGCTATGATGTGCTCAGGACCAGGAAACAAGGGTGTTTGGAGTTAACATCATAGAAACAGGGAACCACAGGGGTGTCAAAGGAGGGAGTAACTTGAGTTGCTGATGTTTAATCAAGGTCAGTGGGCACAAGGTATGAAGTTTCTAAACATCTGGAGGAGGGATGTTACTTTGCCTGAAGTTGCTGGAGAAGGAAGTTCATGGAGAGGGAGTGGGAGCCCCAGAGCTTCCTACTCAAGAAGTTCATTAGTACTAGGGGGTCAGTTCCCATCATGCTGCAATCGTGTTCACAACAGGAGGCCTCCCTTAGGATCAGCAAGTGCCAGCAGTTCAGCTCAGCATCCTAGTGGACCAAGTAGCCCAGGGCCTCTGATGAGAGAGGATCGCTCCTCAACTCAAAGGCAACTTCAGAAGGACACTGTCCCAAAACCAGCCCAGGCCTTACAAGAAAGAATGACAAAGAGCAAGTTGAAATGAGTTTTAGGAAGGAGCACTTTGTTGGAAATGAAGAATCCATTTAAAAAAAAAAAAGAGCCATAAATGTGAGAAAGACACAATAATTAAGACAGTAAAGATCTATTCTGGGGGCAAAGCACTTTCATATAGAGCATCTCATTTCCTTTACTCAGCAACCCGGTGAGACAGACCTTATTTCCATTTTACAGATGAAGTGAGGCTGGCAATGGTATGTGACTCTCCCAAGAGTGCACAAGTAAATAATGGGGCTGGCATCAGACTTCCAGGGTTGTATTTCCTAAATCCACTGTGTACTTCTTTGAACCAAGCCGCCTGCCTCCAGAGGAAAGGAAGTGTGCTGAGCCCAAAACATAACTCAGAGGAGGAAAGGAGACAGAAAAGTAACCCCCACCACTGAAACCCATAGAAGCAATAGTGTGTAATTCTTGGCTAATGACCAACTCACAGGTAAACTGTGTCTTAGCTCCCTCAGGTAAGAAAAGTAAGATGTGCCTTCCAGCACCTTCGCTGGCTGCAACTTTAGGTGGGAGATGTTGATTGGAAGGCCTACAAAGATCCTCCTGTGTGGGGAGATTTTTTCAAAGAATGTTAAAGTATCATAATTGCTTGGTTCTCCTGAGAATTGCCTGTCTCACAGTCTCACTTATTGCCATTTCCAAATAACTTTAAAATGTTCCTTCCTTTGTGATTGTCTGAAAAGTGAACAAACTGAAAGGACCCTCTTCTCCACCCATTACTGCAACCCACAACTAGGTTTTCTTACAAAGCACTAAGAAAGAAAGAAGAAAGGGCATCTTTCCTTTCCAACAGGGAAAATAAATTGTGAGATGATATGAAATTACACTGTTACTATTTTAAGCCTCACTATAAATCCATGTGTCTGCTGCATTAGCTTAGAGTTGGTATACACATGGTTGAGCTAATCTGAGAGTGTCTCATTATTCTGCATACAAGCAAAAAGAACAGACTCAGTCAGGCCTCTAACCAGCAGGGAGAGCTCGAGTGAGTAATGTAACCCTTGCTGGTCCCTGTCATGCCTGTTTCCCAGGCATGTTGACACATAAACAAGAGCTTTGAAATCTATAAACCATCATGTCAGTATAAATTTTTATTATCACTGTGGTTAAAAACAACAACAGCACTTATTTTAACTCCAATTTGTAATTTTATGCCATATTCAGTTTGGGGTCTATTCTGTTCTGTAGCCTTTGGAATCTCTGGTCGGTTACAGCAAAGCTAGAGAAAGTCTGACTCTAGGCAGGCAAGATCTGGAGGCTTCCCAATTACCACGGAGCCTTCAGTTACATAATCGCACTGGTTAGGACTTTTACATCTGATTGCAATAGTAATTCCTGCAACCACAGAAACACACAGAAATAAAACAAGGTGATTATAGATTTTAGAGTCATACAGGCCATGATTTAAATTATTTCTCTACTACATATTAGCTAAATGATATAGGCTAGTTACGTATCCTTTCTGGATTTCAGTTTTTTCACCTTAAAAAAAAAACCAAGCAATTAAAAAGGATCCTACTAACAAATGTATTTAAAGTCCCCACATAATGGATGTCACGTGTAAATGCTAAAGACATGTTAATTCCCTGCCATTTATGTATATATATTTGTATATATGCTCTTTCCTCCATAATGTACCAAAATAGAAATTACATTATTCAGTCTACACATTCTCAAATTACCAGGGACTGTTTCTTTCAGATGTTTATTGTATACCTTGTATGTGCTAGAACTGTGCTGGATCCTAGGCATACAAATGTGAATAAAATAAATTTCAAAGGATATAACAGTAGATGAATGCAATCAAGCTGAGTCTACACTATTTAGTGAAGTATCAAAGCATACTCTATTGTGTAATGGAGGTCCCTATTAGGCTACCTCAGTGAAAACAAGATGATAATGTCCATGTAGTTAGAGTTGGGTCTGTCTTGGTGATTATCATATTTTTTAGCACCTAGCAGAAAGGATAATGTTTGTCAAGCAAATCTGTTAGTAAACAGGAAAAACAGTAAATAATTAACATAATACATGAGTGGCTACCTCTAATGTGTTGGGTAACATCTTCCTCCTGCCAACTGAATCCCCTTTCATTCTACATCTTCAAGATGCAAGAATTGCTTAGGGAGGATCTTGTATTGCAGGTGATTGGAAAACTAAATGGAAATTACCAAATGCTGAGTCCAAACCTCTCCTTCTCCAGATCTTAACTAAAATCACACAGCTAGGTGGTAAGGGAATCAATATCAACCCCAGAGAGTTGGCTCTCCCCATCCAGAGCTCTTTTTGTGATAGCTTTAAACCTACATTTAACTAAATATCTACAAACTGAAATTTTCCCTCCCATAACTTCAGACAGCACACTCTAAAAGAAATCACTTGAACACCAAACAAATTCTACACAAAACAAGACACATTGTGCCATGTTTCAAGAAGGTGACCTACCAAACAGGCAGCCAGCTTCAGAGAACCCACCATACTTTTGGACTTTCAGTTCCAAGAATCTGAGAGATTCTGTTTAGCCTCACTCATTTGTAGTAACCAGGAAAAGGACAGTCTAAACCAGTGCCCTTCATTCTCATTTTAAGCCAATTTTGCCTTCTATGCAAAAGCCAGAAGAAGAAGGGAATTGTGAGTTTTTGGTTCTTTCGCCCATTATTCAGAATAGCTCTTGCACAGTAACCATATTCATTACCATTCTAGTACCAACATCCCCTCACAGAACCACTGGACAATTGAGGGACTCAATGTGTATACCCCGACTTCCTGACTACTCATACAAACAACATGACCTCATGCTCATTGAGCTCTGTGCTGAGTGTTCCATATATATCATCTAGTCCTCGCAACAGTTCTACATATGAGTAATGGTATCATCTTACCAATGAAGAAACTACAGTTTAGTAGGTTCCCTCATTTGTGGTGCTGTGAGGTGTAGTTTTATTTAGTGTGCCACCTCCTGGCTTGTGACCAACCAACTTAAACCATTACAGCTATTTATATAAAACAATAACCCACTTCAGCAAAGGAGAAAATAATAGCTAATTCTATGGCCTATAACATCCTGGCTAACCAGAGATCCTGAGTCTGTCCACATGACAACTTCACTGCTATCACAACCAGCATTCAAGAAAACCAGTGCGCTAAACAAAACTACAACCAAGGACACTTACAGAGTCCACTTCATGCCTCTGCTACTTCCGCCAGATCACATGCTGGTAGCCATGACTGAGAAACCTGAAGACACATCACATCACAAGACTCTTTGCAGACACTCCCAAGCACCAGCCCAGAGCTGGGTAGCTTCACTGAGTGATTAGACCCAAAAGAACAATAGCAATCACTGCAGTCTGGCTTTCAGGAAGAAAGGGGAAAGAGAAAAGCACACATCTCTAGGGGAAAGGGAAAAGCACCACATCAAGAGAGCACCTTGTGGGACAAATGAATCTGAACAGCAGTCCTTGAGCCCCAGATCTTTCCTCTGACATAGTCTACCCAAATGAGAAGGCACCAAAAAATAATTCTGGTAACATGGCAAAGCAAAGTTCTCTCACCCCCAAAAGATCACACTAGCTCACCAGCAATGGATACAAACCAACAGGAAATCTCTGAATTGCCAGGAAAGGAATTCAGAAGGTTGATTATTAAACTACTCTAAGAGGCACCAGAGAAAGGTGAAAATCAACTTAAAGACATTTTTAAAATAAGGTAGGATATGGATGAAAAATTTCCAGAGTAATAGATAGCATAAATAAAGAACAATTACCACGTCGGGAAATGAAAGACACACTTACAGAAATGCAAACTACATTAGAAAGTTTCTACAATATAATTGAACTAGTAGAAAAAAAAACTTCAAAACTTGAGTACAAGGCTTTTGAATTAACCCAATCTGACAGAGACAAAGAAAAAAGAATAGAAAACAAAATAAACGAAGCCTCCAAGAAGTTTGGGACTATGCTCAATGACCAAACCTAAAAATAATTGGCTTCTCCAAGGAAGAAGAGGAATCTAAAAGTTCAGAAAACTTATTTGAGGGAATAATCAAGGAACTCTTCCCTGGCCTTGCTAGAGATCTAGGCATCCAAATGCAAGAAACTCAAAGAACGCCTGAGAAATTCATTGCAAGAAAGATCATTGCCAAGGCACATAGTCATCAGGTTATCTAAGGTCAAGACGAATGAAAGACTCTTAAGAGCTGTGAGACAAAAGCATCAGGTTACTTATAAAGGAAAACCTATCAGAATAACAGCAGATTTCTCAACAGAGACCCTACAAGCCAGAAGGGTTTGGGGTCCTATCTTTAGCCTCTTTAAACAAAACTATTATCAGCCGAGAGTTTTGTATCTATCAGAACTAAACTTTATAAATGAAGGAAAGATACAGTCGTTTCCAGACCAACAAACGCTGACAGAATTTGCCACTACCAAGCCAGCACTGTAAGAACTGCTAAAAGGAGTTAAGTGTCTTGAAACAAAACCTCAAAGTACACCAAAATAGAACCTCCTTAAAGCATAAATCTCAGAAGGCCTGTAAAACAATAACACAATAGAAAAAAAAAAAAAGGCATTCAGGCAACAACTAGCACAATGAATAGTATAGTACCTCACATCTCAATACTAATGCTGAATGTAAATGGTCTAAATGTTCCACTTAAAATATATAGAATGGCAGAATGGATAAGAATTCACCAACCAAGTATCTGCTGCCTTTAAGAAACTCACCTAACACATAAGGACTCACATAAACTGCAGGTAAAGGGGTGGAAAAAGATGTTTCATGTAAATGAACACCAAAAGTGAGCAGGAGATTCTTATATCAAACAAAAAAGGCTTTAAAGAAACAACAGTAAAAAAAGACAAAAAGGGACATTATGTAATGATAAAAGACTAGTCCAATAGGAAAATATCACAATTCTAAATACATATGCACCTAACACTGGAGCTCCAAAATTTATAAAACAATTACTACTAGACCTAAGAAATGAGATAGATTGCAACACAATAATAGTGGGAGACGTCAATACTCCACTGACAGCATGAGACAGGTAATCAAGACAGAAAGTCAACAAAGAAACAATAGACTTAATGTCAATAAATGTGATATACCACATAAACAGAATTAAAAACAAAAATGACATGATAATCTCAATAAACACAGAAAAGCATTTGACAAAATCCAGCATTGCTTTATTATTAAAACCTTCAGCAAAATGGGAATAAAAGGGACATACCCCAAGGTAATATAAGCCATCTATGACAAACCTACAGCCAACATTATACTGAGTGGGGAAAAGTTGAAAGCATTCCCCTTAAGAACTGAAAGAAGACAAGGAGCCCCACTTTCATCACTTCTATTCAACACGGTACTGGATGTCCTAGCCAGAACAGTCAGACAAGAAAAAGAAATAAAGGTCATTCAAATCAGTAAGCAGGAAATCAAGCTGTTACTGTTTGCTGATGATATGATCGTATACCTGGAAATCCCTAAAGACTCATCTAAAAATCTCCCAGATCTGATAAATGAATTCAGTGAAGTTTTAGGATACAAAATTAATGTACACAAATTAGTAGCATTGCTATATACCAACCAAGCTGAGAATCAAATCAAGAACTCAACCCATTTTACAACAGCTGCAAAGAAAAAAAAAAAAAAAAAAAAACCTTAGTAACACCTAACCAAGAAGGTTAAAGACCTCTACAAGGAAAACAACAAAACACTGCTGAAAGAAATCATAAATGACACAAACAAATGGAAATACACCCCATGCTCATGGACAGGTAGAATCAATATTGTGAAAATGACCATACTGCCAAAAGTAATCTACAAATTCAACGCAACTCCCATCAAAATGCCATTATCATTCTTTGCAGACCTAGAAAAAACAATCCTAAAATTGGCATAGAACCAAAAAAGCGCTCACATAGCCAAAGCAAGACTAAGCAAAAGAGCAAATCTGGAGGAATCACATTACCCGACTTCAAACTATGCTATGGGGCATAGTCACCAAAACAGCATGTTACTAGTGTGAAAATATGTACCTAGACCAATGGAACAGAATAGAGAACCCAGAAGTAAACCCAAATACTTAACAGCCAACTAATCTTTGACAAATCAAATAAAAACATAAAGTGTCAAATGGACACCCTTTTCAAAAAATGGCACTGGGATAATTGCCAAGCCACATGTAGAAAAATGAAATCTTCATCACTCACCTTATACAAAAATTAACTCAAGGTGGATCAAAGGCTTAAATCTAAGACCGGAAACCATAAAAACCTGAAAGATAACATTGGAGAAGCCCTTCTAGACATTAGCCTAGGCAAACACTTCACGACCAAGAACCCAAAAGCAAATGCAACAAAAACAAAGATAAATAGATGGGACTTAAACTAAAAATCTTCTGCAAAACAAAAGAAATACTCAGCAGATTGAAAACAGACAACCCACAGAATGGGAGAAAATCTTTGCAAACTCTGCATCTGACTAAAGACTAATATCCAAAATCTACAAAGAACTCAAACAAATCAGCAAGAAAAAAACGAATAATCCCATCAAAAAGTGAGCAAAGAACATGAATAGACAATTCTCAAAAGAAGATATACAAATGGCCAATAAACTTATGAAAAAATGCTCAACATCACTAATATCAGGGAAATGCAAATCAAAACCACAATGTAATCCCACCTTACTCCTGCAACAATGACCATAATCAAAACATAAAAAAACAGCAGATCTTGGCAGGGATGCAGTGAACAGGGAATACTTCTACACTGCTGGTGGGAATGTAAACTAGTACAGCCACTATGAAAAACAGTGTGGAGATTCCTTAAAGAACTAAAAGTAGAACTACCATTTGATCCAGCAATCCCACTACTGGGTATGTACCCAGAGGAAAAGAAGTCATTATTCAAAAAAGATGCACATGCATGTTTATAGCAGCACAATTCATAATTGCAAAATTGTAGAACCAACCCAAATGCCCATCAATCAATAAGTGGATAAAGAAACTATGGTATAGATATATGATGGAATACTATGTAGCTATAAAAAGGAATGAATTAACAGCATTTGCAGTGACCTGGATGAGACTGGAGACTATTATTCTAAGTAAAGTAACTCAGGAATGGAAAACCAAGTATTGCATGTTCTCACTGATATGTGGGAGCTAAGCTATGAGGACATGAAGACATAAGAATGATACAATGGACTTTGGGAACTTGGGGGGGGAAAGGATGGGAGGAGGGTAAGAGATAAAAAACTACACATTGGGTACAGTCTATGCTGCTTGAATGATGGGTGCACCGAAATCTCAGAAATCACCGCTAAAGAACTTATTCATGTAACCAACCACCTGTTCCCTAAAAACCTACTGAAATTAAAATAATAATAGTAATAATGTACTTCTAAGAAATGTCATATACATCAGTTAGTATTGTAGATCACATGGGAAAATATGGATCATTTAATAAATGCTACTGAGAGAACCATTATCTCTCTTGGCAAATAAGACATAGTACATGCCTATATCACAGTACACACATATGTTAATTCTAAATAGTTTTCATATTCAAATATAGAAGGCAAAACTTTAAAACTATTTAAAAATATTTAAAAGAGCATATTTTGATGATGAAGGTTGGAGGCTATTTCTCAAACATGATGCATTTTAAATACTATAAAAGGAATGTATGAGCCATTGATATATATCTATATAGTACATGTCGATTTTATATATCTTTATGCCTATGTGTAATATACATATGTGTATTTATATATACGAATGAGAATATATGAAAATAAGTTTGTAAGAGAATATATTTGTAAAACAAAACCTAAAAAGGATTAGTAGTCAGAATATATGAACGTTTGCATAAGTCAATTAGAAAAACACAAACAACCAAAACAGAAAAATAGGCCTACGTCATGAACAGGTATGGCACGCAAAATATAAATTGTCGAAAACATGTAAGATACTGAACCTCATTAGAAATTAAGGAAGTATAATTTAAGACCAAAATAAGATATCTTTTTATACCCACTCATTTGGCAGAAATTAAGAAGATAATACCAAGTGTTGGTAACAGATATAACTGTTTAAGAAGACACTTTGGGTTAAGTGGAGCATGTTAATAATTCCAGGTGTTTAGATATGCTATGGCCTCTGCTTAGAATGTGCATCCTCAAGTTGTCTATCTAAAAGAACTATTACTTATGCTTTAAAAGCCTACTTTGATAACATCTACTTACTGAGACCTCAAAATGCCAGAAGCAAAATCAATAATTTCTTTCTCTGTGCTGTCTATACAAAGTTGTATTATCCCCATATTACACTGTACTATAATTTTGTATTTATGTTTCTCCCCAAGTTAGACCAGTGACTTTTATAATAGAAAGCAAGGATGGTTTCATTTTGCTGCCCCAGGGTTCAATATATGGCAAAAAAGGCACTGAAATGATGAGGACCCCCCAAGTCTTCCACATCTCTTTCCATAACTACCATGTCCCCATTAATTCTGTGACAGTTGTAGGTTGTGGTCTGAGACTGCTTTCCGTGGAAGCACTGGGCTCCTGCGTACTTTTCTGCTTCTCTCTCAGCTTCACATATTGCAGCACTCACGGTTCTGATGCATTTTCATAAGACTCAACCCAAAAACCAAATCAATCAAGGAAACTTGTCCACATTTTGAATAGGGTATCAATTTAAAATACCTCACTCGAGTTGACTTCAAACTCCAAAGCTAGTTTTTATTTTAAAAGGACATTAACTTCCTAATTGTATGAATGCCTGTGGGAGACATTTTACCATCCAGGACTTGGATGAAGGTGACTGCCTGCCACCAATTAAGATGTATATTTGGTGTTTGGCAGCTTCCTGACCCACGCCTTCTGTCTCTTCATCACCAGGGACCATGTATTGAGTGGCAGATGCGGACAAAGCAGCAGTGACTTGGTGGTGCTGCAGTCTGTGTCATTTGGCTCTGTTTACCGCCAGCCCAGCTGCAGCCAGTCAGCAGCTATGACACTTGGGGAACAACAATTGCTTTTCCAAATCAATATATGAGACTTCAAGTCATAATAGAAAGAACATTGTAGAAGAAGCTCTAAGGTGGATTTCCAGCTCCACTACTCTGAAGTTCTGTGACTTCTTCAGAAAATCTCCGTGGACCTCACTGTCCCTGACTGGAAAGCAATAACTACTCTGCCTACTTCCCCGAGGCAGAGAGAGATTTTAAGGACTAAATGTAACAATGAATTTAAACTGTCAGGTGCCACACAGATACTAATTTAGCCAACATTTGTAACGCTTTCTATGTGCTAGATGTGACTCTACGGGCTTTATACTTGTTGATTAATTTCAGCCTACTAGTAATCATATGAGCTAAATACTATTAGTCCCGTTTTAAATTTGAAAAAAAACAAGACACAAAACATTTGAGGAATTTGCTAAGATGACAGAGCCAGTAATGCAAGACCCAGGATCTGAGACCAAGCTTTGATGCTACATTGAACATCCTAGGAGTTGTTTTTCTGTTGCTTGAGATTTGCTTGTAATACTACCCATTACACCAAGAAATCAGTACCTTGCTCATGCCTCTACAAAACCATTTGCCATTTCCTAATAACTTAGTTTTTACCTACCTCTCTTCTCCACTAGACTGTGAGCTCCTTACAGGTGGGAACAATATTGTACTCTTTTGTAATAGTCCCAGCACTGCATCCTGGGTCTGGTATATTATAGGCAGGCACATTGCCCTCTAGAGATTTGTTAGCTGCATAGATGGAAGGGAGGGAAGGAATAAAGGTCAGGTGGGCAAAGTAGATGGATGGATGGATGGATGGATGGATGGAAGCATAGGTGGGCAGGTAGGTGGATGAAAGGATGGTGAGTGGGTGGATGGATGGATGGATTTTTGCAAGGATTGGTGGTTGGATGGTTATCTGAGTAGATGATTAGATTAATCATAAATTTCCAATTGTATAGAGTAGTATCTCATCATTTTGAATCTAGAAATGTGTGTTTTCTCCATCCTTACTAGGTTTGCCCACAATTTTAAATTATTTTCTATCTTAAGTCATACAAAACCCATTTACTATTGTCATAGTCTAAAACTCATAATATTTGAAAAGGACAAAAACTGTGGTTGATTCAGCAAAGAAGAAAATACTGCTGCTACTTCTGGGAGCAGGGCTGATTCTAGAATTTTGCCTCATATTTTAGGCATTTTTGTACTTCAATCCCCTTCATCTGCAGGGGAGATGTTCCAAGACCCCCAGCGAATGCCTGAACTTATGAACAATACCAAACCCTATATACACTATGTGCTTTCCTACACATATATACCTATCATGAAGGTTAATTTATGACTCAGGTACAGTAAGAGTTTAACAGCCATAACTAATGATAAAATAGAACAATTATAACAATCAGCTGCAATAAATGTTGTATAAATATGACCTCTCTCTTCTCTCTTTCTCTCTCTCTCTCTCTCTCTGCCCCCTACTCTTTCTAAATATATTTTACTCTACTTACCCTTCTCCTTCTTTGTGATCTGTTGATCTGATAACTGAGATAGCTACTGAGTGACTAAAGGATAAATGTCATATATACCACATGGATATGCTGGACAAAGGGATAATTTACATCTTGGACAGGACAAAGCAATAAGATGCGAACTTTCATCACTTTACTCAGAACAACATGCAATTTAAAACTTATACGTTGATTATTTCTGAAATTTTTCATTAAATATTTTCAAACTCTGGTTGACCATGGGTAACTGAAGCCCAGGAAAGTGAAACCAGGATAAGGGGAGACTACTGTTCTAGCCTTCTCTGAGCGCTTGGAGAATGAGAAAGTGTCTTGACTCCTTAGAACCCTCAGCACACCTGCTGCAAGGCAAAAGTAGACAAGCAATAAATTTGAGGTCAAAGTAATGAGTCACCCAAGGCCCTGCCTCCCCTCTGTCTGTCCTCTTTTCTAGTTACAACAAACAGGTATCTCCTTTGTGTCCTCTTTCCCTCCTTTCTAGGAAAGGTTGCGTGTATTTATTCTGTTCCTTTCTGTTCCACACCAGGTAAAGCTCTTTACTAGGTTTCAGTTGTCCCCTTACCCCCCAGCCTGCCATAACCCCCACACTCTCAACATTAGCCTTATTGTGTTCTCTCAGACACTAGTACCAGCTGGATAGTACCCTCTCCCAAGAAGCCTGGGTCCTGAGCTTTTCCCCCACGCTTCTAGGTTCTGATCCCACCCTCCTTCATTTTCCCAGTTAATATCCCTGTGTTACCTCAATGTTTCCCTCTGCCTGTTGAGTCCTCCAACCCCTATTTAACCAATTCTCTACATTAAGTTGCCCCTATTAAAATATCAGTTAGAGCTTCTGCTTTCCTGAATGAATCCTTACCGACTCAACTTACTATGTACCAGACATTATGCTAAGCCTTTAAACATATCATTACATTTGCTCTTTACGGAAACTCTATGGGTACATTGTCTTCTTTTCACGAGCAGGTAAACTGAGACACAGAGATAGTAAGGTTTTGACCAAGATCACACAAGTCTAAATTGCAGTAAGAGAAGCTTCTAAACTCAATGCAGTCCTGTCTAAAAGTAACTATTTGCATGAGATGTATGGTTCCTACAGTGAATTCGTGTCCTTGTTGCCAGGGTCCTTCTTAGAACCAAAAGTATATGAAAAATTACCTGGATAAAGGAGTGTGGTGTCCTTGCCATCCACCCACAGATATCAATCGCACACAGATTTACTACCAACAGGTGGTTGCAATACAGGACTCAGACAGGAGTGTTCCTGGGACTCGTAAGACTAACACAGCCATCCAAGGTTATGTCCCACCTACACAGCTGAAAACGAATCAAATTCCAATAAAAAAATGATTATGTCTTTCCCTAGAGTTTCTCATTAAAAGAGCAAATAAACTTCATGGCGTTGGCTGGGAGCCACCACAGACCACAGTGTTTTCTTGTCCCTCATGATAGGTAGCACCTACTCTCTACCCTAGTGTTAATATTTCTTCTCCTTTTGTGCTTCTCTGTAGCTCATAGTCTCCTTCAGCAGTTTTCATTCCCTCTTTTTATTATCTTGACTTCCCATCTCTCTGTGAAACAAGTAAAATAAATTCTTGGAAGACAGCTTAAGCCTTTGAGGGAACGATTTGGGTGACTTTTTGAACTTTACACAAAAAAAATTTCCAATACTGACTTGTCTCACCAAAAAGTTACTCATAACTCAAAACCTCTGAAACCCTAGTAATTCTTCCTCTGTGTGTGTGTGTGTGTGTGTGTGTGTGTGTGTGTCTAGGGTGGAGTTGGCAATTGAAAGATGTGTGCTGGGTGTGTAATGACAAAGTTACCTACCTACCTTGGGAGATCTGTTGTGTTTTTCCTTTATAACAGAAACCTGATCAGCCATACTTTTATCTTTACATTCTATGCCATCTCCATCTACAAATAAATAATGTGTCTCACATGCCTATCTCTGTTCTCTTACTATTATATTGCTTTTTTTAGTTTTGATAATCATTTCTAATCAAGCTGGGATTCTTGACTTTGGCATTAAATAGCCATTTTTAATGGGGCCTACTGATATCTCAAAAAAAAGGAAACGGTATAATTTCTTGTTAGAAAGTGTATCACCAGATGTTGAAATTTATCTTGGAAGGAGCCTAGAACAAGCTAGGCATTCTGTCATTCCTTAACAGTCACCTTCTTTTGGTTGATAGCTGTGTTCTGTGAGGATACTATGGATGGCACCAGCAGCCACCTCAAATAACACCCCATCATTGCAGATGCCATGAAAGGTCCCTGTTGAGGAGGCAGAGAGTGTAATGTAATGGGAGTAAGATCAGCCTGGATAGGAATTACATATCTGTGCTTTGCTTAACCTCTCAGAGCCTCAGCTATTTCATATTATAAAATGTAAATAATTTCTACTCTCTGTAGTTAGCAAAAGGGAGTTATTATTAAAGATGATATACATAATTATGCCACATACCATATTAAATACACATATGAGCACATTTAATTCATACAGAAATTCCTCAAGTCAGGCATTAATCAGCATCTTCTATTTTACATATGAAGAAACTGAGTCTCCAGTAGCTAATTAAGGTTCTCAAGGCTCCAGAACCTGTAAGTAGTCAACTCAAGTTTAAAACAAATTATCTAAGCCCAGAGTTATAGCTTTCTTGCACACCATGCTGCCATCAAATAACACACAGGTATATAGGAGACAGGCAGAATGGTGACACATAGGAAGCTTTTCTCCAGGGGTCTTTAAGTTACAACACATACTCCCTTCAAGAACATGAAATTCATGGCAGGAAAAAGGATGCAGAAGAGAAGCAGAGGGAGAGAACAATGTCAACATCAGGGAGAAACTCTTAGACAGTAAGGGAAGTTGGACAATTTGGGTGGAAAAACCTGTCTTCACTTGAATCCATGAAGTGTGTCACCAGACCGCATCTTGGTCTCATGCTATATATTTTGGGGGTTTGAGTATGCCAAAGTACCAAGTGATAGCTGATACTTTAATACAAGATTGTAGTTCCCAAATGAATCCAAATCTTTAGAGGAGAATATGCAGAGTAAATATCCTCCTCTAATGATTTGGATTCATTTCAGAACTAGACTCAGCAACAAGGCAGAGGGTAAAATCCAGTGCCTGCTTTTTTACTGATAAAGCTGGATTGTAGATGCTGTTTGGACTCACAGCCAAAATGGGCTTCTGGAACGACTATCCTTTATTTTCTCCCACATTCCCCCAGATTCTATTTCCAGAGGGAACTAAGAGATTAAGATGTATACAAGAATCACTTTCAATTCTTTGACATGGACCCTTCTTTAAGAGGGGAGAAACACTGCTGGAATTGTCTAAGTTTTGAGCCAAAATAACTCCAAGGAAAAGGAGCCAATTCTCTCTTTCCGATTATATTAACATAGTATTATTATAAATATACAGTCCTATTTATTAAGATGAAATAATACTCTTTATCTTGGGTACATTATGATTAAGTAGCTTGTCTAAGAACCTAGCTTCCACATTGAACATTGTTTCTATGCAAAAATACATTCTACAATCTGCACAACCCACTCACCAAAAACTGGAAACACAATCCATTTATCAGTATAAATATAGCACTATGTTCTCAAAAGTACTCAATATTTCTTATGAGAGAATCAGCTCCAAACATCTCACTTTTAATTGAAAAAAAAAAACAAAAAACAAAAAACACTATGTTAAACTCTAGGAACCAGGGGAATAAATTCTCTCCTGAAGTGCAAGGAGCAGGGGAGCCTCCTTTTCCCAGCCAAGGGAAGCCATGAGGGATAGTGCTACCCAGCCCAGTCGCTTTTCCCATGGTTTTTGCAATCCGCAGACCAGGAGATTCCCTTGTGTACCTATACCACCAGTGCCCTGGGTTTTAAGCACAAAACTGGCCAGCTGTTTGGGCAGACACCGAGCTAGCTGCAGGAGTTTTCTTTTTTATTTTTTCCACAGACTCCAGTAGCACCTGGAACCCCAATGAGACAGAATCGTTCACTCCTCTGGAAAGGGGCTGAAGCCAGGGAGCCAAGTGGTCTTGCTCAGAGGACCCCGCTCCCACAGAGCCCAGCAAGCTAAGAACTACTGGCTTGAAATTCTCGCTGCCAGCACAGCAGTCTGAAGTCAACCTGGAACAATCAAGCTTGCTGGGGGGAGGGGCGTCCACCATTACTGAGGCAGTTTTCCTCTGACAGTGCTAAGGACTGGGCGGAACCCAACACAGTGCAGCAAAGAGGCTGTGGCCAGACTGCCTCTCTAGATTTCTCTTCACTGGGCAGGGCATATCTGAAAGAAAGGCAATAGCCCCCGGCAGGGGCTTATAGATAAATCTCCCATCTCACGGGGATATAGCACCTGGTTGTAGGTGCGGCTGTGGGCATAGCTTCAGCAGACTTAAATGTTCCTACATGCCAGCTCTGAAGAAAGCTGCGAATTCTGACAAGGAGGGTTCTACCAGCACAGCGCTTCAGCTCTGCTAAGGGACAGACTGGCTCCTCAAGTGGGTCCCTGACCCCCATGCCTCCTGACCAGGAGAGACCTCCCAACGGGGGTTGACAGACATCTCATGCAAGAGAGCTCCGACTGGCATTAGGTCAGTGCCTCTCTGGGAAGGAGCTTCCAGAGGAAAGAGTAGGCAGCAATCCTTGCCATTCTGAAGCCTCTGTGGTGATATCCATGTAAATAAGTTCTGGAGTGGACCTCTAGCAAACTGCAGCAGACCTGCAGAAGACAAGCCTGACTGTTAGAACAAAAACTAACAAACAGAAAGCAATTAACAGCAACATCAACATAAAGAACCCCCACATAGAAACCCCATCCAAAGGTCATCAACCTCAAAGTCCACAAAGATAAGGAATACCAGCACAAAAAGACTGAAAATTCCAAAAACCAGATGGCTCTTCTCCTGCAGATGATCACAACTCCTCTCCAGGAAGGGCACAAAACTGGACAGAGAATGAGTTTAACGAATTGACAGAAGTAGGCTTCAGAAGGTGGGTAATAACAAACTCCTCTCAGCTAAAGGAGCATGTTCTAACCCAATACAAGGAAGCTAAAAAGACTGACAAAAGGTTACAGTAACTGCTAACTATAATAACCGGTTTAGAGAAGAACATAAATGACCTGATGGAACTGAAAAACACAGCACGAGAACTTTGTGAAACATGCACAAGTATCAACAGCCAAACTGATCAAGCGGAAGAAAGGTTATCAAAGATTGAAGATCAACTTACTGAAATAAGGCACGAAGACAAGATAAGAGAAAAAAGATTGAAAAGAAATGAACAAAGCCTCCAACAAATATGGGACTATGTGAAAAGACTAAATCTGCGATTAATTGGGGTCCCCGAAAGTGACAGGGAAAGTGGAACCAAGTTGGAAAACACGCTTCAGGATATTATCCAGGAGAACATCCCCAACCTATCAAGGCAGGCCAATGTTCGAATTCAGGACACCACTAAGATACTCCTCAAGAAGAAAAACCCCAAGACACATAATGGTCAGATTCTCCAAGGTTGAAATGAAGGAAAAAATGTTAAGGGCAGCCAGAGAGGAAGGTCAGGTTACTTACAAAGAAAAGCCCATCAAACTAACAGTGGATCTCTCTGCAGAAATCCTACAAGCCTGAAGATAATGGGGGCCAATATTCAATATTATTAAAAGAATTTTCAATCCAGAATTTCATATCCAGCAAAACTAAGTTACATAAGTGAAGAAGAAATAAAATCCTTTACAGACAAGCAAATGCTGAGGGATTTTGTCACCACCAGTCCTGTCTTACAAGAGCTCCTGAAGGAAGCACTAAATATGGAAAGATCAGTACCAGCCACTGCAAAAACACACCAAAATATAAAGACCAATGACACTATGAAGAAACTGCATCAACTAATGTGGAAAATAACCAGCTAGCATCATGATGACAGGATCAAATTCACACATAACAATATAAACCTTAAATGTAAATGGGCTAAATGCCCCAGTTAAAAGACAAAAACTGGCAAATTGGATAAAGAGTCAAGACCCATCATTGTGCTGTATTCAGGACACCCATCTTACATGCAAAGACACACATGGGCTCAAAATAAAGGGATGGAGGAATATTTACCAAGCAAATGGAAAGCAAAAAAAAAGCAGGAGGTGTAATCCTAGTCTCTGATGAAACAGACTTTAAAACCAACAAAGATCAAAAAAAAAAAAAAAAAAAAAAGAAGGGCACTACATAATGGTAAAGGGATCAATGCAACAAGAAAAGCTAACTATACTAAATATATATGCACTCAATACAGGAGCACCCAGATTCATAAAACAAGTTCTTAGAGATCTACAAAGAGACTTAGACCCCCACACAATAATAATGGGAGACTTTAACACCCCACTGTCAATATTGGATCAACAAGACAGAAAATTAACAAGGATATTCAGGATTTGAACTCACCTCTTGACCAAGCAGACCTAATAGATATCTACAGAACTCTTCATTCCTTCATTCCAAATTAACAGAATATACATTCTTCTCAGCACCACATAGCACTTATTCTAAAATCGACCACATAATTGGAAGTAAAACACTCCTCAGCAATTGCAAAAGAATGGAAATCATAAGAAACCTCTCAGACCACATTGCAATCAAATTAGAACTCAGGATTTAAAAACTCAAAACCACACAACTACATGGAAACTGAACAACCCGCTTCTGAATGACTACTGGGTAAATAAGAAAATTAAGGCAGAAATAACAAAGTTATTTGAAACCAATGAGAACAAAGGGACAACATACCAGAATCTCTGGGACACAGCTAAAGCAGTGTTTAGAGGGAAATTTATAGCACTAAATGCCCATATCGGAAAGTGGGAAAGATCTAAAATTAACAGCCTAACATCACAATTAAAAGAACTAGAGAAACAAGACCAGACAAATTCAAAAGTTAGCAGAAAACAAGAAATAACTAAGATCAGAGCACAACTGAAAGAGATAGAGACATGAAAAACCCTTCAAAAAAAAATCAGTGAATCCAGGAGCTGGCTTTTTGAAAAGATTAACAAAGTAGATAAACTGCTAGTCAGACCAATAAAAAAAGAAAGAAGAATCAAATAGACACAATATAAGATGATAAGGTGGATATCACCACTAAACCCACAGAAATACAAATCACCATCAGAAAATACTATAAATGCCTTTACATAAATAAACTAGAAAATCTAGCAGAAATGGGTAAATTCCTGGACACATACAGCCTCCCAAGACTAAACCAGGAATAAGTCAAATCCCTGAATAGACCAATAACAAGTTCTGAAATTGAGGCAGTAATTAATGGCTTACCAACCAAAAAAAGCCCGGGACCAGACGGATTCACAGCTGAATTCTACCAGAGGTACAAAGAGGAGCTGGTACCATTCCTTCCGAAACTATTCCAAACAATAGAAAAAGAGAGACTCCTCCCTAACTCATTTTATGAGGCCAGCATCATTCTGATTCTAAAACCCAGCAGAGACACAACAAAAAAAGAAAATTTCAGGCCAGTATCACTGATGAACATTGATGTGAAAAGCCTCCATAAAATACCGGCAAACCAAATTCAGCAGCACATCAAAAACTTTATCGACCATGATCAAGTTGGCTTCAACCCTGGGATGCAAGGCTAGTTCAACGTACACAAATCAATAAATGTAATCCACCACATAAGCAGAACCAATGATAAAAAACACACGATTATCTCAATAGATGCAGAAAAGGCCTTTAATAAAACTTGACATCTCTTGATGCTAAAAACTCTCAATGAACTAGGTATTGATGGAACATATCTCAAAATAATAAGAGCTATTTATGACAAACCCACAGCCAATATTATACTGAATGGGCAAATGCTGGAAGCATTCTCTTTGAAAACTGGCGCAAGACAGGGATGCCCTCTCTCACCACTCCTATTCAACATAGTATTGGAAGTTCCAACCAGAGCAATCAGGCAAGAGAAAGAAATGAAGGGTATTCAAATAAGAAGAGAGGAAGTTAAATTGTCTCTGTTTGCAGAAGACATGATTGTATATTTAGAAAACCCCATCGTCTCAGCCCAAAATCTCCTTAAGCTGATAAACAACTTCAACAAAGTCTCAGGATACAGAATCAGCATACAAAAATCACAAGCATTCCTACACACTGATAATAGACAAGTGGAGAGCCAAATCATGAGTGTGCTCCCATTTGCAATTGCTACAAAGAAAATAAAACATCTGGGAATACAACTTCCAAGAGATGTGAAGGACCTCTTCAAGGAGAACTACAAACCACTGCTCAAGGAAATAAGAGAGGACACTAACAAATCGAAAAACATTCCATGCTCATGGATAGGAAGAATCAATATCATAAAAATGTCCATACTGCCTAAAGTAATTTATAGACTCAGTGCTATTCTCATCAAGCTACCATAGACTTTCTTCACAGAACTGGAAAAAACTACTTTAAATTTCACATGGAACCAAAAAAGAACTGGTATAGCCAAGAAAATCCTAAGCAAAAAGAACAAAGCTGGAGGCATCATGCTATTTCAAACTATACTACAAGGCTACAGTAACCAAAACAGCATGGTACTGGTATCAAAACAGATATATAGACCAATAGAACAGAACAGAGGCTTCAGAAATAACACCACACATCTACAACTATCTGATCTTTGACAAACTTGACAAAAATAAGCAATGGGGAAAGCATTCCCTATTTAATAAATGGTGCTGGGAAAACTGACTAGTCATATGCAGAAAAGAATAACTGGCCCCCTTCCTCACACCTTATACAAAAATTAACTCAAGATGGATTAGACTTAAATGTAAGACCTAAAACTATAAAGAAAGAACCCTAGGAAAAAAACATAGGCAATACCATTCAGGAAATATGCATGGGCAAAGACAGGAAATATGCATGGGCAAAGACTTCATGACTAAAACACCAAAAGCAATTGCAACAAATGTCAAAATTCACAAATGGAATCTAATTAAACTAAAGAGCTTCTGCTCAGCAAAAGAAACTATCATCAGAGTGAACAGGCAACCTACAAAATGGGAGAAAATTTTTGCAATCTATTTGACAAAGGGCTAATATCCAGAATCTACAAATAACTTAAACAAATTTACAAGAAAAAATCAAACGATCCCATCAAAAAGTGGGCAAAGGATATGAACAGACACTTCTCAAAAGAAGACATTTATGTGGCCAACAGACAAAGTTCATCATCACTGGTCATTAGAGAAATGCAAATCAAAACCACAATGAGATACCATCTCACCTCAGTTAAAATGGTGATCAATAAAATGTCTGGAAACAACAGATGCTGGCAAGGATATGGAGAAATAGGAACACTTTTATATGGTTAGTGGGAGTGTAAATTTGTTCAACCATTGTGGAAGACAGTGTGGCGATTCCTCAAGGATCTAGAACCAGAAATACCATTTGACCCAGCAATCCCATTACTGGGCATATACCCAAAGGATTACAAATCTTTCTACTATAAAGACACATGCATACATATGTTTATTGCAGCACTATTTGCAATAACAAAGACTTGGAACCAATCCAAATGCCCATTGATGATAGACTGGCTAGGCCAGGTGTGGTTGCTCACGCCTGTAATCCCAGCACTTTGGGAGGCCGAGCCAGGCGGATCACAAGATCAGGAGATCGAGACCATCCTGGCTAACACGGTGAAACCCTATCTCTACTAAAAATACAAAAAATTAGTCAGGCGTGGTGGGGGGGTGCCTGTAGTCCCAGTACTCGGGAGGCTGAGGCAGGAGAATGGTATGAACCCAGGAGGCAGAGCTTGCAGTGAGCTGAGATCGCACCACTGCACTCTAGCCTGGGCGACGGAGCAAGACTTCGTGTCAAAAAAAAAAAAAAGATAGACTGGATAAAGAAAATGTGACTCATATATTTCATGGAATGCTGTGTTGCCATAAGAAAGGATGAGTTCATGTCCTTTGCAGGGACATGAATGAAGCTGGAAACCATCATCCTCAGCAAACTAACACAGGAACAGAAAACCAAATACCACATATTCTCACTCAAAAGTGACAGCTGAACAATGAGAACACATGGACAGAGGGAGGGGAACATCACATATCGGGGCCTGTCAGGGGTTAGGGGGAAAGGGGAGGGAGAGCATTAGAACAAATACCCTATGCATGGCGAGCTTAAAAGGCACTGTATTAGTCTGTGTTCATGCTGCTGATAAAGACAGTTCCACATGGCTGAGGAGGCCTCATGATCTTGGCAGAAGGCAAGGAAGAGCAAGTCACATCTTACATCAAAGAGAGAGAGCTTGTGTAGTGGAACTTTCTCTCTTTCTTTCTCTTTCTTTCTTTCTTTCTTTCTTTCTCTCTCTCTCTCTCTCTCTCTCTATCCCCCCCTTTCTTTCTTCTTTATTTTTCTTTCTTTAAGTACTGAGATACATGTGCTGAACATGTAAGTTTGTTACATAGGTATGTATACATGCGCCATGGTGGTTTGCTGCACCTATCAACCTGTCATCTAGGTTTTAAGCTAGGCACTCAAGGGGGAGGGAGATTGACCTCTCCCTCCCCCTTGAGTGCTTTTTGTACTCATTTTCCAAGCATCACTTGGTTCTTCTAGCTTCTCCTTCTCAGGTTCCTTCACTGGTATCTCTTCTTTTTCCTGACTTCTGAATGGTGAAGTGCTCAGGACACAGTCCTTGGATCTTGGTTCTTATTTATTTTATCTTTCTTTTATTTATACTTACTTCCTGGGTCAACTCATCTAATCCTATGGCTTTACATATCCTTGATATGTTTATGATATCCATACATTCATCACTAACCTAGACATCTCTGAACCCCACACTCCTAATTCAACTTCCTATTTAAAATCTCCTAGATGTTCCATAGGCATCTCTAAACTCCACAATTCCAAAACTCAGTTCCTTATATTTTTCTCCCATCCACTCTTTCCATTGCCTTTCCTACCTTAGTAAATGGCAGCTCCATCTTTTCAATTTCTCAGGCTAAAAACATTAGGGTCATTCTTTACTCCTATCCCATCACATTACTTGTCAACTGTTGTCCTTAACTTTGAATACTATCTAGAAGTGAACCACTTCTCACAACTACCCTAGGCCAAGCCTTCAACATTCATTCCCTAAAAAACTAATGCAATAAATTTTTGAATGAGTCAACTAGTCCCCCTATTTCCATTCTTGCCCCTTTACACTGTGTTTCCCACATAGTAGCCAGAATGACCTTTTAAAATCAAACGATTTCTCTGCTGTGGTCAAAACTCTCCAACAGATTCCCATGTCACTCAGAATAAAACCAGAAGCCCTTACCCAGTCCTAAAGGGCTTTGGTATCTCAGCCTGGCTCCCTCCCTCTCTGACCCCATCTCCTACCTATGCCTCCTCTCTCACTTTGCTTCTGCCACAGTGGCTTCCATGCTATTGTGTTCCATTCATAACTTATCTCCCTCCAGAATGTTGTCCTGAGTGCTCTTCATGACTAGAAACCTCTTCCTCCTGATATCCTCTCTTAGCTTCCTCCTCCATTTCACATAGGTCTATACCCAAATTACCTTAGTGGAATGGGAACCCTTAAGTAATCCATGCAAAATAGCTGTGCACTCTCACTCTTGTCTTCTACCTTGGCTTTGTTTTTCTTCATAGTGTCTATCCATCCTGACACCTGTGTGATCTCTGGTTCACCCCACTAGAATATATATTCCATGAGACTAGGCACTTCACGTCTTTTTGCTCAATACTACATTGCCAGTGCCTACAACAATGTCCCTAGAGGCATTCAGAAAATTAGCTGAGTTAATGAATGAATGATGAGTGGATGAATGGACTTTTGGGTTATGAGGCTGTTAATGTTTTCTAGGAAGACCTTTCACACACCAAGGCCACAATAAAAATGTGAATAAAAAATCAGAATCAGCTTTCATACTACGATGTTGAGGATATTCTCCATGCTCTTAACCAGAACCCTTCAAGAAATGCAGAGTTGAGGGTCACTCAGGACTGAGGCAGTTTAGTCTGTTATATTTTCTAAGTCAATTCAAATAATGAATATCAACTGTGACTTGAGTCTCTCACGCCTCCATAAATATTAATCTTGCTTTAGCCAAATACGATAGCATGCACCTGTGGTACCAGCTCACAGGTGGCTGAGGCAGAAGGATCACTTGAGCTCAGGAGGTCAAGGCTGCAGTGAGCAGTGTTGCACTACTGCACTCCAGCCTGGGTGAGAGAGAGAGAGACCCTGTCTCAAAAACAACAACAACAAAAAATTTAAGTAGATGAACTTTGCCTGATGATGGACAGTGATCAAAAGGATCAGGAATGTTTTAGCTTCTTCCCTCCTTAAGATCATACCAGGCCATGAATTGTTCCTAGCAGGGTCTCTCCCTTCCCAGTTGAGCCAGCACACATATGCCTCATCTGTCATTCTGACGCTGTTTTCTTTCCCTGGGTCAGTTGGCAATTATTCTTGCGAACTGCCTAATATGACCATTCTTCAAAGGACTGGCACTCCAGATCCTCACTTTTTCTGTAAGAGTGAAGACCTGAATGTCTCACTGGTATTAAAATAGACAGACTTAAAATATTATCAATGCCTATTTTACTGACCCATCAGGTGGGAGCAAGTTCAGAGACCAACACTTGGACTTATTCCTCTATCTCCCTAAACTGAAAAGCATCAAGTAGATGACTATGACTCTCTACTAACAGAGGATTGAACATCTTCTGTGTCCAGTCCCTGGATCTATCCAATGCTCAAGCCAGTCCCTTTCTTCTATTCGGAAAACATATTTCTCTCTGCTCTAGGTAACTGCTACAAACACATGGACCATGGATAAGACCACAGGTTTGGTAGTCAGACAGAGATGGGTTTGCATCCCATCTCAGCCCCTTATTGACTATGTGATCATGGTTAGTTACTTTACCTCTTTGAACTTCAGTTCTTTTATCTTTAAAGTGGGGATAACAGTCATACCTACCTCATAAGGTTGCTGAAAGGTTTACTTAATGTAACATGTAAGAGCTTAATACCATGCCAGGCATGTAGGAAGGATTTGCTAGATTAATTTTTTTATTTGTACTTTTCAGGGCTCTTCTCACTATGATATGTTGTCTCCACATAAATAACAATATTTTCTTATTCCACATGCCTATTTGCAACATGACTTTGATAATCACTCCCTCCCCCTATCAAGAAGCAGAATCTATTTCTCAACCACCTCCTCACTTGAATATTCTGGACTGACCCTGCGACTTGCTTTCACCAATAAAATGCAGAAGAAGTGATGCTTTGTGACTTCAAGGCCTAGAACTTAAAAGCCTTGGAGCATCTGTTTTACTCTCTTAGAAGACAGCTGGCCTGGAAAGAAGCTGGGGCTAAGCCACTGAAGAGTGCAATATCACATGCAGAGAAAAGCCACCTGGAGAAAGACTGAGGCACTGCAGCCAGCAGCCACCAAGTCCCAGAGGTGTCTAGGAGCCATCTTGGATACAAGAGTTGGATTATCAGTGTCTGTCTAGTGTAGCCACATCTGAACATTTCCATGCTAAAATATTACAGATATTACTTTCTCTTAAATTAATTTCCTTTTGTTATGTTAGAGAATTATGTGGATTTGGTTTTGAAACTATATTACAGGTGGGTTGTATTACTTTTTCAGTAAAGTGAAGAAAGGGTTAGTAATATTTGTTATAAAAAGAGGGCCTAACATAGAAAATCACTGCCTTTAGACAGTTTAAACTGGCTCACGCAGACCCAGAAGCCCCCTGACTAATGTTTGATTACCCATATATAATCTGAATAAAAACTATGTGTAATTTCTCGCAAACTCGCTGATTCATTTCTTCTCTCATAGATCTCTTTGTCCAGGCCAGGGTTTCTCAACATTCGCTAATCCAGGACTTTTTGACTAACATAAAAACAATTTCTTTCTCTCTCTCTGTCTCTTTCTCTCTCTCTCTGTGTGTGTGTGTGTGTGTGTGTGTGTGTGTGTGTGTGTGTGTCTTTCTCTCACATGCACACACACACAGTTTGCTGAGACAAACTCCTTCCTCTGCTTCCAGCGGAAGGCCCACCCCTTCCAATCACAGCACTAGATGATGACAAGCTCCTCCAGGAACTGAACAGTCAGGTGCATCCCCAGGCACCATCTCTTCTCCCAAAGCACGAGAACAGAACCTGGTACTTAATAAATATTTAGTTTATTTATTCTGTGTTGACTTCATAAAGTAAAAGAAAATATTGCCTGAAATTAGTATCAACTCATTCAAAGTTCTGGCTCACTCCAATCTCCAGAGAAAATATTTACCTCCAGGCTTCCCTCCACACACATGTGGAAATCAAAAGCCCGAAGAATTCTCTTACAATACCAATATCTTCACATTAAATGCAATTTTGCACAAAACCAAGTTAATTGCCTAGAAATATTCAGAGGGGTTGTATTAATTATTTTGTATAATAGAGGTTTATAAAGTATCTTCATTTGTGGAGAGAACTAACATTTATCGCATCAGGTACTTTATAATAATATAAACTGTATAATTTACCTCAATGCTCGTAACATAGCTAGTGCAATTCCCACTTCACAGATGAGGAAATCAATGGACAATAAGTATGAAATGTCTTGAAGGTCAAGGTCATACCCTGCCAACTGGCAGAGCCCAAATCTCTGAAGGCTAAGTCCCATGTGCTTTTTGCTCCATCCCAACTGTTAGCAGTTGTAGAAAGGTCACATGGCCTGGAGCAATTATTTAATCTCTTTGGTCTTCACTTTTCTATCTGTAAAATGGGTAAGATAATATCACCAACATCACAGAGCTTTGCAGATCACATGAGTTGCTACAAGTAAACTGCTTAGGCCAGCATCTGGCATATAGTAAGAACAAAAACACAATTTGGTAATCATTATTTCTTGGCGTCTGGTGTTTTCCACAGAAGGAATTTCTGTGTGTTCAGGACACTAAGGAGAGACTTCACGGGTTTATGGGAGATTGAGCTCTGATAAGGATGGAAATATAGGAAGTAAACAGGCTGAACCAGGTGTCTCCTATAACAGCCTGTTTTGTATTTCCCATGAAAAGGGCTTTCAACACTTGGTGTATCACCAATGCCTATTTCCATGATTCATTTATTTTTCTGACTTCTCAGCATGTGTTCCCAGCACCTGGAGGCATAAAAACCCACATAGTGAAACCCCAACATTGAGACATCACAGAAACAATACTTTTCAATCAGGACTCACAACCTGGAGGTTTTCGGAAATGCAGAATGGAAAGGATCTTAGTGATAGTATTGCAACACCACCCCCCATTTTACCAAAGAGAAAACGGAGGCATGGAAAGGAAAAGCGGCTGTTTTCTCAAGCTATTCTTCAGTAGCTCGGTGAAGTTATCACCCTCTTTGTTTTACACGTCTCACTGCTCCCCAGTGCACAGCCTGTACTCTAGCCATTGTAAACTGTGAGAGCCCCCAGATAGACTATGTCCTCAACCCCATGCCCATCTGCCTTGCACATGCTGTTCTTCAGCCCCCCAGAATCCCTCTGTTTGTATTGTTCACCTAGCTATTTGCAGCTTGTCCATCCAGCTCAGCACAAACCCCCATGACACTCATCTGGCTTCTGTCAAAAAACTCTTCCTCCTGCCAGGACTGCCTTCCGACGTTCCTGGTTTTATTTGCTTAATATAATTCAGATAGCAACACTCTCCAGCTTAAAAGTCTCTGGCATATAATAAGAACAAAATGGCTTCTAGACACAGTTAAGGTCTAACCCAAATGAGATCCCCTAGGAGCATGCCCTGCCGACCTCTCTGACTTTACATCCTACCCTCTCCCTGACACTGTGCTCTTTCCATAAGGGCTTTTCTTCTGCTCCCCAAGCACCAAGAGTCTTGTGAGGGGCCTCAGGGCTTGTGCACCTGCTTTCTCTTCTCCCTGAAACCCTTGAGCTCAGACTCACCTCACACAGGTAACTCCTTGTCATTCTGATCTCAAGCCAAATGTCAGTGTCTCAGATTCCTCCCATCACCACATGGTTATCCTAACTTCCCATCCCCCTGGGTATTTTTCTGTAAAACATTCTGAACTCTGTAAATTTATTGTGTTTGTGCATTTACTGCCTGTCTCTCCCACTAGATTTTCTACTCTATAAGAGAAAGAATAAGGTCTTGTTTGCTGATCATCTTCAGAGCCTAGCACAGCGTCTGGTACAGAGTTGGTGCTCAAAAAACACTGACCAGACGGGTGGATGAATTCGTACCTAACCCTGCCAGACAACCCCTAAAGGCTGGTGTTTTCAAAAAAACTACAAATGACAGTTAATAAATTATCTGGTATCTACTGTCAATCAGCTGAGGTTTCCCAGAATAGTCTCAAAATATTGGTCTCATCATTGAAATTTTATGCATTGTTTTTCTTGAAACAATTCGTTGTTCTCTCCACTCATCCTTATCTGAGAATTTTATTTTCATCTTCTCACCACACTTGGGTTTAAATCCAAAAAAATGGACAGAGGAAGCATCTTCCTTTTGGTAAAAGATGCTAGAGATTCAGCATCAATGTGCCTACTGCATTGACACAGAAGAGCCCCTGACCCAGGGATGCCCTGGGTGGGACAGAAACAGACACCTGAGGAAGGGAGTCAAGGATCACAGGGTCTTGTTGCCTCTGAGGTGTGACTAATAATTATTCAATGTCTCATTCTCTTTACATTCTAAAATACATTGGATGTTCTCTGAGGCCCCTTCCAAGGCTAAAGTTAATTAACATTCATTCACTCAACAAAGACAGACATATATATATATATATATATATATATATATGTGTGTGTGTGTGTGTGTGTGTGTGTCATGTGTTTGTGCCAAGCACTGTCAAGATGCAGTAAATACAGCTGTGGAAGAACAGCCAAGAATATCTCTACCTTCAGGGAGTTTATGGGATTCCCAAAATCTGCTATTGAATTCTCAAAAGGTTTTATCTTACTTATGGAATATTTTAATCGCAAGAGAGTGAGCTTCTTACACACTGCCACCCTGGAATGAGACGTCTAATCTTTGCCTTCCAGCCTCATCCTCTGCTTCCTACCATGAGTGACAGAAATCCCACCCCCTGCCTCTTCTCTTATCTCTGCCAGGTGTTTTGTCCAGCCAGTGTTTAGGCTTTCCCGCTGTATTAGTAGGGGTTCTCTAAAGGGACAGAACTAATAGGATAGATATATATATGAAAGGGAGTTTATTAGGAGACTTGACTCACACAATCACAGGTTAAGTCCCACAATAGGCCATCTGCAAGCTGAGGAGCAAGGAAGCCAGTCTAAGTCCCAAAACCTCAAAAGTAGGGAAGCCTAGAGTGCAACCTTCAGTCTATGGCCGAAGGCCTGAAAGTCCCTGGCAAGCCACTGGTGTAAGTCTGAAAATCCAAAAGCTGAAGAACTTGGAGTGTGATGTTTGAGGGCAGGAAGTATCCAACAAGGAAGAAAGAGGTATGCTGGAAGACTCAGCAGCCTAGTCCTTCCACATTCTTCTGCCTGCTTTATTCTAGCCACACTGCCAGCTGATTAGATGAGATGGGGTCCACCTAGATTAAGTGTGGGTCTGTCTCTCCCAGTCCACTGACTCAAATGTTAATCTACTTTACCAACACCCTCAGAGACACACCCAGGAATAACACTTTGCATCCTGCAATCCAATCAAGTTGACACTCAGTATTAACCATCACACCCACCAAACACCAAATAGATCAAATGGGGAGGGAGACTTAGCTGGACAAGTGAAGCTGCAGTGTATGCAAAGAGAGAACATGGGTTAGGATCCAAGAGCTGGGCTTTAATCCCCACTCTGCCACTCACTTGGAGTCTCTTGAGAATGTCTCTTATCCTCTCTGGCTCTCAGTTTCCTTACCTACCAAATAGGGTGTGGTGGCTATGAGAATGCACCTCTGAGAACTCCCTCTACATGAAGCAGAATTGAACAAGAGCCCCAGCCTGACTGTGTGAAATCAGTCACCACATCAGCACCACCGGCAGCTCCCAGCTAAAGTCTGTGTGTGGCAGGGACACTTCTGAAAGAGGCAGGTGCATTTCTAGGAAACAGAGAACTCCTCTGACCAGCAACTGTGACCCAACTCCACCAGCTTTGCTAAGACTTTCTTCACACTGCATGGCAATCTAGTACTTTCCCCACTCAAACTTCTTGCCTCTCTGCTCCCCATGAATAAGACCTACATCATGATCTAATGGCCCCCCACCCTTCTCCATGTTCCTTCACTGTTTCCCTCAAGAGTGGTTTTTCTAATCAATCCCTTGTAAACTGAATACCATCCTAACTCCTGCTTCTTGAACCAACACGCTGGGAAAACAATACCTTATTTTCCCTCACATGTTGTTATGAAGATGGTGTCAAAAAATTAGCCAGATGTGGTGGCACATGCCTGTGGTCCCAGCTTCTCAGGAGGCTGAGGTCGGAGGGAGGATCACTTGAGCCTAGGAAGTAGAGACTGCAGTGAACCATGATCACACTACTGCACTCCAGCCTGAGTGACAGAGCAAGACCCTGCCTCAAAAACAAAAAAAAAGAGAAGGAAAGGAAAATTCTTTTTTTATTTAATTTCAATTTTGATGCTGAGATTTGGGGTACAATTGATCCTGTCACCCAGGTGGTAAGCATAGTAACCAACAGTTAGTCCTCCAAACCTTTCTCCTTCCTTCCCTCCCTCCCACCTTGAGAAGTCTCCAGTGTCTATTGTTGCCACCTTTATGTGCATACTCAATGTTTAGCTCCCACTTATAAGCTGGAATATGTGGTATTTGGTTTTCTGTCTCTGCATTAATTCACTTAGGATAATGGCCTCCAGCTGCAGCCATGTTGCTGAAAAGGACAAGATTTCATTCTTTTCAACGGCCACCTAGTATTCCATGGTTTATATGTACCACATTTTGTTTATCTAATCCGCCATTGATGGGCATGAAGGTTGATTCCATGTCTTTGCCATTATGAATGCTGCTGGGGTGAACATATGAGTGCATGTATCTTTTTGGAAAAATGATTTATTTTCTTTTAGATACACACCCGGTGATGGGGTTGCTGGGTCAAAAATAATATCTTAGATAATAATTTTTGGTAGGGAAATGGGGAAAATAAAACAGCAAGAGAAAAGATGAAGGAAAGAGGGAAGAAAGAAGCAGCCATTATACTAAGGAACTGTGAGTGTTAGTGGCTAC
Source organism: Theropithecus gelada (assembly GCF_003255815.1). NCBI lineage: Eukaryota > Metazoa > Chordata > Mammalia > Primates > Cercopithecidae > Theropithecus > Theropithecus gelada. The sequence continues at coordinate 12,616,915 of NC_037672.1, read as the reverse complement.
TTAAATGAGAGCTTTTTTTAAATTGTGCTCAAATGTAATTCGATGCTCTACTCCTGCCAGACCCTTGCGGCACCAGCGTGACTTGTTGGGATGCAATGGTTGCAACACTTCTGCAGCGAAACTTCAACTGTTGTTACCATTTCATGGTACAGAATATTCAGCGAGACAAAAGACCTCCAGGAGAATATGTTCTGTGTTGTAATTTTCCAAAGGCGACATGATTATAAAACCCAAGCAGATGGAAAGACGATTGCAGTGGACGGGGAAAGCTGTTAGCAGTTTCCATTTGTAGACAAAACCATTATTTTTGAGCAGATCGCTGCCAGAATGTGATGAATCTTGTACTCTTTGCACCCTCTGCTTTGCAGAAAGCCCTGTAGCTCTGTCACACTTTGCAAACAGTTGTGGGATGCTATTTTTGTACATTTGTTTATGTCAAAGGCATTGACTCATAGAGTTTCACATTTAGCTTGCTGTTAATCTCTAATCTGCCATTAATGCATAGTTCCCAACTCTGAAAATTGGACTTCAAAATAAATGGCGACATGATCATCCTTTATTTAAAATATTACTGCACCCCATCATTCTATGTCAAGGCTCAGCTTGTTTATGGGAGAGCTTGATTACATAATTACATATTAGAAATCATTTGTAAGGAAAATTGATTAGTGTATTTTACAGCAAGGATTTCACCAGAAATAACCCTGTCTCTAGCTGCAGAAGCAGAGCACCAGGTTGAAAATGGCATAACTTCAGGAGCTTGTCACTATCCTGTTTATTTCTTGTCACAGGAAGGAGTAATTGCGCATAGAGCGATGAGAAACAAAACTGTCGGCTTTGAACACTGTGATCCATGAATCAAGTTTTAGGCAACATGATGGGGTTCTGGAAAGAGTGCTCAGCAGGAACTCGTAAGTCCCTAGTTCTAGTTACAAGCCTGCTGGTAACTTGTAGGCAAATTGCTCAGTCTCTCGAAACCTTCACTCCTTCATCAAAAAATGGGAATGCAACAGTGGATTGCCAAGGGTAAAAGATAGACAGTGTCCACACACAGATGCATGGGGGTTGAACAGAAGCTCAAGGCAGAGAAGAGTATCTCTTCAGACTGGAAGATTAGTGGATGATGGGTGGATGACCATCATTTGGTGGTCCTTCCTCTTCAGTGTCAGGAGCAGTAAGATAGTGCCCACTCAGCTTCCACACAGCCCCAGGATTCCCAGGTCAAGTCGCCCCATTTCTGTCTATCATGCTTTCCTGTCTGCATGTTCTCACTCCTATCTGTGGCCTTGTTTTTGTTTTTCATGATCTCTGGCAACAGAAAACTTTGTTTTGAAAAAAAGAAGTCTGAATCTTTCTGTTCTCATGTTTGCAGCCTTTGTTTCTAGTTCTGCAGAAGCTGATTTGTGTCTTTTTTTTGAATTGAGAGTAAAGAAAGCACACTAATTAAAACCTCAAAATAATACCAGTCCATGGAAATATAATAATAACAACAACAATACTAGTAATAAGATCTGACCTTCCAAGAGCATGGACTCTTATGAGGAACAATGGAATAAATGGTGAATTGTCACATATATGAAAGTGCTTACTTAAAGAATTTTTAAATTAACTTTTACTTTGCTTTTTTCTCCTTTGTGAAGTCAGATTCATCATAAAAAAAGAAATGAAATGCGCATAAACAAATTAAAAGAAGAAAAGAAAAAAGACGAGTAAAAAAAGGAAGAAAGAAAAGACAGAAATTATCATTCATAATCTCTCTTTATTATTCCTTCATCCAAATGAAAAAATTGTTAACATTTTAGGGCATCTTCTTACACTCTTTTCTGTAAATGTGCAATATATATTTACCAGAGTAGAGTCACACCATACATACTTGTACTATTGCATGCATCTTTAACTCAACTATATATCATAAGTAATTTTCCATGTTATAGTATATTTCTTTGATCACACCATTTGGAACAGCCGTATTTTATCTCATTGTACATATGCACCACAATCCAGTAAAAAACACCCTGGAAACTTCTTTGTCACCATATCTTTGCACTTGTCCTTATTTATCTCCAGTTCCCTAGCATTTAAAAAAAAAAAATGTTTCTGCTATTATGAGAGCAAAATATAACAACTAGGACCAGCCCAAAGATTGTCTTAGAAACCAGGTGTGTTGAATGGGTTGCAAACGAGACCTTTTCTTGTAAACTTGCTCATCTCTTCTATAAGGCTACAAGCCCTTTCAGGCTGCTGCTTCCACTTGATATGATACTTTTGAGCCTCCTGAGGGTAGCAATGATGTTTTATTCATCTCCTTAACCCCAGTGCCCATCTCAGGGTCCAGCCCACAGTAGGTCTCAACAAATAATTTTCCAACTGAACCAAACTAAACCCTTTTCTACTTGTGAGTAAATGCCTACTCATTCTACAGGAAGTCCTAACTCAAAAATCACCCCCTTTTTTCTGTAAGCACATAGTTTTTGTTTCCATCCACAATAATTTCAGATAATTTTATCCATATTCTTTATGGATAAAGATTTTCCAATAGATTTTCTGTATCTGCATATCCTCCTCGCATATCAGGCATGTTTATTTCCAGCAACTAGCAGAGTCTGGCCTGAAATAAACTGAAAGAACATTCAGAAGTTGGGGATTTTTTGAAGCTAGCACAGTCATACACAATGTTGGTACTTAATAAATGCTTGTTGAATTGAACTGAATTGAACTGAATTGGTGCTAGGATTTCCAGCAGTGAAATTGGATAAATTGCTACTTCTTTACCTCTAGTTTTACCCTTAATGATTTTACTGATGTCCAATGACAGGTAAGCACAACACAAACTGTTTCCCCTTTATCACCTCCCAAAACTGAAAATGCTGACACTTTTCATGCCCTGTTGATTCTTTTCCTTCTTACAAACGATAAGGTCGGACACGGTTTACTTGCAGTCATTGTATCGATCTTCATTCTAGAGATGCAATTGGATCTTTCCCTCACAGGCAAGTTGTCACTGACTTTTACTTGGAGAGACAGATACTGACCATGGGATGTACTGGGGAAGCCAAGACTCAGTATTCAATTGTGACTGGCCCAGTGAGCTGGAATTTTTAACCAGACAGGGCTAACCTTTATTATCTTGCTGGATGGTCTCTTCTATGTTGCTTCCAAAAGAGCTTTATACAAACACAGATTTGTACCGTGAGAAAAGGGACATTAAATTATTTAAACTTTTAAATTAAATAAAAGTCGCATCCTTTTTAAACTCACCATTGTTATAAGTCATATATTGAGTACACCAAAGAATAGTGAAGACAAAATCTATCTGAGTGAGCAGATTCAGATGGAGTAAGAGTATAGCATGTTACCTTGGATAGGGCCATCCAGTTTAAAAAACACATTCATAAGCATTGACTCAGTTGTCCTTGAGAAAACCCTTGCAAGAACAAAATACTTATCCTCAGAAGGAGAAACCAAGGCTCATAGAGAATAAGGAATAAATTGAATGTAGCGCAGCTGCTAAGAGGTCAAATAGTCAAAGTCTTTGTTCTACTATATCTTGCCACTATTAGCTTTTGTGAAGTAAATCTGTTCCTAAACACTTTCCTATGCAGTATCTCATTGGGTACAGACAATAGCCCAGTGAAAAGATTTTATGATCCTGCTGCAGGGTGAAAATTTGTGTATCAATAAGTGATTATTTTTAATGTAAAACTGAGCTATATCTAACAAACATGCATAGGATTTGCATGCTAAAAACTACCCATGCTGATTGTTTAAAAATCAAATAAGGTCTAAGTAAATGGAGAGACATACTGTGTTCAGGGATTGGAAGGTTCGACATAGTAAAACTGTCAGTTCTCCCCAAATTAATATGCAGATTTAATCACAATGCTTATCAATATCTCAGCAAGAGTTTTTGTAGATACAGACAAGATTATTCTAAAGTGTATGTGGAAAGGCATAGAAACTATAATGGCTAAACAATATTGAAAATGAATTAAGTGAAAAAATTAGCCTACCCAGTTTCAAGACTTATTTTACAGCTACATTATCAAGATTGTGTAGGAATGGCAAAAAAAAATAGACACATGAATCAATGGACCCAAATACAGAACCTAGAAATAGATCAACACTAATATGGCCAACTGATTTTTGACAAAGCTGCAAAAGTAATTCAATGGAGAAAAAAAATAGCCTTTTCAAGAAATGGTCCTGGGCCAATGGAACATCCATAGGAAAGGAAAAAAAATAAAAAAGATCTAAACCCAAATCTCATACCTTACATGCCTTACTCAAAAATTAACTCAAAAACAATCATGGATTTTAGGTAAACAAAAATTGCATAATAAAAAATCTTTAGATCTACACCTAAGCAAAGAGTTCTCAGGCTTGACACCAAAAGCACAACCCTTAAAAGAAAAAAATGATAAATTTAACTTCATCCAAATAAAAACATTGCTCTGTAATAGACTTAAGAAATGAAAAGATGAGATTGGGTACATTCAAGGTGGTATGGTCATAGACAGCATGGACAGAACTGGAGATCATTATGTTAAGTGAAATAAGCCAGGAACAGAAAGACAGACATCACATATTCTCACTTATTTCTGGGATCTAAAATTCAAAATACTGAACTCGTGGACATAGAGAGTAGAAGTTACCAGAAGCCGGGAAGGGTAGTGGGAGGGTGTGGGGTTGGTGGTAGGAATGGTTAATGGGTACAAAAAATATTTAGAAAGAATGAATAAGACCTACAATTTGATAGCATAACAGTGACTATAGTCAATTAATCGTACATTTTAAAATAACTTAAAGAGTGTAATTGGATTGTTTGTAACTCAAAGGATAAATGCTTCAGGGGATGGTTAACTCATTCTTCATGATGTGCTTTTTCCACATTGCACACCTGTATCAAAACATCTCATGTACCCCATAAAAATATATACCTATAATGTACCCACAAAAATTAAAAAATAAAAATGTTTTTAAAAACAAACAAGAAATGAAAAGAGAAGTTACAGAATGGAGGAAAATATTCGCAAACCACACATCCAACAAAGAACTAGTACCTAAAATATGTAAAAAAAAATACTCTCAAAACTCAACAGTAAGAAACTGTATAAAATGGATATAAGACATAAAGAGATATTTCTTCAAAGAGAATACAGAGTTAGCAAATAAGCACAAGAAAATCAACATCATTAGCCATTAGGAAAATGAAAATTAAAACTACAATGCGATAATACTACACACATATTAGAATAGCTAAAGTAAAAATAGCAACACCACCATTGCTAGCAAGGATGCAGAGAAACTGGATTTTTCATACATTGCTGATATTGATATAAAATGGTAGAGTCACTCTGAAAAACAGTTTGACTGTTTTTTAAAATACTAAACACGCAGCCATCATATGGCATGGAAGTAGCACTCCCGGGCATTTATTCCAGAGAAATGAAGACTTATGTTCACTCAAAAATCTGTACACAAATGTTTACAGCAGCTCTGTTCATAATAAGCAAAAACTGGAAACAACCCAAATGTCCTTCAGTGATTAAACAAACTGGTATATTCATACCATGGAGTACAAAGCAATTAAAAGGAATTAATAATTAGCAATAAAAGGGAATGAATTATTGTTATACACAACAGCCTAGATGACTCTCCAGAGCATTATGCTAAGTGGAAAAGTCAATCCCAAAAGGTTTCATACTATATTATTCCATTTATATAACATTCTTGAAGTGATAAATTTATAGAAATGGAGAAGAGACTAGTGGTTCCCAGGGTTTACTGAAGGGACAAGGATAGGGAAACTGGCTGTGGCTACTAAAGGGTAACAAAAGGAATCCTTAATGGTGATGGAATATTCTGTATCTTGACTCTGTCAATGATAATCTTGGTTGTAGTATTATACTATTATTTTGTAGGATATTATTATTGGGAGAAGGTGAATAAACGGAACACAGGAATTTCTTACAACTTCATGTGAATCTACAATTATCTCAAAATAAAATGTTTAATTTAAAAAATAGAAGTGGGGAAAAAAGCCTAAAAAATAGAACAATATTCAGGAGGATGTCAGAGTTTGGGTTTCTACTAATAGTATAAACCACTTCTTGTGACCTCTTTTGCATTGGTTTAATTTTCTCTAATAAGCCAACTAGATGAAACAACCACCCTTTTGACTACTTAACCACACCCACTCCACTGATAACAGCATTAATCCATTCACAACAGCAGAGCCCTCATAACCTCACTTCTTTGAGGCCCCACCTCTTAATACTGTTACAACGGCAGTTAAATTCAATATGAGTTTTGTAGGAAGCATTCAAACCATGGCAAGTACAAAGATCAACCCCACCTAGATTTGGCAGAATTCTGAAGGGCCATCCCAGCTCCAGACTCCATAGAATCATCTAAAACTTCTATTGCAAGTGCACTAACTTCTCCCTCTGACCAATTATGTTTTCCTTATTCCCTATTAAGTGTTGTTGCAAAAACTACTCAGTAAACTCCCTACACATACATCTTGATCTCAGAGCATTTCCCAAGGAACCCAAAAATAGTTAGTGCTAGGAGTAGTCTAAAGAATAGATATTTTTAAATTTCTGTTTTAAGTTTCAGAGTACATGTGCAGGATATATAGGTTTGTTACACAGGTAAATGTGTGCCATGGTGGTTTGCTGCACCTATCAACCCATCACCTAGGTATTAGGTCTGCATTAGCCAGCAGGCATTAGCTATTTTTCCTAATACTATCCCTCCTACTACCCCACTCCTCAGACAGGTCCCCGTGTGTGTTGTTCCCCTCCCTGTGTCCATGCGTTCTCATTGTCAAGAATAGATTTTTAAATGGGATTTTGGAGCTATATCACCTACCAGCTGGTTGACACTATGGACTTAGTCACGAGTGATAGGTGAAGTGCTAATAGCCCTCAGTATACTATAGCTACAATTGTTACAGTTTTCACTAGTGGAAAACTGAGATGGAATATTGGTGGATGAAAATAAGCAAGTAGGGGCAATATCTCAAGTGCTGCTGATGTTCAAAAAAAGCAATAATTTCAAGGATTATAAAAGTAAGTGGATTTTGCAGGTTGGGGGGGGGGATATTGATGCACTAAAAAAAATACAATGAAAGGCTAAGATGATCAATCACAAATGTAAGACAGAGTACCAAAGCCAAAGGGCCTCCCTGGCAGCATGTAAGGAGACTCTCCTACTTCTATAGCTAGAGGACAGAAAAAAACCAGGGCTCAGATCCCAGCATTTAAGCATAGTAGTAATGGAGTTCGAGAGAAGACTGAATTCTCAACCCTGGCAAGTCTGCTCCCCTTAGGTGAGAGCTCTGATTAGAAAGGAGATGTGGGATAAAAAGACTCGTGTCAATACACTCAGAAATCTTGAACTTCCAGATTCTCCTGGCCACTCCAGGCTTGGAGAAGCGCCTTATTCCTCCATATTCCCAGTTCTCCTCCCCTTGATTAAAAAAGATGCAGAAGCTTCTGTCTTGCATCATTTCCAACATATCTGAGTCTGTGCTAATGAGGGGACTCTTGCTGAGCCCCTAGAGAGCTTCAAGATCAGGTCTGGTTGCCAGAGGAGCCAACCATGTGATTAAAATGTTAGAACTTTCAGTCCTACTCCCCAACTTCCAGTGAGGGGAGAGGGGCTGAAGATTAAGTTAATTACCAATGGCCAGTGATTTAACCAATCATGCCTATATAAATGGAATCTCCAGTAAAAGTCTAAAACTTAAAGTTTAGAGAGCTTCCCAATTGGTGAAGACATGGGGTGCTGGAAGGGTGGTTGTGCCCAGAGAGGGCGTGGGAGCTCTGCACTTCTTCCCCTATACCTTACCCTATGCATCTCTTCCATTTGGTGATTCCTGAGTTGTACTCTTTATAATAAACTGGAAAGAACAAGTAACCTCCTTTCCTGAGTTCTGTGAGCCATTCTAGTAAGCTATCATACATGGGAAACACCAACTTTGTGTTTTTGCATAAATGCACACAAAAAAAGTTTCTGGCAGAATACAAAATAAACTTCTAGTACTTAGCTCTTCTCTGGGGACCAGGGGTTGGGGGGAAATGCACTTCTCAAATAGAAAGAAGACTCATATTTTAGTTTTCAGAATTTCGTACCATTTCGGGCTGGGCACAGTGGCTCATGCCTGTAATCCCAACACTGAGAGGTTGATGGGGATGGCTCACTTGAGCTCAGGAGTTCAAGACCAGCCTGGGCAACATAGGGATATCCAGTCTCTACTAAAAATACAAAAATTAGCCAGGCATGGTAGCACATGCCTATAGTCCCAGCTACCAGGGAGGTTGACACCAGCCTAGGCAACGTGGTGAAACCCAGTCTCTACTAAAAATACAAAAATTAGCTAGATGTGGTGGCATGCACCTGTAGTCTCAGCTACCTGGAAGGATGAGCCCAGGAGCGGGAGGTTGCGGTGAGCCGAGACCTGCCACTGCACTCCAGACTGGGTGACAGAGCGAGACTCTGTCTTAAAAAGAAGAAAAGAAAAAGAAATTTGGACTATTTAAAAGTTTCACCCTATTCATTTATTTGATTATTTTTAAATAATAGAAAATATTATGTTTTGTAAAGAAAAAAGCCAACAAATCTGAACTGATTTTAAATGGGAAAACAGAATATTCACTAGCATTGGGAAGTAATGCATATGGCTGAGCAAATTGGCCCTGAAATTCAAACTCACAACAAGGAACCAAGTAAGCAGTAGTCACTAGCCTTGACAGATGGACATTGTCTGTAGACAGCATTGGTCCTCACTTTGATCACTGGGAAAGAGAATGAAACAAGAAAACATTTTGGCCATATCCCCATGACATTCAAGTGTCTGATGAAAATCAAAGCATTCAGGTAAAAAGATCTAGTTACTCTCTGTCCACCTGACGTATTGTCTCAATCTCAAGACAATATGGACTATTGACTGGTTTTTAAGTTTCCATGTGGGCATCTAGAATAGGGAAACATAGTCTTTATTTGCAAAAAGAGAGATGACATTAGCAATTGTTAACATTCTCAAGTGGGGTAATGCTTAGGGGTGAATGCCATTTTCTTTCACATTCTTGATTGCAATAAAAATGGAATTTGAAGAGAGTTACTCTTCCCCAGAACCAACAGGATTCACCTGTACCATGTTTACTGCTTAATTCTCCCAACAGGATCAGCATAATGTAGTAGAAATGCCAATAAATGTGGGGTCAGGAGAGCTAGGTTCAAACCTCAGGCATGCTAAATAACACTTGGTTAAGTCACTTAAATAGAAGGCCTTGATTTTTTCATTTACTGAAAAGAGAACTATAACATTTCACAAGTAACTTAAGTATTGTTTAGAAAGGAAAGGAATCCAATATTCATGTCCACTTATGGAACCAGACAGATCTCTCTCACACACACACACACACACACAGACACACATTGTCAACAACTGAAACAGGAAAACCTTAGCCGACATAAGGAATACAAAACAATGAGCACTCTCTCAACACTTTGGTACTTCACTTAAATAGCTGTGTTATGGGATATTTAGCACTCTATCCACTTTTTAATGAAATATCCCTATCAGCCACAGGATAATTACTAAGCAATACGATGCTTTTTATTTTCTCTTACATTTCTTTCAGATGAAATTAAGCTTCACAGGATAACATCTATCACATTCAGATCACATTTTTGCATGTCTAACTTGATTTTTTCTCCTGAGTTTTACTAAGTGATATTGATATTAATCAGTTTCAGTTTTGAAACAAAAATAAATTCATGTTGCCTCGTTTAATTATTAATATAGTGCCATACTTTTCTTCATGCCACACTCTCTGCTCCCAATGCCCTCCCTCCACCTGACCCTACATACACTCTGCTACCTGCCAAGTTCTTAACCAGTTAAATTAAGCCAGAATGCAAAACCTCATAAGGACACTTCTTTTTCGGACTCCCCTGCCTACAGTAAAAATAACTCCCCTCCTTTTTCCATTGAGTTGGGAAAGCGATTTTGATCAATCATAAATGACGCTCACGGACAAGGGGAGCTCAAGAGTTTTGTTTGCAACATGTCAAAGGCAGCTACGGAGTTGGAGCTCTCATCAGCCATCCCAGGGTACTGGTCTAACCCTGGGATGTCAAGGGTAAAACAGCCTGCTCTTCATTCACAGAGGGCCATGCAGCTCTGGCATATCCATCCTTGCCTTTCTCTCCACAAAGGAGGGACAAAAGATGCTCCACACACCCCATCTCAATTTATCAAGGGTGAGAGATTAAGATCAAGGAAAGAGATTAAGGGGAGGCTTCCATGTGAGCAACACTCACACAATGTAGCTTACAAAGAGACACATAGCTCTCTCTCATCTGCCCTTCCATCAGGAGAAAAGTTTTTGCTGCCTGAATCCTCTTTCTCCCCAGTTTCCTCCTATATATGAGAAAGGGACAAGGCACCTGAAGTGCCAGTGGGCTAACCAGAACACTGCATCCAAAAGTAACCAAAAGATGACATTCACCTGTGGCTGACTGTCTCTCGCCCTGACACAGTTGCATGGGACCAGATATGGTCCATGAGGCCCCAACTCTTACACATCATGAATCCTCATCATTGTGCCACCCTTTCTAGCCCATTTCTTAGCTCTTAGTTCAAGCAACCACTTCCCAGACATATTTCCTCAGATATCCCTTTCCTCCAGTTGGGTTTGGTGCTCTTTTCCTGGGCTTGCCCCTTGGGATCCCTTTGCTTCTTATTCATGCCATGATTACAATTCTTCTCACATTATATTGCAATTTTGTCCATTTCCCCCAAAAGACTGTGAGCTTAGTTCTGAGTCCCAGTTAAGAAAATAGATAAATTTAGCTGAATACTCACACTGTGCCAGGCATCATGCTGAGTTCTGCTCATACTGCTCATTGACTTCTCCCACTATGTACACTACTCAATACTACCTCTCATTTCTCAGACTGAGAAAAGTCAAAGCATTTGCACAAAGTTATACAACTAACCAAGATTTGAGTTTAAGCATCCTGATGCCAAGCCCAAATGTTTAACCACTGTATTATATCTCGGCCCTTCAAGATATGGAATTCTGAAGGATGAAGAATAGCCCACGGGGTGGGCAATGGAGAATGGACATTCTTTGTCTAATACCCTACAGATGTAAAGACTCCAAAGTACAAAATAATATGATGCATAAGGGATGGAGGAGGGAAGAGTGGCTGGTTAGTCAGAGAACTAGGTGAAAACAAAACCTCCAAACTAGTTGTTTTTGCCAAAATAAAGGATTTAGAACTTGGACTTCATCCTTGAGTTTGTTGGGGTCAGGAAGAGTTTTAAGTAGAAATAGAACAAGATTATATGCTTATTTTAGAAATATATTTTTGTTGGCAGCATAGAAAGTGGCTTAAAGCAGTAAGGTTGAAAGTTAAACTGGGCAATATAATTGAATGACTATAAGGTGTCAAGCATTGTACCAGGTTTTAGAGTGGGAGGTGTGAGGTAGGGAGAGTACAGTAATAAAGACCGGCAGTCCCCACCTAACTTCAAGACTTCTACAGTGTGGCAATGGTCTACCAATATTCTACAAGAAAGTAAAAGGTGGAATGAAGAAATAGGCACTGTGACAGAAAGCTGGAGAATCAATAAGATGAATGGTAGATTATTATGGGAACTATGTGGCACCACGCCTCAATCCAAACCCTCAGCAAACATCATACATTGATCATGGCCTTTTTGCTGTGGATTCCAGATGCAATCTCAGACACCTTCTCAACAAAGCATCACAGGTCCCACTACCATTTGATCAGTTTGGCTTCCAAGTTAAGAACTATTTGCCCTCCCAAGAGGGCTAGAACTTAAACGGACAATTGTGTTGAAGGATGGCTACATTGGGAGGAATAAGAAGGAGATTTTCCCTCTTCTCTTTATCCTGGCATTATTATAGGTGGCCACACATTAGAAAGTAATTGAGAAATACCTTTTAGTCAGGAATTACAAAAATGAATATTCTTTCTCCATCCCAGGCAAGATGGCCAACCAGATGTTCACATGCAACTATATGGTGGCAGAAAGTGAACTCGTCATGATGAATTAAACCCAAGACCTAACAGCTCATACATCTCTATGATTATCTGACAGCAAGTGTGCACAAAAGTAAAACAGAAAAATAATCTTATGAACGAAGAGCATTCAAACAAAGCCACTTTCAAAGTCCTTTTAGCCCTGTTGCACCTTCTAGGAGTATAATACACAGGGTGCATTGACGATGGGCTCCCCCTGCCTACTGCCTCTTCTAGAAATCTGCAGGAACATTCTCCCAGAGCAAAGGAATGAACTTCATTTATAACCCATCCAGGAGCTGCATGTTCCATCTTCCCACCAGGTCTATAAACTTAGCAGGAACATCTCCATTTAAGAGATGACAGGAGCCAAGGGAAATATTTGTTCAGTAACTTCCCCAGAGATGTCCAGCTCTGTAGCAAGACCAGGATGTGAACCCAGTTTTGTCTACTCCAACGTGCAATCCAGCCACTGACCTCACACACCTTTAGTGGTCTCTGTTAGGGAAGCCTGTCTAGAATGCCGGGCAAGAAGAATAAGATAAGCAGGAGAATTTCCCACAGGTGGCTACTTTGTGAGAGGAAAAAAAGAGGGAAAATCCAAGACTTGGCCCTTGGGAATGAGCATTTGGCAGCCTCCTGGGACTGCAGAAGACCAATCTCCCTTTCTCAATAATCCCATCCACTTTCTTTCCCAGAAGACCCACATTCTGCTTTGTTGTGTTTCTAACCAGCTGAGTCTAACATTGGCTTTCTTTTACATTACTGCCCCAAACCACACTTTGTGGCAGAAATGAAGCTGCAGCAAGTATAAATCCTATTTGGTTAATACCCTTATCTAGGTAGACGGGGTTAATAAAGTCTGCCTGAAACAGCTGATGACTGGCCAGCCAAATGCCACACAGAGCCATAACAACCTTTCATTTATAATTGTTTAGCTAAAATAAAACGAAATAAACAGAGAAATTTTCTCATTTACCTTATCATCCATCCCCCTGTCCAAAACAGCCTTTAGTCCTATTAGATAAAGGATGGCCTCAGCTGGAAAAGCAAGAGAAATAACAGTTTATGTTATGGCTTTTATTTATAGAGGGCCCAGATCAGGTAATCTAAGTATAATTTAAGAGATAGTTTCCCCATGTTTTCCTCCCAAGGGTAATTTTAACTATAAATGATTTTCATTTTATAAGCTAATTCTAGAATCTTTAACTCTTTTCTACCCCCATGCTTATTCCTGTGTAGAATTAGACTTTACTCTTACCTAGGCAAAAGGACAAAGAGAAGTTGGGTGGATTTGAGAGCTCTCCAGATGCAGATTTTAGGACTTAGTAATGAATGAGATGCCACAAGGAAGAGGAAAAAAATCTAGGATGACTCCCAGGTTCCACTTTTGGCAACTGGGCATGTCTTTGAACTTCCTCGTCTTCTCATTGCTTAGCACATCAGGAACAAGCAATCACTCTAAATTTGCACAGGAAACCAGCCTTAAAACAGTTTCATTTGTCCTTGATGATCCAGAGGATAAAATAGTACACAACTACATATAATTAACTAAGAGAAGAATAATATAAATAGAACATAGCTTTGTAGCAGAAAAGTTATAGGCACCTAACTTGAACAAGAGGAATCGACACAAGAAAGCCCACTGTAATTTCAGGCCATTTGAATGCCATGCATTTCTTAGTTAGAAAGCCTTGTACAGATAAAGGTAAAGTTTGCATACTTGCACTTGGTTTAATTTATTCTTGCTTTGATATGCCCAAAGTGTTTGCAAGTTTGAGAATCATCAAGCACTTCTTACTATGCACACCCCACTAGCCCTCCTGAAAACACCCTCCCTATATAAGTTTTCTCTGTTTTTGTTTATAAACACATGGGTCAAAGAGCAGATCCAAAGAAATGCATTACTTTTTTTGGACTGTTACTCTTACAAAAGAATTAACAAATGTCTAATGAGTGCCTATATATGCAGTCTTAGGGCAAGGGACATATCTTAGAAATGATGGGAATATTTACCAGTTCTTTACAAGTCTTTTCCATCTGTGATTCTCCAACTTTCCAGCAGTGGAGATGGCCATGACAGCACATGGAAGTGGCTGTGTACTGCTGGGAAGCGCTAAAAGCCTGAAGTGAATGCCACAAAAGAAAAACTTTCATAATCTCATGTTTTAGATTAGCATTCAGGAAAGTTGTATATTATACTTCTAAACATGTGTTTGTTTTTGTATTATGATGATAGAAGAAGCACCACGCTTATGCTCTAGGTTTATATAACTCCTGTCACATCGCCATGTGGCCAGATGTAGCCATATCTTAGTGTAAGGAACAAGGACTTCAAGTTTCTGTAAAGACGTCAGTCTGCCTCACAGCAGGCACAACACAGACATGGGGCTTCGCCTGTCCCATACTGATAACAGCCTTATCCCTAATCTCTTCATCCAGACCCATCTTACTCTCTGCTTGCCAGTCTATCCACAATTTAATCCACTTCTAATCCATCATTTCTCTTCCTTTCATGACTTCACTTTAAACCACTTCTTGGCACTGTTTTCCAACTTTGACTTTTAGCTTGCCTCTTCATCCTCATTTTGGAGACTCCATCTGGCTACATTGTTTTGACATGCCTTGGTTTCTCTCAGACTCTGTTTCTACCAAGACCATCAGGTCTCCCTGGATCCAGGTTCTCCCTAGAACCATGAGTGAATCCCAGAAAACAAAACAAGTTAATATTTGTCTCCCAAAGAATTAAGAAGGCAAAGCCTGGCTTAAGTAAATATTCAGTGTATTCGTAACCCAGGGCTGTCATAACAAATTGCCACAAACTGAGTGGCTTGAAATGATACAAATTTATTCTCTTACAGTTCTGGAAGCTAAAAGTTCAAATTCAAGATGTCAGCAGGGCCAAGCTCCCTCCAAAGGCTCTAGAGAAGAATCCTTCCTTGACTCTTCCAGCTTCTGGTGGTTGCCAATAATCTGCTTATAGCTGCATGACTCCAATCTCTGCCTGCATCTTCACATATGTTCTCTTGTATGTCTGTCTCGGTTTTCTCTTCTTAAAAGGACACCAACCATAGGATTAGAGCCCATCCTAATCAAATATGACTTTGTATTAACTTATTACATCTCCACGGACCTTCTTTCCAAGTAAGGTCATTTTTGAGGTTCCAGGTAGACATGAATTTGAGGGGGACACTA
Source organism: Theropithecus gelada (assembly GCF_003255815.1). NCBI lineage: Eukaryota > Metazoa > Chordata > Mammalia > Primates > Cercopithecidae > Theropithecus > Theropithecus gelada. The sequence goes on along the minus strand of NC_037672.1, from coordinate 12,601,657 downwards.
TTTGACCCAGTATTTCAAGAAATGTTGATTCCTTTCTTTATAACATCAGGAAAGGGAGAGATGATGGGCTACAGAACGTGTCTTAGAATCTAATTTGTCAAACACTGTTTTATAGGTCTGATGAAGTTCTTCAGCTCCAGTGTCCTCTCTGAGACACCTTCTTGTCACCAGACACCGCATATGCTTTAAGGTACCTGAGTCAATCACCCCAATTTGTGATGTCTCATTAATAATTCTGGTACCATTTCATCTTGCATTTGTTGTGGAAATGTGGGCTATGCCAGGCACACCCCACAGTTCTAAGATGAATCAAATCCCAAATACTCTTGATTACTTCATTTGCCTTAACAAGACTCTAACTACCTCAATGGAAAATACACTAGCTAATCAATGACTGATGTTTATGCCCTTCATAGCAAGTGTTCACTAAGTGCTTTTGAATTAAATAATACCAATAACAACAACATGTTAACAGCCACTGAGAGTTTTCTATGTTCTAGGTCAACATTGTCCAGTAGAAATAAAATGTGAGCCACACGTGTTATTTTCAAATATTTTGGTAGCCTCAATTCTAAAACAGTAAAAAGAAACAGATAAAGCGAATGTCGACAATATATTTTATTTAACCTAATATTCCTAAAATATTATTTCAATACAGTATAGTCAAATTATAATTTTAGTATTTTAAAATTATTAATAAGATGTTTTGCATTTTTATCCTAAGACTTAAAAATTCAGGGTGGATTTTATATTTACAGCACATCCCAATTCAAACTAGCCACATTTTAAGTGCTCACTAGCCACACACAACTAGTGACTACCATATCAGACAGTGCAGTTCCAGATGCTATGTTAAATACTTTATAAGCATAATTTATTTAAACATCATAATAACCTGCAAGGGGATATTATATGTGTTCCCACTTTTCAGATGATGAAACTGAGGTTGAGAGAGGTTACATAATTTTCCTAACATGACAGAACCATTCTATGCTCTTAACTGCTATGCCACATTGCCACCAACCTGGATAGATGGATGAGTGGATGAATATAAAGTTCTTTTTTTATGTTGTTCCTTGGATTCTGAGGTTTTGCTTCCCTTTCTCCATGAGTCTTTCTCTCCATCGAGAAAGTACACACACACACACACACACACATTCATACACTGGACCAATATTTTTCAATCTTCCTCACATTAATCACCACCTATGTCAAAATTACCTGAACTCCCCAGTTTCCCAAGCCCTACTCTTAGATTATTCTCATCCAACAGGTCAAAGAGAGCTTAGAAATCTATGCTACTAATTTCCAGGATTAGGATTCTGATGCCTGTTAATGCAGTGTTCACAATTTTGGCTCATCTTAGGTCACCTGGAGCTCATGCCTGAGCTCCGTCCACAAAAATTTTCATATAAATAGTCTGGGATGAGACATGAGCATCAGTTTCTTTTAAACAAACAGCTGGGGTTGAAAATCCTACATTGACATTTGAGTTCCACTCTCAGCCATGTTTCTCTGCTCCTTGCCAGTCTGGATAATTATGCATGATAATGTTTAGAAGAATCCGGAGGAATGAATTTAAAATTGTCTAGTTGCCAGGTGTCCAGGTGGTCAATTAGGACAATGAGCCACACTGAAAGTAATAACCAAGCATTTATTCACTTACTACAACAATGCAAGCAAGATGTAAAAAGAGGTGCTGGCTCCCCTGTGGTCCATTTTTCCCTACAGAATGGCACTGGGCAACAGTCGAGTGGATGCAGCACAGATGGGAGCGGTTGTCTCACAACTGAGGAGCGCTGAACAAAAGCCTTCTTCCTCTTACGAACATGTCAGCTAGGAGAAGAAGGGCTAGGAGTAGAAAGATACTGAATCAAAGTGGAGAAGAGTGCCTCAGTCAAGGCTTTCAGCAAGGAGGCTTCTGAATGGATATACCTGTCTAGAAATGCAGATATTCAGGTGAGCGTGGCTGGCCCAAGGCGGGGCTAAGTTCTTTTTTTTTTTTTTTTTTGAGACGGAGTTTGGCTCTTTCGCCTGGGCTGGAGTGCAGTGGCGCAATCTCGGCTCACCGCAACCTCCGCCTCCCGGGTGCAAATGATTCTCCTGCCTCAGCCTCCCCAGTAGCTGGGACTATAGGCGCGTGCCACTACACTCGGCTAATTTTTTGTATTTTTAGTAGAGACGGTGTTTCACTGTGTTAGCCAGGATGGTCTCGATTTCCTGATCTCGTGATCCGCCCGCCTTGGCCTCCCAAAATGCTGGGATTACAGGCGTGAGGCACTGTGCCCGGCCTGAGTTCTTGACTGCATCTCCCTCCAGAGAACTGCAATTCACTGGCAGTGCACCAAGTCTGGTGTGGGGAGGGTAGCTTTCCCGCCACAAGGCCTGCCGGACAAAGCCTTGTACCTGCCTCTAGTTGGGCCTGTAAGATCACACATAAGATTTTGGCTTGGAACCAGTCTCTTCAAAAAGTCCATAGTCCAGCTGTGTTGGATGAGCATCAAGAATTAATCTGTATGCCCTGAATTCACTCCGCAAGTCTGTTCTGAAAAAGCAAGCCAGATCCTGACCATGGAGATTTGGCAGAGCTGGTCATCAGGGACCCACTCTAACACTTCGCCTGCTTTCTACACAGACCCCTTACACTATATGCTTCCTAACAAGCCCAGAACAACTGACTCTGCCACCCACTCCGAGCACCCACTAGGGGTTTTGTTCAGTTACAAGCGACAGAAACCCAATTTAAACTGGCTTGCACCACAAAGGAAGTTCTTATCCTAAGGAACTAATCAGTCAGACCAAAGACAGAGCTGATTTTAAGGATGGTCAGATAGATACAGAGGTTCAAATATGTCACAAAAAAATCTCTTTCTAACTTTTTTTGTTCCGTTTTCCTACATGGGGGTTTCATCCTCCAAAGGCTCTTTCAATATGGCATCAAAGACAGCCCAGGCTCAACCTTTCGTACAGCCAGCAATCTCAGAGAATAGTGTTGCTTTTTATCCACTAGTGACCAAGGCAAACTCAAAGACTGTGATTGGCTCCTCTAGGATCACATGTCCATCCTTGAGCCAATCACTTGGCAAGAAAGGCAGAGCCACATCATTTTCAACCCACCAGAAATACATGAGAGGTAAGAGAGTTCCAAGAAGGAAGGAATGCTGAATATACAAAAAATGGAACAACTAATACAGCTTGATGTGAGGATACAATTTTGAAAACTTGTTCTAAAAAAATCTATTATGTTTGTTAATCCTGTCTTCATGAAGAACATAAATTACTTTTTTAGAAAATGGGTTTTGACCAGGCATGGTGTCTCATGCCTGAAATCCCAGCACTTTGGGAGGCCAAGGTGGGTGGATCACTTGGGGTCAGGGGTTCAAGACCAGCCTGGCCAACGTGATGAAACTAAAAATACAAAAATTAGCCAGATGTGGTGGCACACCCCTGTAATCCCAGCTACCTGGGAAGCTGAAGCATGAGAATCACTTGAACCCGAGAATTTGGAGCTGCAGTGAGCTGAGATTGCACCAGAGCACGCCAGCCTGGGTGACAGAGTGAGATACTGTCTCAAAAAAAAAAAAAAAAAAAAAAAGAAATGGGTTTATCCCAGAATATTTTAAGGGGAATCAAGCCACTACCTCAAAAGAGGTGAGAAGAAAGAGGGATTTCTCGTCTGAGACTAGAAAAGACCCAGGTATTAGGTCTGAGATTTTACTGAGATCATTTCATTGAAGCCTTAGAAGGCAAGATGGGAAAACTGAAGCCCAATAAGATAAGGCACTTGCTCAAGAACGCAAAACTAGCAAGTAGCAGAACAGCTTTTGCACCCCAAGTCTACTCTCTCATGAAACACAATGTTGGTTTCTTACTATGCCCAGTTGGCTGTATTTCCACAATACAATCACGTAAGTTTTCTCATTTGTCCTCACAACAGAAAATGAGGAATTTAAGGCAGCACTATTATAGCTATTTGAAAATACTTTCTCCAGGTTAGTCTCTAGAGCTATGACTGTAGGCCCAGCTACCAGGGAAAAAGACTTAAGAGCATCCACAAGGAATTCTTGGCATCTCTGAACATCACACCAGCCATTCAAGAGAGAAGGCAATGTCATTCCTGGCTCCTCACATTTTCTAGTGGTGTCTTTTACAAAGAAACAATATATTTCCTACACAGTTTTCCTCATTCCCCACTCACTTCCCATGGAAGCTCCCTGGAAGGCACTAGGAGAATAATCCCAGCCCAGTGCTATTCACATCCCTAAGCACATAGCTTAGGGAAGTTCTGTTATGTGTACACATCAAATTGAGTGTGTTCCCATATGTTCTCACCCATAGGTGGGAATTGAACAATGAGATCCCTTGGACACAGGGCAGGGAACATCACACTCCGGGGCCTATGGGAAGGTGGGGGTCTGGGGGAGGGATAGCATTAGAAGAAATGATGTAAATGATGAGTTGATGGGTGCAGCAAACCAACATGGCACATGTATACCTAGGTATCAAATCTGCACGCTGTGCAAATGTACCCTAGAACTTAAAGTATAATAAAAAAAAAAAATGAGTGTGTTCAAGTTGCTTATAAAACCAAACTAATTTAATCTATTTTATATGATGGCACTTGGTATTTACCATTTTCTTCCAGCCATCAAGGAATAAATATCGGGCAATGTAAAGAATTTCATCCTCAGAATCAAATACATGGTGGTTTGAATCCTGACTAGTATATCCAGCACATAGTAGGTATATATGTCACGTTGTTTTCTTTCTCCATCTGGACAGTTTGATTCAAATGTAATATAATAAAAGAAAACTTAAACTAGAAGCCAGAATATTTGTATTCCATCCTTCCGCTGCCACTAATTTACTCTGTGACCTTGTTAAGGTGATGTAGCCTCAATGTTCCTTGGCTTCCTCATCCTTCAAATGAGAATAATAGTGCCAGTCTAGCTTACCTCCAGACTATCAGGGGATTCAATAAATGAATGTTCATGAATTCATTGTGAAAACTATAAAGAGCTACAGAAATACTAGGAATCACACTGGGCCATACGCCTCATCAATAATCTCTGGGGCAGCCTTTGGAGAGCATGCACACTGGCAGAAAGAAATACAAAGTGGCTATTTCACTTTGCAAGGTCACTGCTGTGCTATAAACATTGACAAGCCTGAAGAACATGGAGGTCAAATACCAGGGAAATCCTTCATGCAACAGAAGATTTTGTCAGCAGAACTGAGCAGAATACCAAGTCACAGACGGTTTCCTAAAGGCACATTTAACTCCCTGGTCAACGTTTCGAAGCAATTTAGAAAAGTCTTCACAAACCATAGACTCCTAGATATTTAAACTTGGAAGAGAACCTCAGAAGTCGTAAGTCCAAATGCTTCATTTTACACTTGAGGAAACTGAGGCCTAGATTCACACAGCTAATTTTAAATCCACAGTTCTTTCTATGATGCCAAGTATCTCCCTGAAATACAAATAAAGAATGGAAAATTCTCAAAATCCCAGAACACCTTGTTTAAGTAGAATTGCTACCACGCAGAGCCTCAACCTGTACTCCAGAGGTGGCTGTGCCTCTGTAGGATTTGGAAACTGGGAAGAACAGTGGGCAGGATGCAGAAACCCCATAGACAGCATAGTTTATCAAATTAGTGTGGCATTTGAGGTACTTCAGATGAAAGTCACCACAGAAATGCTCATCTTTTCATGAGATAACTAAAAGAAATACTGTTTCACATTATAGTACACCTCGCTAGATTTCTATTAAATTTCAAAGCTGCTCTGTTTAGTTAAAAGAGTTCAGCCTTTTCTGAAATGACTGACTCCAGGGTTTTAACTTTCCTGTGGTACTTTTAATATGACTGTAATTTTTTTTCCCCTCCAGGCTGGAAACAAGAGTTTTGTCATGGATGAGGTGTCACAGGAATGAAGGAGTCCTAGAATACAAGCCTTGACTCAGCAAGGAGAAAGGAGTCTTCTTTTTCTTTATTTGTTGGAACACTATAATCTCATAAAAATAAGTAAAGAGTTTTGTTCACCCAAACGATTGTAGCTCGCAGAGGACATGGTCAGAAAACACATGAGTGTACACAACTAACCTGGGGTTGGAGCTCAGCCACCCTCTTCCTACCTACAAAGGAAACAAAACAGCTCCCAGCCAGTCTCAGACCTGAAAAATAATTAGGAATAATGCCCCAGCTTTCATAAGTAAGGTATGCTTGGGTATGTATTGTTATCATTTGAATCGTGTCCCCCTAAAAGAGGTGAAAATCCTCAGCCCCCAGTACCTTGCAATGTGACCTTATTTGGAAATAGCCTCATTGCAGATGGAATTAGTTAAGATTAGGTCAAAGTGGGGTAGAGTGGGCCCTTAATCCAGTATGACTGATGTCTTTATAAGGAGAAGAGACACAGAGACAGACAGCCAGGAGAATGACACGTCTCAATGCCATGTGATGACAGAGGCAGAGAATGAAGCAAAGCAGTGGCAAGCCAAGGAATGCTGAGAATTGCTGGCAACACTAAAAAAGAAGCTAAAAAAGAAAAAAAAAAAAAAAAGCATGGAACAGATTCCCCCCTAGAGCCTTCAAAGAGAGCATAGCCCTGCCAACACCGTGATTTCAGACCTCTAGCTTCCACACTATGAAAGAAGGCATTTCTATTGTGTTAAGTCACCCCCTTTGTGGTACTTTGTTACAGCAGCCCTCAGAAAATAATACACTTTCCAGGGACAACAAACCAGGACCAGGACAAGGACATGCAAAGGGGAAAAGGGTGCAAAGCAATTCAGCCTGAATATTCAGTGCCTTCCTCTCCTGGCAGGCTGGGCACTCAAACTCAGGTTTGAAAAATAGTCTCTTCTGTCACATGGCTTGGGAGAAAGAGGGAAGCAGGAAGGCCACCTTTACTGCTGACCTGGCATCATAAAAATAATTAGCGAATTGCCACAAGGTGCTTCCGGAAGGTGATTCAGACACTGCTGCTGTTCAGCCTGAAAGAACGGCAGGAATTGGTCAGCCAAGCTGCTAATGCATTACTTTCCGAGGAAACGACTGCGTTTATGAGCAAATATTACTCCAAATTGTTCTCACAGCAAAGAACATCTATTCTGCACCAGGTACATCCATATTTGGCTCACAGAGAATAGCCTCAGGTGTGGAACAAAGGTCATGTGGGTCCCAGTAAGTGGATGTGACAGCTCCAATCCAGTTCCAAAGCCAGAGGGCGGCCAGTCTGCCTGTCTGGAACCAGGAAGCTCAATTATGCAGCTTCCCAGAAACAGACCATTATCCACGAAGTTCAGTGCATGGAACCCAGACCCTCAAAGTTGGCCACTGTAAAGCTTTGCAAGGCTATAAGTGTTGAAAAAGTGAAAAATTAAGTACCTTGCTTTAAATATGTCTATTGAGATGCTCTTAAACTTGATCTCCATCTTTTCAACAAGTTCTGTGTTTTTTTTTGTTTGTTTGTTTGTTTTCCTTTTTGTGGAGAACGGGGTCTCGCTATATTACCCAGGCAGGTCTCGAACTCCTGGGCTCAAGCTATCCTCCCGCCTCTGCCTCCCTGAGAGCTGGGATTACAGGTGTGAGCCATCACACCCAGCTCAACAAGTTCTAATAATCAAAAGCTCTCATTTTTTAATTTAAAACTCTCATTTTTAATTTAAACCAAGTATGTTTATTTTACACAAACATACACACACACACACACACGTGTGTGTATGTATATATGTAAGGGATCATTCTTTGGCTATCACTTCGATTTTCATTCTCTATTATTCACTGAAAAGATAAACATTGACCTTGAATGTAAGAACACCAGGGCAAGACAAATAGGACAAATGATGTTCCTTGCTACCATTTGTTTACTATTCTGACATTCCAGACACCATGCTGAATTCTTCAGGTATACTATGTCTTTCAATCCTTGCCAAAGCCTATGAGTTAGGGCCCTTTATTATTCCCAAATACAGATGAAGAATGAGGCTCAGATGATTTACATGAATGATGTAACCAAAGTCCCACAGCAAGTTCAGACAAAGCTGAGATTCAAGCACAGATCTGTTTGTCATCAAAGTCTGCCCTCTTATCCACTGCACTACCTGTACTGCCTCATATTCAAAATAGAAAAGAATTCCAAACACTGGGTCTAATTTGTAATTCCAACACCTCAGGCACATCTCTATCTACCTTTCCCAGAGCAGGTGAGGATTTATAAACTGTAAAACACCATGCTCCAACAATAAACACATTTCTCCTTAGCCTTCTCTCTCTATGCTTGGCACATGCCCAGGAGGAACTTTTCTGCTTCAAGAGGATGTTGATACAGCATGGTCACTCTAGTTCAAAATAATCTATTACATACTTGAAAATTGCTGAGAGAGTACATCATAAATGTTCTTATCACCAAAAAAATAATAACAATGTTAGGTGATTGATGTATTCATTAGCTTGTTTGTAAAAACATTTCACAATATACACAGATATCAAAACATCATATTGTACACCATAGATATAGAATTTTTATTTGTCAATTATATCTCAGGAAAGCTGGGAGAAGAGAGAGAGAGAGAAGAAAGGGAAGGAAAAAAAGGCAAGGAGGGAAGGAGGTGAGGAAAAGAGAAAGGAGGGGGAGAGAACGAGTTAACAAAACTAAAAACAAAAAAGGAGAAGGATTTTGAACAGAGCCAGCGGGGTGGGTGATCCACATAAGGGCAGGCAACATGAGCAGCCATTGGTTCTTAAGATGAGATTGGTTGCAAGGGGGGGAAGCACAGAATGAAGTGGACTCTGTACTCAGTGTGGGAACAGAAGAGCAACTGAAGTCACTCGACAACGATGGTAATGAAAGCAACACAGAGTGCAGAAGCATCCTTTTTCTCCCCTGTGAGGGTCTGTAAACCATGGGAAGAAAAATCAATTGAAAGCTATGAAGGAAAAGCAACTCATTCAGAATTGTTGGAGTTCTCTCCCCTCTCCTTTGGGACATATGAAATGTCTCACTCACCTACTTTTAAATCAAAAACAGAGAACATTATTCAATAAGTGTCACAAATAGTTAAACAGATTATGTAGCAGCCATAGATTGAAATAGTATGCCTCCATCAAAAGTCATATTTTCAAGAATATTTAATGCTATGATGAAGCAGCTATGTTATCTGGGGTATATACCCTGGGGTTCATCATCACGTGCCAGGAAAATTTTGGACACGGACACACATGAGGAGTTTAGGAGCAGAGGTTTAATAGGCAGAAGAGAAGAGAAAAAAAAACAAACAACAATGACAAAAAAAAAAAAAAGAAAAAAAAAACAGCTCTCTCTATAGAGAGAAGGGTCTCTGAGTTGAAAAGACTGACTGGCTGGGGCTGGGCACAGTTCCATTCACGCCTGTAATCCCAGCACTTTGGGAAGCCAAGGTGGGTGGATCACAAAGTCAGGAGATCAAGATCATCCTGGCTAGTGCAGTGAAACCCCGTCTCTACTAAAAATATAAAAAAAATAGCCGGTGTGGTGGTGGGCGCCTGTAGTCCCAGCTGCTAGGGATGTTGAGGCAGGTGAATGGCATGAACCCGGGAGGCGGAGCTTGCAGTGAGCCAAGATAGCCCCACTGCACCCCAGCCTGGGCGACAGAGCAGAGACTCTGTCTCAAAACAAAAACAAAAACAAAAACAGACTGGTCGGATGTGCTGGATTTCATAGTCCAGTTTGAGGAGGTAGTGTCTGATTTACATAGGGCTCACAGATTGGTTCGATCACGCATGACATTTACATAGTGTGTGGGGAAGGCTGGTTGCCCCATCCTAATCTTATTATGCAAATGAATTATCATTGGCCGGCCCATCTTGTCTGCTCCTTACTGTTCACGTGGCTTGTAGACAAAGAAAGATGGAGCTGCCATCTTAAACATGTCCTGTCCCTAGTTCCTGCTGGCATTCACTTGTGGAAGCTCCCAGCTTGCTTCTTTGTGTCTGCAGCTCGACTTTACAGACTGCTGTTTGTTAGAAAATAATTTGGGGCTGCTTTTCATTAAAAAGAATAGCCTTACCGAGGACTTCCATACCCTCACATCTGCCCAACGATTTCTTTTTAATTCCTGTATCAATGAGACAATGCTAACAAGGAAAAAGAAAAAAAAAAAAAAACATGATCAAATGTGCCCTTAGAGTAGAATCTTATTTCTTTAAAATAAATGTAATGTCTGCTCATTTGAATGGAAAAGAGAGTGAAAGGAAATATACCCAAATTGTTAATAGTGGTTATCTCTGGGTGAAGACTTAGTAAGTGATTTTTATTTTTTCTTTACAGTCTCTGTATTTTTGAACATCTTTTACAATGGCCATGAAATATTTTATAATATGACAAAAAATAATCAATATTTTAAATACTTTTGGTAAATGCTAAATAAAAATATTGGGGTGGTATATCCGAAGAGCCAAGTTTCCATTCTGACTGCTTCAAACCCCTTTTCCAGCCTGTGCCTCAGTTTTCTTATCTGCAAAACCCAGGGGTTGCTCTTAATATCTAGGGTTTGGTGCTTCCATTATACACTGTGACCAGTTAGAGAATGTAAGTGAGAGGAAGAAATGTGGAAAAAAATTTGAAGGGAGAGGGGATGGGAAGGATTCCAACAGAGAAAAGAAAGGGAACGCTAAGAAAAGAGGTGTGAACTCAGAAGTTTTTGAGGTGAATGCTGATTGTAAGAGACTGCATGCTGTTCATCAGGGCTCTGTGTTTAAAACTCATGGCACTTTGAACCTTCGATTAGTTACAGATCTTCATCTGCTTTAATTATTAAACCTTCAGACATCCTGTGGAATAGTTTCTTCATACAAGTCCACCAGGATAGAAATTAATCTCTAGGCTAAAGCAGGAGTGACTGTAAGAATGTGATGAAATCAAACTGAAATCTGGATCAAGTGCCCCAGGCCAGAAATGACTCACCCTTGAAATAAAGCAATTATTTGTGTTATCTGCCCAATTCACCTTTAGCCCTCAGTTTATATGGAAAACAATTCAGTTAAAGATGGTACTGATTGACTCTAGTTTACCAAACACTCAGAGGTCTCTTCTTTCCACACCTCTAGGTACTACACAGTGACTTGTGGACAAAACTTTCCTCTTGTCTAAGCTGATGACTGCCAAGGCCTCAATATTCCTGGAGGCACAATGTGGGAAACCGTAATTTTCACTCCACTGATAAAATTAGAATCTCCATATTCTGTCTCTCTTATGTCCCTTACAGCATTCAACTGTTTGAAACATAGAATACATACAGTAAATATCTTAATTCTAGGATAATTATGATATTTCAAGCCTAGAGAACCTCATGGAAAATAAGAAGGCCATCAAAATTAAGAAACACGGTATGGCAGATCTTTAGTTAGAAGCCATGAAATGACTGGACTATTGTAGTATCTGAAAAAAAAATTTTCTCAATTTCTTGTTTGTACAGACTGCTTTAGAGTTTACAATTATATATAACTTTGCAGTAGGCAGTACTGCATTAATTTTCCAAATTTACAGGGGCCATGCAAATTTCAATAATAGATTCAGGAAGGTTTAAGGTTGAATCCCCTCATTGTAAGATTTTGCTTATTCAGTGAAGTGTAGGGAAAGCAGGTTCTGGGGCCAGATTACAATTATGACACTGGGTTAAAATTCTGATTCTGTCATGTACCAATTATTTAACTTCTATGTGCCTCAATTTTCTCATGTGTTAAATAGGGGGTGATGGTAGTACTACATAGGGTCATCATGAAAACAAAATAAAAATGGATAGGGCACTAGCGAGATTGATAAAGAAGAAAAGAGAGAAGATTCAAATGAACACAATTAGAAATGGCAAAGGTGATGTTACCACTGACTGCCTGGAAATAAAAATAACCATCGGACACTATTACATACACAAACATGTAAATGAACTGGAAAACCTAGAAGAGATAGATGAATTCCTGGACACATATGCCCTCCCAAGACTGAACCAGGAAGAAAATGATTCCCTGAACAGACCAATAATGAGCTCCAAAATTGAATCAGTAATAAATAACCTACCAACCAAAAAAAGCCCAGGGGCAGATAGAATCCTAGCCAAATTCTTCCATATGTACAAAGAAGAGCTTGTATCATTCCTTCTGAAACTATTCCAAAAAATCGAGGAGGAAGGACTCCTCCCTAACTCATTTTATGAGACCATCATCCCATCGTGTTACAAAACCTGGCAGAGACACAAACACAAAAATAAAACTTCAGGCCAATATCCTTGATGAACATTCAGGTAAGAATCCTCAACAAAATACTTGCAAACTGAATTCAGCAGCACATAAAAAGCTAATTCACCATGATCAAGTAGGTATCATTCCTGGGATGCAAGTTTGCTTCAACATATGCAAACCAATAAATGTGATCCATCACATAAACAGAACTAAAGACGAAAACCACATGATAATCTCAATAGATGCAGAAAAGCCTTTAATAAAATTTAATCTCTTCATTGTGAAAACCCTCAATAAACTAGATATCGAAGGAACATACCTTAAAATAATAAACACCAGTTACGACAAACCCACAGCCAACACCATGCTAAATAGGCAAAAGCTGGAAGCATTTCCCTTGAAAATTAACACATGACAAGGATGCACTCTCTTATCACTCCTATACAACATAGTATTGGAAGTCCTGGCAAGGCAATTAGGCAACAGAAAGAAATAAAGAGCATCCAAATAGGAAGACAGGAAGTCAAACTATCCCTGTTTGTCAACAACATGACTCTATGTCTAGAAAGTTCCATAGTCTCAATCCAAAAGCTCCTTCAGTGAATAAACAACTTCAGCAAAGTTTCAAGATACAAAATCAATGTACAAAGATCACTAGCATTCCTACACATCAACAACAGCCAAGCCGAGAACCAAATCAGGAATGTAATCCCATTTACAATTGCCACAAATAGAATAAAATACCTAGTAATACAGCTAAGCGGGGAGGTGAAAGATCTCTACAATGAGAACTACAAAACACTGCTCAAAGAAATCAGAGATGACACAAACAAATGGAAAAACATTCCATGCTCATGAATAGGAAAAATCAGTATCATTAAAATGGCCATGCTGCCCAAAATAATTTACAGATTTAATGCTATTTCTATCAAACTACCAATGACATACTTCACAGAACTAGAAGAAAAATCTATTCTGATATTCAAATGGAACCAAAACAGAGGCCAAATAGCCAAGGCAATCTTAAGCAAAATGAACAAAGCTGGAGGCATCATGTCACCCAAGTTCAAACAATAGTATGGGGATATAGTAACCAAAACAGCATGGTACTAGTACAGAAATAGACACATAGACCAATGGAACAGAATAGAGAGCCCAGAAATAAGGCCACACACCTACGGCCATCTATCTTCAACAAAGCTGACAAAATAAGCAATGGGGAAAGGATTCCCTACTCAGTAAGTGGTTCTGAGACGACAGGCTAGCCATATGCATAAAATTGAAACTGGACCTTTTTCTTACACTGTAAGCAAAAATTAACTCAAGATGAATAAAGATTTAAATGTAAAACCCAAAACTATAAAATCCCTGCAGGTTGTCCTAAGCAATGCCATTCTAGATATAGAAATAGAAAAAGATATAATGATGAAGGTGCCAAAAGCAATCACGACAAAAGCAAAAAATGATAAATGGGATTTAATTAAATAAGAGCTTCTGCATAGCAAAAGATACTATCAACACAGTAAATACACAACCTATAGAACAGGATAAAATTTTTGTAAACTAAGCATCTGACAAAGGTCTAATATCCAGCATCTATAAAGAACTCAAGCAAATTTACAAGCAAAAAACAACTCCATTAAAAAGTGGACAAAAAACATCAACAGACACTTTTCAAAAGAAGACAGGTGGCTAGCAAGCACATGAAGAAAAGCTCAATACCACTAGTATTAGAAAGGCAGATAAAAATCACAATGATATACCATCTCACACTAGTCAGAATGGCTATTATACAAAAGCCAAAAAATAACATGCTGGTGAGGTTGCAGAAAAAAAGGGAACACTTATACAGTGTTGATGGGAGTGTAAATTAATTCAACTATTGTGGAATGCAGTGTGGCAATTCCTCAAACAGCCGAAAACAGAACTACCATTCAACTCAGCAATCTCATTACTGGGTATATAACCTAAAGGAAGATAAGTCATTTTACCATGAAGATACATGCACGTGAAAGTTCACTGCAGCACTATTCACAATAGCAAAGACATGGAATCAACCTAAATGCCCATCAAAAGAATGATATCATGTCCTTTGCAGGAATATGAATGGAGCTTGAGGCTGTTATCCTTAGCAAACCAGCACAGAAACAGAAAACCAAGAACCACATGTTCTCACTTGTAAGTGAAAGCTACATTATGAGTACTCATGGGAACAAAGAGGGGAACAACTGACACTGGAACCTATTTGAGGGTCGAGAGTAGGAGGAGGGAGAGGATCAGAAAAAATAACTATTGGCTTAGTACCTGGATGACGAAATAATCTGTACAACAAACACAACATCATAAGTTTACCTATCTAACAAACCTGTACATGTACCCCTGAACCTAAAATAAAAGTTAAAAAGAAGAAAATCAAATAATTAAGCTATTTTTCTAGTCCCTGGCACAGTCCCTGAAATTGTTTTAGGGAAATGGAGTAATCACCAACACCTATTTGATTATAGACACGTGCTATAGTCTGAATGTTTGTGTCCCTTGAAAATTCATATATTGAAATCCTAACTGCCAACCTGATAGTATTAGGAGTTGTGGCCTTTAGGGAGGTGATTAGGTCATGAAAGCAGAACCATCACGAATGAGATTACTGCCCGTATAAAACAAGCCCAGGGAAGTACATTTATCCCTTTTACCATGTGAGGACACAGCAAGAAGTTGGCAGTCTGCAATCCAGAAGAGGGTTTTCACCAGAATCCAACCATACGGGCACCCTGTTCTTGGACTTCTTAGCTTCCAGAACTGTAAGTAACAAATTTTCATTGTTTATAATCTACCCAGTTTATGTTATGGCAGCTTAAATGGGCTAAGACAACATGCTTATAATTTACCCCTCTACCTAGTTCCTAAAAATTAGAGAAGACTTACAATAAAGGGAGGTATTACTTAACAGGCTGGTCAGTGTGATCATTATTCATATCAGAAGGTAGCTGAACCAAAATGCCTTTCAACGGGACAATAGACAAAGTATATTCATACAGCGAAATATTATTCAGCAATTGAAAAGAATACTGTTGCTATATGTACAGTAGGGCTGAACACACAGAAATAGTGTTACATAACAGAAGCCAGATGCAAAAGAGTACATAAAGTCTGACTCCGTTAAATGAAGTTCAAAACCAGGCAAGGTTAATCAATGATGATCAAGGTCAGAATTGTGAGGACTAGGATGTTCCATTGTTCTGTTTTGCCCAGAACTTTCTCAGTTTTAGCACTGAAAGTCCCACATTCCAGGAAACCCCTCAATCCCAGGCAACTCCTGTCTCAGGCAAACTGATCATTGTTCCCCCTAGTGATTTCCCCAGAAGAGGAGGTTAGAGACTGGGAAGGGTCACAGGGGAAACTTCTGGTGGAGACTGGCGTGGTTAGAAATGTAGAATTTGATTTAGGAGGTGGTTTTCATACTGTATACATGTGTCAAATTCATTGTGTATAAAAGTGCTTATCAAAGATTAGACCACTTTACTCACTTTACAGTATGTATGATATTACTCATTTAAAAATAAGAAAGGACCTGGGCCTTAAAAGGGTGAGCAGTTGCAGGAATGAGAGGGCCAACAGTGGAGGAGATGGGCATCACAAAGGGGCATTTTCTCAGGCTCCCAGTGGATCCTTTCATCTCTACCTTCTCTGACCTTCTCTCACATCTGACCACTGGACTCCAGGATCTGGCACCAGACCTGTTCTCAAGGAAGGAAGACTAGTTAAGGGATCTGGAATTCAGCAATCCATGGCTTTTGATTTGTGGTCCAATCCAGTTGTGCACACTGACAGCAGCACTCCACCCACAAAGCCTCTGGAGCTAAACCCCATCCAGTCAGAGAATCCAGGGCCACCTTCTACACTAGCCAACACTCATTTCCTTTGCCCCCATTTTCTCTGGCTTCAGCCATCTTTTCTTAGGCCTGGTTTCCACCTCTGCCAAGCCTCTTCAGACTGATGCTTCGGTCAAGCTGTTTGGCTCTTTTAAGCTGGCTTCACTCCTGGAAGCTTCTGGAAGAAATGGAATACGATCTCCAAATCCAGTATACCTAAACATGACCAGCACCACTAAAGAAATTTCCTTGTGGTCTTCAGCATCCAGCCCCCATCCTCCTCCTTCCTTCAAAAAATTGGGCCAGGAGTGCTTAGTAAATATTTGGCATACATGTCTCCAATCCACCTGCCACCCCTAACAGACATCACTAATCAATGCTGACTCTTCAATTTGAGCATGAGTTGAGGTTTTCATCTTCATGTACCCAAGGCTTCCTGTGTGATTCATGATCAGAGAAGATGAGACCTATTTGTTATCACCACACTGGGTTGCAAATTTACAGAAAGACTTTCTTGGTTTTGTGCCAAAGGCATAGATGATATCTCTACTCTAGCCAGTCTATCTGCTACTCAGAGATTACCTGGACACCCCTCACTCAACTGCACTAAATGAATTTGGCCATTCCTCCAAGCAATAGGTATGGTCTTGACAACTCCAGATCTGATCTGCTCTACTACCTAGTGGATGTTAATTTGTTACTGAAATAGTGGCAAAGAGAAGAATAATCTTCCTCTTCTTCTTTGCTTTTTTACTATTTATATTATTTTTATTGAGGTACTGATATCAATAATATGCACTCATCTTAGGTGTTCAGTTGGATGAGTTTTGACAATTGTATAATGTCATGTAACTACCACCCAAAACAAGACAGAACATTTTTCATCCCCTCAGAATTTCCCTTGCTGGTGGAACATTTCTTATCACAGTGAAAAGTCAACAAAAAGTTATCCTTCCATTTCCTTTATGTGGATGGGCTCAGATTCCTAGATGCTTGTTAAATTGCACTCCTGCAAGGGACTACTCCAACTCCAGCTGTAATCTCAAACAGCACCTTGTAATTTTCTGTCTAAAACAAAGAAAACTCCATTCCACTTCTGTTCCTGAACTATTGAGTTTTATCTCCCCAGGCTTTGTTGACCTTCTAAAAGTTTTTATATGTTTTCTTATATCCTGGCTCCTCCACTTATCTTATTTATTGAAGTACCAGTTTTTCAGAATAGACTGTGTAAGTCCTTTTATAGCATTGCACGGCAATCTTGTATATTAGGCATCTTGTGGGAGGGCTGTAAACTCAGGAGATTGTGTTAGATATAGTCTTGGGGCTGCTGTAATATTTTTCTTGCATCTTCTTCCCTGTAATATTATACATTATTAGAATCTATGACTTAAAATCCATTCTTGTCAACTTAAAAGATGTGTGATACGCTCCACATAATCTTTTTTTACTACTCCAAATTTGTATCAACTTCATCAACCCAGAGAAAGGAGAAGTGTTTATTGTGAATTTTTGTAATTAAGGCAAAATTAACATATAATAAAGTATATGGATTTTAAATGTATAGTTTAATGAACTTTGGCAAATGTATATACCTATGTCACCACAATTCCAACAAGGGCATAGATCATCTTATCATTCCAGAAAACTCCGCCTCTCCCATTCCAGTCAGTCACACCCTAAAGAAGCAACCATTGTCCTAATCTCTACTACCATAGCTGTTTAGTCCATTCTAGAACTATGTGTAAATGGAATCGTATAGTACGTCCTTTTTTCTATCTAGTATCTTTCCATGAACATCATGTTTTTGAGATTCACCTGTGTGTTTTGTGTATCAGTATTTTGTTCCTTTATATTGCTGAATAGGATTCAGCAATACTGAATCTACAGCAATGTGTTTATTCTTCTGTGGAAGGATATTTAGGCTGTTTTCCAGTTTGGGCTATTATTAATAAAGCTGCTATAACAATTTTGTAAAAATGTGCATTATAATATTATTTATAATAGCTAAAAACCAGAAATGACTTGAATATTCAGCAATAAGGGATTAGTTAAAACAGTATACAGTAATACAAAAAAACCTGAAATCATTAAAAATTACATTACTAAAAATTCTTTGTGGAATGAAAAATATAACAAAAGGTTTAAGGGGAAAAATAGAATGCAAAATAGTTTTTGCAGTATAGTCTCAACTCTGTTAAATATATATGTATGTATCCATAAATATATATTTTTTATGACAATATAGCAAAGTATTAATGAAAAAATGAAATGTGGCAAAGAATTATGAACTGCCTCCCACTATTAATAAGGTAGTCATTTCACCAGATGATGTAGAATGTGCCAGGTTCTGTTGTTCTACATATTGTCAATCTCTGTGCCTAAGCAAGTTAAAAATAAATCATTTCCAGGTATTCTCATATGTTAGTCAGCAGTGACCTCGACAGTATAAATGTGAAAGATATCCAGCTTGACTCATCCAGAAGGTGACACACATAGGCAAGAGTGTGAAGGAAATAGTTATGAAAACCTGTCCCTGCCATTTCTCCAGTCTCAATGCAGCAGCTTTGTTTGGACACTCATTACTTCTCACCTGGATTATTTCAATTGACTTCTACCTAGTCCCCTGCCACTGATCTCTCTCTACCTTTATCCTTCATACCACTGACAATGTAATCTTTCTAAATTATTCTCTGATCAAAGAACTTCCTATGTAATTCTGCAATGGCTTCCCCATGTCTGCAGAATGATGGCCACGCTCCAACATGCTGTTAAAGGCTCTCCATGGAGCAGCACGTACCTCTTTGTCACTTCTAACTCCATACACAAGTGTTTCCTCCTGTCATTCTTCAGACCATGCCCAGGACCAGCAGGTTCAGATTACATGGGATCAGTTAGAAGCAAAAAACAGAGGTGGGGTTCAAAAGACCAGCATGCAGACCTTAGTAGTTGCTTTGCATTCTGGCCAAAAAAGGTACCATACCAGAGAAACTAACCAACAGCATCACGCTGCAAGAAACATGGTCCATAAGTCTTCCAGGTTTGTCTTAGCCAGCTTCCCCACAAAGCCTAGGGTGCTCTTTTTAACTTTTACCCTGTCAAGAAGCAATTGCTGGTCAGCAACTACCCATAAAGGGAGCATCTGTCCCTTCCCAATCCTAGCAGTGGAGAGGTGATCCAATTAAGTCGTGGTGCTTGCATTAAGTCTTCCTCATTAAGGAAGGTCTACATCTGGAAGAAAAATGATAAAACCTGTCATCACAAAAACAAGGGAAAATATAAAACACACTAGTAGGTCAGACACACAATTTAGAAAGAGAAAGGAGCCAAATGTTAGTACTACAGAAAACCACAAAACTGCAATGAAACATAATAAGAGAGAAATATAAGGTACAAAGGGTATTAAAAAAACAAAAAAGTCACCAACCTGTGATGGTGGATTATAACAGAGAAAGAAAGGAACAAATGATAATCAAAACAACCAGAAAAAAATTCACAAAATGACAGAAATAAGTAATCACTTACCAATAATAACCTTGAATATAAATGAATTACAATCCCATTTAAGAGATGTAAACTGAATGAATTCAAAAAATTATCCAAGTATATGCTGCCTACAAGAAACTTACTTCACCTGTAAAGACAGATACAGACTGATAATAAAGGAATGGAAAAAGATATCACACAAGTAGAAACCAAAAGCTAGCAGAAGTAGCTATACTTATATCAGGTAAAATTGAATTAAGTCAAAAGCAGTAAAAAAAAAAAGACAAGGAAGGTCATTTTATAAAGATAAAGGGTTCAATTAAGCAATACAATATAACAATTCTAAATATATATGTACCCAACACTTGAGCACCAGATATATATAGCAAACATTATTAGATCTAAAGGGAGAGATACACTCCAATGCAATAATATTTGGGAACTTTAACACCCCACTGTCAGCATTAGACAGATTATCTAGACAGAAGATCAACAAAGAAACACTAGATCTAAAGTGCAATTTAGACCAAATGGACCTAATAGACATTTACAAAATGTTTTAAACAACAACTGCAGAATACACATTCTTCTCATCAACACATGGAACATTCTCCAAGGTAGACCACATGTTAGGCCACAAAACAAGTCTCAACAAATTTAAAAATTGAAATTATATCAACTATCTTCTCAGACCACAGTGAAATAAAACTAAAAATCAATAACAAGAAGAACCTAGAAATTCTATAAACACATGGAAATTAAACAATTTGCTCCTAAATGACTATTGGGTCAGTGAAGAAATTAAAAAGGAAATTTTTTTAATTTCTTGAAAAAAAATTAAAAGACAGCATACCAAACCTATGGGAAATGGCAAAAGCAATGCTGAGATGGAAGTTTAAAGCAATAAACACCCACATCAAAAAAGCAGAAAGATTTCAAATAACCTGATGGTGCACCTCAATGAACTAGAAAAGAAAGAGCAAGTGAAACTCAAAATTTAAAAGAAAGCAATAATAAAGGTCACAGTAGAACAAAACAAAATAGATACTAAAAAGATACAAAGGATCAACAAAATAAAAGTAATGTTTTGTAAAGATAAACAAAATCAATAAACTGTCAGCTAGACTAACCAAGAAAAGAGAGAAGACCAAAATAAAATCAGAAATGAAAAAAAAAGATGCATTGCAACTGATATCACAGAAATACAAAGGATCATCATAACTACTATAAACAACTATACACTAACAAATTGGAAAATCTAGAGGAAATGGGACATATACAAACTACCAAGATTTAACCATGAAAAAGTCAAAAACCTGAACAACCCAATGATGCGTAATGAGACTGAATAAAATGTTTCCCAAAAAAGAAAAGCCCAAGATAGCTTTACTACTGAATTCTACCAAACTTACAAAGAAGAATTAACACCAATTGTCAAATTATTCCAAAAAATTGAAGAGGAGGGAATTCTTTCTAAATCATTCTATGACACCAGCATTACCCTGATACCAAAATCAGACAAGGACACGAGAAAAAGAGAAAACTACAGCCCAATATCTCTGATGAACATAGGTTCTAAAATTTCAGCAAAATACTAGCAAATCAAACCCCACATACATCAAAGAGATAGTAGGCCATGATCAAGTGGGATTTATCCTAGAGATGCAAGGATGGTTGAACATATGCAAGTTAATAAATGTGATACATAATATCAAAAGAATGAAGTAGAAAACCAATAAGATGGTATCAATAGATGCAGAAAAATATTTTATAAATTCAATATCCTTTCATGACAAAATTATTGACAAATTAGGTATAAAAGGAACATACCTCAATATAATGAAGGCCATGTATGACAAACCCACAGGTAACATCATACTGAATGGGGAAAAGTTGAAGGCCTTTCCTCAAAGAACTGGAACAAGACAAAGATACTCATTTTCATCGCTCCTATTTAATGTTGCACTAGAAGTCCTAGCTAAAACAATCAGACAAGAGAAAGAAATATAAATTGGAAAAAAAAGGAAGTCAACATGTCCCTATTTGTGGATGACATGATCTTACAGAGAGAGAAATCTAAAAATTCCATCACAAAATCTCTTAGAACTGATAAAAGAATTCAGGAAAGTTGCAGGATACAGAATCAACATAAAAACTCAGTAGTCTTTCCATACACTCACAATGAACTAGCTGAAAAAGAAATTTTAAAAGCAATTTTCTTACAGTAACAACAACAACAACAACAACAAATACCTAGGAATAAAGGTAACCAAAGAGGTGAAAGACCTCTACAAGGAAAACTATGAAATACTACTGAATGAAGACCCAACAAATTGAAAGACATCCCATGCTCACAGAACAGATGAATTAATATTGTTAAAATGTGCATACTACCAAAAGCAATCAACAGACTCAATGCAATCCCTATCATGATACCAATGACATTATTCACAGAAATTAAAATAATAATAATAATTCTAAAGTGTGTATCAAACCATAAAAGAGCCCAAATAGTCAAAGCAATCCTAAGCAAAAATAACAAAGCTGGAGACATCACACTACTTGCCTTCAAAATAAACTACAAAACGGATAACCAGAAACAGCATGGCACTGGCATAAAAACAGACACAAAACCAATGGAACACACTAGAGAACCCAGAAATAAATCTATAGATGTACAGCCAACTGATTTTCAAAAAAGGCACCAAGAACATGCATTGGCAAAATGACATCCTTTCCGGATGCTGCTGAGGAAACTGGATATCCATATGCAAAAGAATGAAATTAGATGCCTATCTCTCACCACATACAAAAAATCAACTCAAAATTGATTAATGGCTTAAGCATAAGACTCAAAATTATAAAATTACTAAAAGAAAGCATAGCAAAAATGCTCTAGGACAGAAGTTCCCAACCCCTAGGCCATGAATCAATACTAGTCCTCCGCCTGTCACAAACCCCAGGTGGGAGCATTACTGCCGGAGCTCCACTTCCCATCAGATCAGCTTCAGCGTTAGGTTCTCATAAGAGCATGAAACCTATCGTGAACTGTGCACATGAGGGATCTAGATTGCACATTCCTTATGATCATCTAATGCACCCTCCCACCCCCGCCACTGCAGGTCCGTGGAAAAATTGTCTTCCATGAAACTGGTCCCTGGTGCCACAAAGGTGGAGGCCACTGCTTTAGGACATGGATCAGGACAAAAATTTTATGGCTAAGACCTCAAAAGCACAAGAAATTAAAAAACAAAAATAGACAAATGGGGCTATATTAAACTAAAAAGCTTCTGCACAGCAAAGGAAACAATCAACAGAATAAAGGGATAATCTTTTGAATAGGAGAAAATATTTGCAAACTATGTATCTGACAAGGGACTGCTTTCTGGAATATAAAAGAAACTCAAACAACTCAACAAGAAAAAATAATAATCTCATTAAAATGTGAGCAAAGGGTCTGAATAGACATTTCTCAAAAGAAGACATACAAATGGGCAACACACATTTTTAAATGCTTAACATCACTCATCATAAGGGAAATGCAAATCAAAACCATGATGCGATATCCCCAGTTAGAATGGCTATTATCTGCCAATTATTAAAAAGTCAGAAAAAAACAGATGCTGGCGAGGTTGTAAAGAAAAAGGAATGCTTATACACTGTTGGCTGGAGTTTAAGTTAGTTCTGTCATTGTGGAAGACAGTGTGCTGATTATGCAAGGATCTAAAGACACAAATACCATCGGCTCAGCAATCCCATTACTCAGTATATAACCAAAGGAATATAAAGTGTTCTATTATAAAGATACATGAACGTGTAAGTTCACTGCAGCACTATTTGCAATCGCAAAGGCATGGAATCAACCTAAAATCCCATCAATAATAGACTGGATAAAGAAAATGTGATTCTTACACAACATGGAATAATATGCAGCCATAAAAAAGAATAAGTTCATGTTCTTTGCAGGGACATGGATGGAGCTGGAGGCCATTATCCTTAGCAAACTAACACAGGAACAGAAAAGCAAATACTACATGTTCTCACTTACAAGCAGGACCTTAATGATGAGAACATGTGGACACATAGAGGGGATCAACACACACTAGGACCTATTAGAGGGTGGAGGGTAGGAAGAGGGAGAGAATCAGGAAAAATAACTAATGAGTACTGGCTTAATATCTAAGTGTTAAGTAATAATATATAAAACAAACCCACATGGCATGAGTTTACCTTTGTAACAAACCTTGCACGTGTACCCTGAACTTAAAATACATGTTACGTAAAAATAATCACTATTATTAAAAAGACAAAAAGTAACAAATGCTGGTGATAATGCAGAGAAATGGAAACTCTTCTACACTGCTGGTGGGAATGTAAATTAGTATAGCCATTAAAGAAAATAATATGGAGGCTCCTCAAAAAACTGAAAATAGAGCTACTACCTGATCCAACAATCCCACTACTGGGTATTTATCCAAGAGAAAGAAAATACGTATATCAAAGGGATACCTGCACACCCATGTTTATTGCAGCACTATTCACAATAACCAAGATACGGAATCAACTTAAGTATCCATCAATGAGTGTATGGATAAAGAATGTGTGGTATATATATACACAATGGAGTACTGTTAAGCTATAAAAGAGAACGAAATTCTGTCATTTGCAGCAACATGGTTAGAACTGGGGGTCATTGTGCTATGCCAAATAATCCAGGCACTGAAAGACAAATACAAAGTTTTCACTCATATGTAGGAGCTAAAAATGTTGACCTCATAGAGGTAGAGAGTAGACTGATGTGGGGTGGTGATAAAAGAGGTCAATAATGAGTACAAGCACATAGTTAGGCAGAAAGAAGAAGTTCTAGTGTTCAAAACACAAATAGGGTGATTATCATTAACAATAATAGATTGTATATTTCAAAACAGCTAGTAGAGAAGAAATGTTCTCAACACACAAAAAAATGATAAATGATATGCTGGGTAGGTAAACTAAATATTATGGTTTGATAATTACACACTGTATGCATGTATCAAAATATCACATATACCCTCATAAAAATGTACCCATATTATGTATCAACTAATAAACAAAGTCTACCCCAGACTAGGAGGTAACAACAGGTTAGTGATCACCCACAGAGGGAGCATCTGGTCTCACCCAGCCCAAGTTGCTAAGTAGTGACCACCAATCCATGGTGCTCTTCTTATGCCTACCCTAGGTTGGGAGGCAGGCCCAAGTCTACATATAACTGTGGAGCATAGCCTTTTGCCCTCCCCACCCTAAGTGGTTGAGCATCAATCCCAGAGACCTCACCCAGCCTTACAGCAAAGCACATAGCCCTGTCCAACTACAGATTCCATATAACAGCACTGCCCAGCCAGGAAGACAACCTGCCCAATATGCAATGCTGTCCCAGCAGAGATTATCACAAAGCCCAGGCAATAGTTCCACCTCACTACAGAGTCTGGTCAGTGTTCTCACCAGACCATGGAGCACAATAAACAGTACCGTTCAACTTTAGAAAACAGAAAGCAACCAAGCCCAACTAGAGAGCTTGACACCAAGGTCTGCTCTCCTTAGATTGCTACTAGTGGCCCATCCAGAATTTCAGGCTAGGCTAAACAATAAAGGTCTATCACCACCAGATAATACCTGCAAAGGCCAAAAGTGGTGGTCACCTCTCCAAATGACCAGACATCAATGAATGGACACAAAGATTATGAAAAAATCAGAGAAATACAATACCACCAGAAGTTAGATAAATCTGCAGAGAATATGGAGATCTAGGAAATGATTAACAACGAATTCAGAAAAATTATTTTAAGGAAGTTCAGAAAATGACAAGAAAATATGGATAGAAAATTAAATAAAATTTGGAAAATTATTCATGAGAAGCTTGACAAGGAAATAGAAATAATGATAAAACAAATAGAAATCCTAAAAATAAAGAATACAATAACTGAATTTAAAAATTCATTGGAAGCTTCAATAGTAGAACTGATCAAGCCGAAGAAAGAATCAGTGAGCTTGAAAATAACCTATTTCAAATTATTTAATCTGAAGAGCAAAAAAAAAAAAAAAGAATAAGAAAAAAGCCTACGGGAATTATAGAATATCAGGTGAACAAATATTTACAATACTAGTTTCTGAAGTAAAAAAAAAAAAAGAAAGAAGCCTAAAAAGCACATTTAAGGAAATGATGATAAAAAGTTTTCAAAATCTTTTGAAACCAATAGGCCAGAGAAGAAAGCAAAAAGAAAATTAAAATAAAAAAAAAAAAAAACTTAAACGAAAATTGAAACACAACATACCAAAACTTGTGACATACCACAAAAGCAGTCCCAAAAGGGAAATTTGCAGTAATAAATGCCTATACCAAACAAGAAGATTACAGATAACATTACACTTAACAAACTAAAAGAGGAAGAATAAACTAAGCCCAAAGTTAACAGAAGAAAGGAAGTAACAAAGATCAGAGCAGAAATTAGGAAACTAGAAAAAAATAGGAAAGTCAACAAAACTAAAGATTGGTTTTTTTGAAGGCATAAAGAAAAATGACAAATCCTTTGCTAGACCAACTAGGAAAAAAAGAGTTTACAATTAAATATAACCTTGGAATTGATGGAAAAACGTTGATTTTCCAAATTTATAAAGGCCAGGTACACTCTTTTGAACCTTTGAACACACAATGAGGAAACAATTTTTGACCTTTACACCATATACAAAAATCAATTCAAAATGTATTAAACACTTAAATATAAAACCTGAAACTCTAAAACCACTAGAAGAAAATATAGGAATAAAGCTCCATGGCATTGCTCTGGGCAATGCATTTTTTGGTATCACCCCAAAAGCACAAACAGCAAAAGCAAAAATAGACAAATGTTATGGCATCAAACTAAAAAGCTTCTAGAAAGCAAAGAAAACAATTAACAAAGTGAAGACAACCCACAGAATCATGGAAAATATTTACAACCATACATCTGATAAGGGGTTAATATTTAAAATATGTAAGGAACTTGTATTAGTTCATTTTCATGCTGCTGATAAAGACATACCCAAGACTGGGTAATTAATAAAGAAAAAGATGTTTAATAGACTCACAGTTCCATGTGGCTGGGAATGCCTCACGATCATGGCAGAAGGCAAAAGGCACATCTTACATGGCAGCAGGCAAAAGAGAGAATGAGAGCCAAGTGAAAGTGGAAACCCCTTATAAAACCATTAGATCTCGTGAGACTTACTACCATGAGAAGAATATAGGGGAACAGCCCCTATGATTCAATTATCTTTTGTCAGGTCCCTCCCACAGCATGTGGGAATTATGGGAGCTACAATTCAAGATGAGATTTGGGTGGGGACACAGCCAAACCATAACAGAATTCAAACAACTCAATAGCAAGAAAAAAAATAAAAAACCTGATTGAAAATGGGCAAAGGATGTGAATAGACATTTCTCAAAAGAAGACATACAAGTGGCCGATAAGTACCTGAAAAAATGCTCAGCATCACTAATAATCAGGGAAATGCAAACTAAAACCACAGTAAGATGTCACTTTACACCTGTTAGAATGGCTTTTTTAAAAAGATGAAACATAAGTGTTTAAGAAGACACAAAGAAAAGGGTGCTATTATATGTTGTTGGTGCAAATGTAAATTAATATAGCCATCATGAAAAACTGTGGAAGTTCTTCAAAAAACTAAAAATAGAACTAAATTATGTTCCAGTAATCCTACTTCTAGGTATATAGCCAAAAAAAAATGAAATCAATATGTTCAAGGCATATCTGCACTCCCATGTTCATTGCAACAATATTTGCAATAGCCAATATATGGCATAAACCTAAGTGTCCAACAATTGAACAGACTTTTTAAAATGCAGTATATATACAGAATGGAATTCTATTTAGCATTAAATGGGGATGGGGGAAATTCTGCCATTTCTAACATCATGGAAGAATGTGGAGGACAGTATGCTAAGTGAAATAAGTCAAGCAGAGAAAGACAAATATCACATGATCTCACTTATATGTGAAATGCAATGAAGTTCAGCTCATAGGAGTAGAGAGTAGAATGAGAGTTACCAGGGGTTAGAGGACAAGAGAGGGAGGGAATGAGGAGCTGTTGATCAATAAGCACAAAGTTTAAAGTAAACAGAAGGAATATGTTTTGAGACCTATTACACAGTAGGGTAATAGATCAATAATAATAATGTATTGTATATTTCAAAATAAGAGTAAATTTAAAATGCTTCACCATAAAAAAGACAGGTAAGGGAGGTAATACATATCTTAACTAGCTTGATGTAATCATTCCACATTGTATACATATATCAAAACTTCACATTGTGTCCCAGAAATGTATACAATTACGATTTGCTAATTGAAAATAACATAATAAATTAAAATAAAAAATTTAAAAAGAATATATGAGCTAGTTTTGTTGATACTATTATTACACATTTTCTGTAGACCTGAGATCAGAATTGCTAACAAAAACCCTGGAAGAACTAGTCATATAAATGCCCATTTTAAAGTCTGTAATCAACAGACACAATCTTTTTCACAAGGAGTATTTCTCTTTTTTTTTTTTTTTAATTATACTTTAAGTTCTGGGATACATGTGCAGAACACGCAGGTTTTTTACATAGGTATACACGTGCCATGGTGGTTTGTTGCACCCATCAACACGTCATCTACATTAGGTATTTCTCCTAATGCTATCCCTCCCCTAGCCCCCAACCCTCCAACAGACCCGGGTATGTGATGTTCCCCAACAGGGAGTATTCTTAACAGTGTATTAAATTGTAGTCTTTCTTAGGTTTAGTGTTGCATACTCTCAGTTTATTTCCAGAGACATGAGGATGGTAAAGTTTCTCAAAATTATATATTAAAAACAGATGGGTCAGTGTAGCGAGAATGGGAAGAGCAGAGTGGAAAGAGGCTTTGGTTTTATTCCTGCATGTAAATGAGCTTCATTCTCTGCTCTCAATCTTGGTTCTGCAACAACCTTGAATCTGCAGCTTCCTGGGACAGCTCATAGCCCTAATGAATCAATCTGCCTGACTAAATTTTTCTTCATTTAAGAAATAAATAAACTTTCTCATTTGAAACCTCTGATGGCCAAGTGAAATAATCTATCTCTTGCTTTGGAGTTCACAGATTCCTAAGTCATTATAGATGGCTAAGATGTCTGCCTGTAGTTCTTTGTTCAAATTTCAGATCATATTCAGTTCTTAATCTTTCATCATAAATTAGTACGTCAGGCCTTTTCATCACTCTTGTGTGTTGTGTTCTGAACTGGTTCCAGAATAATAAATCAATCAGTAAATGTTTATAAAGTGCTTTACAAGATTAAAAGTGTGGATAAGAGTAGCAGGTTATGGAAACAGAAAAGTACACTTAAAAGTGAATCTGGTGTTCTAGGTGTGGCTCTTGTATGCATGGGGGCTTGTTTCTCAGAAATTTCTCAGTAATCTCAATGAGGTGGATTGATTCATTTCCCCATTGATGTCTCCCTTATTTCTTAGAAGCAAAGCAAATCATTCTTCTTTGCAGTACTTGTTAGAGTTGAAGGACAAGGACGGCCCCATTTTTACAGCAAGAGAGCTTATATGTGGATACTAAAACTTTCTGATGGTCAAAAAAATGGGAACAAAGAAATAATCAGCAAATGAGACTGTGGAGTTTCTATTAATAGAGATCCTCAGGAAAGTAAACAAACATGCAAAATAAAAAAGAGTACTCTTGAATTAAGACTATGGATGGCAAATAATCTTCAATGTAAGTGCCAATTTTGAACAATTGGTATTAGCTGCCTATAAAAAAAGTTTTTAAAATAACATGAAGGCCATGTAAAGGAAAGTATCACAATCAATTAATAATATTTGCCCTGCGTTTGGAGGAAGCCATTTGCCAGTAAACAAATGGCAAGATATATAGATGATGCTCTTACACAGGACAGGCCTTCTGCTTTAAAAGATTTCAGATTTCTATGAAAACAAACTTACAGTATGCTCTACATTCCTTACAAGACATAGGACCTATCAGTGAACATCAGCTGCATACCTATTCTATAGAGAGATTTGTGCTAAGCTCTTGGAGGTGAGCACAACAGAATATATTGAATTTGTATCATACCCTAAGTTTACAAAGATTTGCATCTATGTTCTCTTATTTTACATTCTTTCATTTTTCAACAAGTATTTATTGTGTTTATTACATGCCAGGTAGTATACTATAAGTTAGATGTAACTGGTAAATTAATAAATAAAA
Source organism: Theropithecus gelada (assembly GCF_003255815.1). Taxonomy (NCBI): domain Eukaryota; kingdom Metazoa; phylum Chordata; class Mammalia; order Primates; family Cercopithecidae; genus Theropithecus; species Theropithecus gelada. Next base: position 12,571,812 of record NC_037672.1, on the reverse strand, counting down.
TAAATATTGACTCTACCTCTCTGGGCTTTACATTCTCATGAAAGATAAGAAATAAGAGTTAGGTATGGACTCCCTTTTGAAGATGAGAAAATTCATGCTCAAATAACACATAAGTCACCCATGAAGAAAAATGACACTTGCAGGGATCAATACTGCAGCCAAAAGCTCCCACTGTAATTTCTCTCTTCCACTGAGTTATCCTGAGCTCCTATTCCATTGTCTCATGTGGCCCCTGATCTCAAACTGACATCTTCTGGATTGTACTACTCTGGTATTTTTTTGTACAATGTTAACTTTTGGGGGCTTTACATGGTACTATGAGATCTCCCCAATTATGTCCTCCATTCCACAGGTCCTGCAGCTCCTTCAGAGAATGATACTCCTGGTATGAAATAGGAAAAGGGGGTTTATAAATAATCTGGAATCAAGCCAGATTTCCAACAGTTACATTATAGATGACTAAGATGCTTGCCTGTAGTTCTTTGTTCACATCTCAGATCATATTTGGTTCTTAATCTTTAATCATAAATTAGTACACCAGGCCTTATCATCATTCCTGTTTTGTGGTGTTGCGTTCTGAACTGGTTCAGAACCAAGATGGAGAAGAGGGGGAAAGGCATTGCAGGTGGAGAGAGTCGCAGAGTAGAAAGAAAAAAAAAAATGATATAAGCTACATGTGAAGATAGAAAATCACGAAATAAGTGAGTTCAGGGAACAATGAGTAGACAGGTTTGGTTAACCCAAAGGAAAAATGAAAATATTATTTAGTGCATATGTGCCAGGTGCTTTAAGAAAAATGATTTCACTCATTAATCTTCATAACAACTGCATGAGCTAGAAAGGCAGACATCTTTTCTCTGTATATTCAGGGTAACTAATATTCATTGTGTCAAGTAACTTGTCCAAGGTCATAACCTAGTGAGTATCAGAGCCAGAATTCATGCCCATGGCCTTTCCATCTCCATATCCAGAGCTCCCTCCACTCAAAACATTCACAATGGGGCATGCAAGGTACTCAATGCACAATAGGGTGAGATTTATGGAAAGAGTAAAAGTAGACATCAAATTTGGACTGGAGAGAAGAAAGACAATCTTTGCCAATTTGACAATGTTGCTCTTACCTGCTTTTGCATGACATATAATGTGTTGAGAGGAAGGTGGGAGTCACCTCATTATCAACAAAGCCAGGCCTTCTGTCTGCCACAAAAAGGATATCCTTGATTGTTTCTACTTTGAAAAATGTTTAAAAACCTAAAGACAGATTCTTCAAAAATCCTCTGCTTTCTCTTGCTCCCTTTTCTCTCCCTACCCCTTTGCCTGTTGCTGAAGATACCACTGGTTGGCTTCTCAGTATCAACCCTCTCTTCCTCAGCCTTCCTAAAGAATCTCAAATTCATTCATTCACCTCTACTCTCCCCTGTAAAACTATGTGCATCAGAGAAGACAGTATGCATTCCCAGCCTCAGCGGGTGACTTCTGCTTGATCTAAGCCAATCATGGTGATTCCATTGCCCTTGGCAGTGTTGACATAGGTGTGAGTAAGTAATGCAATTGGGTCAATGAGACATGAGGATGAGTCTGCTGGGAAGCTTCTGGGAGAGGGCTCTTCACTCTAAAGGAGATGCAAGGAAGAAATGGCCTCTATTTTCTCTGGATACTATTCTATCTCGTGATGCCTGGAACTGTGGCAGTCATTGTTGCACACACAAGGGTTCAAGGCTATGGACAGACCACCTTTGCCAATTTGACAATGTTACCTTTGCCTGCCATGTGATGTGTTGAGGGAATGATTCTTTGTGCATGGCAGAGGCTTTCTTTGGGGGTTTTGGCAATTAAGAGGTTCTTAAATGGGAGTGTGGGCTATAAATGGGAGTATGGGCTATAGAGAAATGAGACAGAAGGAAACTATGATGAGAAGTATTGCTTTAGTAATTAAATGAGTGCTATATAATACATTTTGAGAGGAGGGAAAAAATAATATTTTTTAAAAAATTTTCGTTGTTGAATTATGTTTTTTGAATATGATGCCACTTTGAAACTAGACCACAATGATCACAGCTTCAATAGCATTAAGACAGGCCAAAAGGGAATGAATCACAACATAGGAGGAGAAAGTTGCTATTTGCACGTTTGTTGATTTTGTGTAAACTCTTCAGTCCAGAACCGGGGTCAGTGAACTGGGCCCTCAGGTCAAATTAAGCGTGCTGCTTGTTTTTGAAAATAAAGTTTTATTGAAAGATGGCCAAATCCATTTGTTTACCTATTGTCTGCTGCTACTTTTGTGCTTAAGTGACAGAGTAATTGCAGCTGAGACTGTAAGGCTCACAAAGCTGAAAATATTGTTTCTTAATCTGGCTCTTTACAGAAAGTTTGCTGGCTCCTGATCTAGAAGGAAGATAATTGAACTGACAGAATATACAATGGCCAGACTTTAGACAAAATGAGTCCTAAGAGCCCATATGAACTCTGACCCATGATCTGCAGCAACCAGCTCAAGAAATCAACCCATTGTCTTCCGTACCCAGCCCAGGAGTCACACTAACAGGAAGTCAGTGAGTCACACATACAGGAAGTCAGACAGTTATTAGGTTGGTGCAAAAGTAATCACGGTTTTTGCCATTACTTTCAATAGCAAAAACTGCGATTACTTTTGCACCAACCTAATATCTCCACTAACCAGTCCTGGAAGCCAAATAATAATCCCTGTAATGATTGGCCCAAAACAACTAGGACTTGATTAATAACTGACAGCTTCTCTAATTTTTGCTCCTGCTTCCAACTTAGGACCAACCAAAGAAGTCAAATACATACCCCTAACCAATCTCATAGGATGCTCACTTCTGGTTAGCCATCTCCAGCTTTTCCAGGCCAACAGTCTACAGCCAGGGCATACCAGAAGTCTTCCCTTTTTTCCTCTATTAAACTTTCTCATTACTCTGCCTGTCTTTAACAAGTGATAATGGTTGTTGACTCCCTTGCTATTGCAAGCTCTGAGTAAATAGCCTTTGCTTAATCTCATTTGGTGGGTCTTCATTTATTTCCACAGAACTTTGAGTCAAAGGATCTGCGTCCTAATCCTGAGTCTGCCACACATTCCATATGTGACATGAATAACTCACCTTACCTGTTAAAACAAAAAATTAAAGAGGTAGTATCCCTGCCCATAAGTTGCTCATTGGCCATATACACTTTCAGGGTGAGATTACTGCCATACCTGAAGTATACGCAAAGGACAGAGGCAGCTCTAAGGAAAGAATGACAGATTGTATCTGGGTCATATATCTAGTAAATGCTTTGCATTGATTAACTAATAAATTATTATCTTTGACCACTATTAATATATTCATTAAGAAGATATCTTTCCCCTAAATTCACTAATCTCTTCTTTTCTAAGGAAAATCTTAAGCCACTTATTTTAAAATATGGACTAGTCATTTGCTTGAAATCTAATTTCATAAATGGCTCATTTGTTAAAGTAATATTTTAATGGGTCCTGATTCAAACAGAGTCCTTGACTCAAACTGTCTTTTCTATGGTTTCCTTTAGTGGAATAATTTGAGTTTGCCTAAAGCACTGTCTAGTTTGGTTCTTAGATACTTGCAGATTTCAACAAATGATAGAGTTTAAATGTTTTGAATTCCTTTGATCTTTCATAGAACACTTACTTATGATGTGCAAAACAAAGCTAATTGTACAGAACTTTCACTTGAGGTCCCATCAAGTGCCATTAAATTGTACTGTCTCAGTTTTATTGCTCATAAGCATTCTATAAATGTCCTTATACAAGCCCTAAAAATGTTTGTTGTTAAAATACCCTCTTAAAACTACAGGTTTCCATTTGTTAACAATGCAGTAGACGAATATTTGTTTAGATTTTTCAGCTTTAATTCAAATATTCTGTGATGTATTAGTAAAGCTCATCTTGTAAAGTTCATAATTTTCCAAGTTTTCTTTCTATATGTAAATTGAAAAAGACATATACAGTGTTGGGCATCCTGGCTTCTAGTCTGTAATCTTCCCCTGACTGTAAGCTCCAGAAAGCAACTTCACATCTTTGGATCTCTATTTCTTCTCTTGTGGCCTATCACTAAGATTCATTTCAAGACTAAAAATCTATGATCAGACCTGCACTCGTATATTCATCACAGCACCATTCACAATAGCAAAGATATGGAATCAACCTAAATTTCCATCAATGAGGATTAAAGAAAATATGGGGGGTGTGTGTGTGTGTGTGTATGTATACAGTATATATGTGTATATATATGCAAGTTCAGTATGTGCATATATGTGTGTATATGTACAGTGTGTATATGTGTGTACATGTGTGTACATATGTACTGTGTTCTATATGTACAGTGTGTACATATGTGTGTACATATGTACGGTGTGTATATATGTGTACATAAACATATATACATGTACACTGCACATGTCCTTTTCAGCTTGCATATAGAAAAAACAGAATATTATGAATTTTGCAATGTGGGCTTTACTAATATGTCATATATTTGAATTAAAGCTGAAAAATCTAAACAAATACTCATCTGTTGCTTTGTTAACAAGTGGAAACTGTAGTTTTAAAAGGTTATTTTAACAATGAACATTTTTAGGACATACATAAGGATATTTATAGCATGTTCATATATACATACATATATACACACACACCATGGAATACTACTCAGTCATTAAAAAGAATAAATTCATGTATTTTGCAGCAACATGGATGGAACTGGAGGCCATTATCCTAACTGAAATAACTCAGAAACAGAAAGTCAAATACTGCACGTTCTCAGGTATAAGTGGAAGCTAAGTAAAAATGGGTGCATATGGATATACAGAGTGAAATAATAGACATTGGAGACTACAAAATGTGAGAAGGTGGGAAGAAGGTGAAGGTTGAAAAATTACCTATTGGGTCCAATGTTCACTCTTTGGGTGATGGGTCCACTAAAAGCCCAGACTTCACCACTGCAAAATACATGCATGTATGAAATCTGCACTTGTACCTCCTACATTTCTTTTACAATCTATGACCAGGGAGCTCCTGATAAACACAAGTGGAATATGGTATTTTCCAGGTGCTCAGCTGGATGGCTTCCATTCTAGAGGCAGCCTAATGTCCTGGAATTTCAACAAAGTATACCTCAAGCAAGAAGCATTGGATTCAAAGTGGAATCTAGAAAGTCTTCCATCCAGGTGGTGTTCCCAGAAAGAACAATGCTTTATTAGCATCATCAACAAAAATACCATAATCAAAAAGGTAAATAAGGGGATAAGATTGACAGCTATTCATTGAGGAAGGGTTGAGCTTAGCGTTGAAAACTGGGGTAAAACACATCCCCTCCAGATGCCCACAGAAAGTAGGGAGAGAAATGGTTTACAAAAGAATAGAGACCATTCACTTGGCCATCTCGTCATGTTATTGTATGACGCCTTTGAAAAAGAAAGGGGTGTGTTGTTGTTATTATCAGAGGCAGCAAATTAGTTACCAGTAAGATGCATACGAGCAGGCTTCCTGGGTCCAAATACCCAATCTGCCACTTACTAACTGTGATTTTGAGAGTTAATCTAAATGCCCTGTACCTTGGGCTTTTCTTATTTATAAAACTACCATTATCTACAACTATTAACTACCATTAGAGATAATAGTAGTACTTACCTTATGTGGCTTTCTGAGGATTAGTCAATATATGCACTTCATACAGTGCCTAGCCAATTATAAGCACTCTTTAAGTAGTAGTAATTATTAGCTATTTATTGAGCATTTTCTAAACAATGTATATGTATGATGTCATTTAACTCTCACTAAAATAGGTCCTATTATTCCCATTTTACTGATAAAAGAAGTGTGGTTTAAACAGCTTAGGTGAGACCAACATTCACACTTGTTAATCTGCTTCTAGTGTTAGCAATAAAATGTGTACAGTACAATATTTAAGGATGGTTAAGATGATGCATTCCTTGGCTTTAACCATAGCAGCCTGCTATTTCACATTCTAATTTATGGTAATATATATAATAAGGTATAGTTATTGGAGGACTATAGTTTCAACATATAAATGACAAAAATATTTTCATTTCCCATAATAAAAGTAACAAACCACTATAAAATTTTGCTAACAATGTACACAATCTAAATTAACAATGATGAAACAAACAAGCTGCCATTTATATCTAACAAGCATGAGAACAGCATGTGACAAGCACAACCATCTACCCTTGATATATAGCAACCGAGAGTTCATCCAGTGGGAGTGCCGCCACCTGGATGCGGCCACGCACAGAAGCTTCATGAGGCTGCCTGACTTCTGGCTGAGCACCAATTTCATTTTTCCTGAAATGCTAGTCCTGGCAAATTTCAACTTTTAAATGCTAAAATTTAATATTCCTTAATGATTCATTTGAAAGTAGAAGTACGTGAGAGGAAGGGAGGGAGAAAAAGAAAGCCTATGGAATCTGACATTATCCATCAATAAGAAGTAAAGATAAGGATGTTCTCTGAAAGCTTTTTAAACCTTTCCTTCCAAAGTCTAGGGTGCAATCCTGACTAAGTTTATCTAATCTTCTCATCAGTGCTCAAAAACTCAATAAGGTCATATCACTCCAAAAGGGGAAATCCCATCTGGCTCTCTTAAGATTCCCACCACCTCCACTTCACCAACCAATTAACAGCTCATAATTAGGTCCAGAGTAGAAATTTCTTTTGCCACTGGCCCTTGTGAAATGAAATTATCAGTTAAGAAAGAAAAAAATCATATCACACTTTTCTACTTTCAGTCAAATAAAATGTGTAGCGGATATCTGGACAGTTAACATGAGTTTCCAATACTACAAAATCTTACTTTTGAGCCAGCTTGTGACACAGGAAACAAAGACATCAGTTCATTCCAATATTCACATGGCTTTTTATTATACCTTTAAGAACATCACTTCAATTCATTTTTATTTATATCCTCACCCTAAGCTTTGCTGGCCTGATTCCCCTCTCAGGACCTCTGATTTTCATAAATCTGTCTTTTGTTGTTGTTGTTGTTAACACAAATTCCCTCCCAACGTAATGGGTATATTCTTCTTGTTTATGTTTATACCAAATAGTAATTTCTAGCTCACTTTTTGGTGACTTTGAAATATCACACACCTACCACATTTTCTCATTACTTTATCTTATATATTATGCCCTAGCAAATTGGGTGAAGATTCTAAGACCAAAATTTCTATCTTCCTCTAAATTTACTCTTTCCTGTAAGTCCCAAGACACATTCTGCATCTCTATTCTTCTCTCTAAGTCATACTTATTATCATCCAAATCAATTATTTCCATGAATGCTTCTTCCTTCCCATCTGTACTAGTTTCCTAGGGCTGTCGTAACAAAGTTCCACAAACTTGGTGGCTTAAAATTACAAAAATGTATTCTCTCACTGTTCTGAAAGCCAGAAGTACAAAATCAAGATATCAGCAAGCTTGTTTCCTTCTTCAGCCTCTGAGGGACAATCTGTTCCATGCCTCTCTTCTGGCTTCTGGTGTTTGCTGGTAATCCTTGGTGTTCCTCGGCATATATTACCATTGAAAGTAATGGCAGGCCGGGCGCGGTGGCTCAAGCCTGTAATCCCAGCACTTTGGGAGGCCGAGACGGGCGGATCACAAGGTCAGGAGATCAAGACCATCCTGGCTAACACGGTGGAACCCCGTCTCTACTAAAAATACAAGAAAATTAGCCGGGCGAGGTGGCGGGCGCCTGTAGTCCCAGCTACTCGGGAGGCTGAGGCAGGAGAATGGCGTGAACCCGGGGGGGCGGAGCTTGTAGTGAGCCGAGATCGCGCCACTGCACTCCAGCCTGGGCGACAGAGCAAGACTCCGTCTCAAAAAAAAAAAAAAAAAAAAAAAAAAGAAAGTAATGGTAAAAAATGCAATTACTTTTGTACCAAACTAATAGATGCATCACCCCAATTTTTGCCTCCATCTTCATATAGTGCTCTCCCTGTGTGTCTCTGTTTTTACATGGCCTTCTTATAAAGACACCAGTTATTGGACTTACAGCTTCATTAACTCAGTATAATCTCTTCTTAACTAATTACATCTGTGAAGACCCTATTTCCAAATAAAGTCACATTCACAGGTTCCAGGGTTAGGACTACAACATATTATCTTGGGGAACACAATTCTTCCTACAATACCATCCATATTTATTTCATATCCATGCATGTTTGGTCAGCTAGACTTCAGGGGGAAAAGTGTATTCTTCATCTTCAGTGATATAGCCAGCCCAAGAAGCCATCACCATCTCCTCCTTTGCTCAGGATGTCAAATCCTATTGTTCAACTCCATTGATGCAGCCAGCCTTTCTCCTCCCAGACCTGTATCTCCATTCCAAGATCAAAGTATCTGTCAGAAAAATAAAAATAAAAACACGTGTGCGCTCTCAACTTCTCTAGCCTTCTGGATCCCTTTCCTGATGGTGCTGCTTTTCCACACACAATTAGGAGGAACTGCTGATAAAAGTGCAACAGGCTCTTAGCTGCACCCAAATATAGCTATCATGAAGGCAGCCATGTTTCATTTGGCCAGCTTGGGTGGCAAGAATGAAGACTCTTCGTGGATGATCTATCTAATGCTGTCCGTGGGGTATTGAAGTCCCCCACTATTACCGTGTGGCTAAGTCTTTTTTTTTTAGGTCTGGTAGTTATTGCTTTATAAATCCAGGTGCTCCAATACTGGTGCATATATATTCAGGATGGTTAAACGTTATTGAATTGAACCCTTTATCATTATGAAATTTCCTTCTTTTTTTTCTTCTTTAGTGTTATTGGTTTAAAGTCTGTTTTGTCTGATACAAGAACAGCAACCCCTGCTCTTTTTTGGTTTTTACTTGCATAATACATCTTTCTCTATCCCTTGACTTTGAGCCTATGACTGTCATTACATGTGAGCTGGGTCTCTTAAAGATAGCAGATGGTTGAGTCATGGTTTTCATCCAATTTTTCCACTCTATGTCTTTTAAGTAGAGCATTTAGGCTACTTACATTCAGAGTTAATATTGATATGTGAAATTTTGTTCCTGCCATGGTGTTGTTAGCTAGTTGTTGTGTAGTCTTGATTGTGTAGTTGCTTTATGAGGTCTGTGGGTAATGCACTTACATGTATTTTTGTGGTAGCAAGTATCATCTTTTTGTTTTTATGTTTAGAACTCCCTTAAACATCTCTTGTAAAGCCAGTCTGGTGGTGACAAATTCCCTTAGAGATTGCTTGTCTGGGAAAGACTATAATTTCTCTTTCGTTTATGAAGTTTAGTTTGGCAGAATATGAAATTATTGGTTGGAATTCCTTTTATTTTAAAATGCTAAAAACAGGCCCCTAATCTCTTCTGGCTTATAAGGTGTCTGCTAAGAAGTCCACTGTTAGTCTGATGGAATTTCTTTTATAGGTAATATGGCCTTTTCCTGTAGCTGTCCTAAAGATGTTTTCTTTGGTGTTGACTTTGGGAAGTCTGATGAGTACAAACCTTTGCAATGATCACCTTGTATAGTATCTTTCAGGAGTTCTCTGGATTTCCTGTGTCTGCATGTCAACCCATCTAGTGAGATTGGAGACATTTTTCTGGATTATACCCTCAAATATGTTTTCCAAGATGCATACTTTCTCTTCTCTCTAAAGAGCACCAATGAATCATAGGTTTGGTCACTTTGCATAATTCCATATTTCTCAGAGGCTTTGTTCATTTTTCTAAATTCTTTTTTCTTTATTTTTGCCTGACTAGGTTGATTCAACAGACCAGTCTTCAGGATCTGAAATTCGTTCTTCCGCTTTGTCTAGTCTGTTATCAAGGCTTCCAATTACATTTTGAAATTTCTGTACTGAATTTTGCAAAGGAATGAAGACTCTTATCAGACAGAACTGTGTATAAATAAATTCTGGCTCTGCATTACTTTGTATGACCTTAAAGAAGATACCTGATCTCTTTTTGCCTCAAATTTTATATCTGTAAAATACATTTACTGACAGTACTAATCATGAAATTATGAAAGTTTAAACTCGTTATATAAAAATATACAACTTGATGTCTTTTGTAGGCTGGATTGTGCCTCTCCATCAAATTCATATGTTGATGTCTTAGCCCCAATACCTCAGAATGTGACTGTATTTGCAGACAACCTTTAAAGAAGTGGCTAAATTAAAACATTGCTGTCAGACTGTGCTCTAATCCAATCTGATTGGTGTCCTTACAGAAAGAAACTCGGACACACAGAAAGAAACCAGGGATGTGCTTACACAGAGGGCAGACCATGTGAGGACACAGTGAGACTCAAGTAGCCATCTGTAAGCCAAGGAGAGGAGCCTCAGGAAAAATCAAACCTGACAACACCTTTGCTTGGTTTTGTCATCTCCAGAGCTTTGAGCAAATGAATTTCTGTTATTTAAACCACCTCCTCTGTGGTCTTTTGTTATGGCAGCACTAGCAAACTAACACAGGTTCCAACACCTAATGAATGTTTGATTACTGTTAGCAATTGTTGTTATCATGGCGATGATGACTAAAGCTTCCTCTAAACCTGTGACATTCAGGAAGGCAGCAAATGCTCACATGTGTGTATTGAGTACTCAAAATATGGTTAGGCCAAACTGTGATATACTTTAAGTGTAAAATGAACACAGGATTTCAAAGATTTGCTACAAAAATATAAATATTTCCACTAATAACTTTTTTAGTATTGATTCCTGTTAAATGATGATATTTTAGATATATTGAGTTAAATCAAATATATGATTAAAGTGAACTCCACATGTTTCTTCTTCCTTTTTTTTTTTTTTTTTCTGAGGCGGAGTCTCGCTCTGTCGCCCAGGCTGGAGTGCAGTGGCCGGATCTCAGCTCACTGCAAGCTCCGCCTCCTGGGTTTAGGCCATTCTCCTGCCTCAGCCTCCCTAGTAGCTGGGACTACAGGTGCCTGCCACCTCACCCGGCTAGTTTTTTGTATTTTTTAGTAGAGACGGGGTTTCACCATGTTAGCCAGGATGGTCTTGATCTCCTGACCTCGTGATCCGCCCGTCTCGGCCTCCCAAAGTGCTGGGATTACAGGCTTGAGCCACCGCGCCCGGCTCTTCTTCCTTTTTTAATGGGGCTAATAGTAAATTTAAAATTGCCTATGTGGCTGGAATCATATGCTCTAAAGACTTCAATGGGAAGTGACCACCACAGCTCTAAGCTTGCCTCCTAAGGCCAACAGCAGTGTTCTTTCCACTGCCAAGTCCTGGAAAATCTCCTTCTAGTACCAAAGTGTAGTGAAAGAAGCAGAAGGTTTAGAGTTCAACACAGCAGAAGGTTTGAAAGCCTACTTCACCCCTTACTTGACCTGTGACCTGGAACTTCTCTGAGCCTGCTGGCTTCTCCCCTGCAAAATGGGAATAATCAAGACTGGCTCAAAGGCAATACACATATAAAGTGCTTACCGTTGTCTCTAGCACACAGAAAGTACATGCTATAGATTGAATATTTGTGTCCCCAAAATCATATGTTGAATTTCTCACCCCAATCTGATGGTATTTGGAGGTGGGGCATTTGGGAGGTGATTAAGTCATGAGGCAAGGCCTTTGTGGATGAGCTCGGTGCCCTTACAAAAAGCCCTGGAGAGCTCCCTTGTCCCTTCTGTCACATGAGGTTACACAAAATGGTACCATCTGTGAACCAGGAGGTGGGCTTTCTTCAGACTTCAAATCTGCTGGTGCTTTAGCTTGGACTTCCCAGCCCCCACAGCTGTGAGAAATAAATTTCTGTTGTTTATAAGCCACGCAGACCATGGCATTTTTGTTATAGCAGCCTGAATGGGCTAAGACAGTGAACAATAAAGGCTGGCTTTTACTGTTAACTTCGTGAGACATGAAGGGTCTCTTCATCCTCTGGGGAGATGTGACAGGTGAAGGTTTCCAATGGTAAGACTGAGTGGAAAGCCCATGCTGAGGCTACCCTATTGTCAGAGAAGAGCATCCAAAAATTTAAAGAGTCACCTTTTCCTCTGCTGCAAACAGAAATCTCAAGTTTATCTGAAATGTCATCTGCCTCCTTCAGCTCATCTTGGCCTTTCTCACCTCCATCCCTAGGCTCGGATGGTTCTGGATTTCTGAGCTATACTTCCTTCTCCTTCTATCAAAATCCAAGCATCTTTCAAGTCATGGGTAAAATTTTATCTCTTTCATGAATCCTTCCCCTAGGAATTATCTGCCATATCCCAGAGAGTTGAATATAGAGTCTGAATCCCCTTCAGTCTGCTTTCTCTATGTTATTGGGCACAGAGCCTGACAGATAAAATCTTTGTGGAATAAAGCAAAGTGAACAAAAAGTTGCAGCCTGGACTAGAGAAGAGGGAATGCCAAGACATTATCTACTCAGGGAATAGCTTTATATTTGAAATTTTCACAAAATGCAAAATAGAAAATCCCTATGACTTAAATTTCAAATCCAATTGTGCTCATGAGGATTGAATTCTACAAACTCTTTGAAAAAGCATCCATCACTCAGGCACCACGAGTAAACATCCTCCTCCTCCAAGATCTCAGATCCTCAGACCTTCCTAAATGAGAAAGACATGAATTGGTTCTAGGGAGGAATCACAGTGTGGGCCACACCCACAGTAGTCTCTGAGGAACTGGAGATCCAAAGCTAAAATGACTTCAAATAGAAATCTGAATAAAAAAGAAAAAACCTCTAAGTATTGACAGAAACAAGTTGCAAAAGACTAAAACTCAGCATGTACTGCCCACAAACACACACTGAGACAACCCAACCATTACACAGGTGGGCAAAGTACATCATGGATGAGAGCTCAACCACATAACCACACAGCCTGTATTCAAACCTTAGGCCCATTGTTTACCAACTGTGCAACTTTGGGCAGGACACTTAACCTTTCTGGGCCTCAGTTTTTCCTTATCCAAAAATAGAGTCATATAAGTTAACATTAATTAAACTATTACTATATGCTAGATACTGCCAAATTCTACACAGCATACAACAGGATTAAATGGGTTAATATATATAAATCTCTTGATTCAGGATCAGGCTGCTATGGTCTGAATGTTTTTGTCCACTCAAATTTCATATGTTAAAATTTTAAACCCCAAGGTTATGGTATTAAGTGGTGGGGCCTTTGGAAGGTGATTAGATCATGAGAACAGAGCCCTCATAAGTGGAGTTGGTGTCCATGTCCTTATGAAAAAAAGAGACCTGAGAGAGACCCCTCACTCCTTCTACCATGTGGAGACACAGCAAGAAAAAACTATGAACCAGGGAGCAAGCCTTTACCAGACATCAAGTCTGCCAGCACCTTCACCTTGGACTTCCCAGACTCCTGAACGGTAACAAACAGATTTCTCTTCTTTACAAAGCTATCCAACTTGTAGTATTTTGTTATAACAGCTCAAATTCACAAAGAAGATTGGAACCAAGAATTGGCGGCACTGTTATAACAAAGATCTAAAAATATGAAAGCAGATTTGGAATGGAATCATGGGTAGAAGTTAGAAAAGTTTTGAGGTGCAGTCTAAAAAACAGCCTACATTGCCAGGTGGATTGTTAAGGGTGAACCTTGTGAGGGTCAGGATGAAAAGAAGAAAGCTGTATAAAGAGCCTCAACCTTCTAAGGAAATACTTAAGTGGTCATGAACAGAATGTTTGTAGAAATATGGATGGTAAAGGCCAGCCTGGTGAGGTTTCAGATAGAAATAAGGAACACGTTATTGGAAACCCGAGGAAAGGTTATCCTTGCTACAAAGTGGCATAGAACTTGGCTGAATTGCTGTGTCTTAGTGTTTTGTGAAAGATAGAATTTGCACACAAAGAATAGGATATTTGACTGAGGAAATATCTAAGCAAAGTGTTAAAGGTATGGCTTGGCTCCTCTTAAATGTTTATAGTCAAATATAAAAAGAGAAAAATGATTTAAAGACAGAATTTTTAATCAAAAGGGAAACAGAATTTAAAGGTTAGGATATTTCACAGCCTACCCGATTAAAAGTATGAGAAAGTATATTCAGGAATAGGGTGTGGCAAAGCAACCTTTTGATAAGAAGATTAGTATGGATTATCCAGGACCTCTTGGCCAAGACAAGGGAAAAATAACCCCAAGAGCATTTCAAAGATCATCAAGGCTGCCTTTACCTTCTCAGGCCTAGAGTTCAGAGCCTGGAGGACAAAACAATTTTAAAGGAAGAGCCTCAGACTTACCTGTGGGCCCTCAGCACTGGCTGCCTGGCACTACCTTAGGCTCTACTCCCTACTTTCCAATGGCAATTCCTGGATGGCAATTTTCAGCCACCCAGGTGTGGCTCCAGTGAGGCCAGGTGTGTGACGACTGCCACGGTTACTACTTGAGACTATCATTACAGCAGTTACTACTGTTACTGCTTGAGACTGTCATTACAACTGAATGAAGGGACAAACATAGAAATGATAACAAAAAACAAAAGTAACTATTTTAAGGGAAGGTTAGCATGGGGAGGAAGAAGAGAGAAGAAGAGAAGAGGAAAAGGGCTCCCTGCTTCTAGAGAGCAAAAGCAGCCACCCGAGCTTCCACAGCCCTTCTTATTTATTGGGTAGAATGAGGAGGGAGGAGGAGGTAACGATGGGTCAGCTGCTTAATTGATCACAGGTTCATATTGTTACTAACAGACTTAAATTATGTGTAATCACAAGAAACACTTGCACCTGGGTCATGACTGCCCTCAGCAGTCCTTCCGGGTGGCATACGCAGTTTGTCAATTTGCCAAAATGCTGCATTTATGAGAAACAGTTTGCTGCTTACTCATATAGCCTCCAGTGGTATACTGAGTTGATCACGACCCTCACTCTTTCAGTCTCCAACAAGGTGTGGTACAGGACACTGTGGCTGCCCCTCTGGAAGACACAAATGATAAATTTTGGCAGCATCCACAGGGTACCATATCTGCCGGTAACAAAGTGCATGAACCATTGGTGTATGGCTGCCTCCATCCAGATTTAGGAAGATGGAGCTGCCCAGATCCTCAGATTCATGACTCAGGCTGAGAGTTGCCATGGGGTGCAACCACCACAGAGAGCCTCCACTATAGCAATGCTCAACAGAGCCATGGGATCAGGGTCATCATCCCAGTAAGACTAGACGACAGAGCCTGGAGTCAAAGAAAATCATTCTCAAGCCTTGAGGTTTTAGACTAGCCCAGGACCTGTCACTCGTTTTTCTTTTCTATTTCTCTCTTTTGGAATGTTAATGTCTTACAGTGCCTGTTCCACCATTGCATTTTGGAAGCATATAACTTGTTTGGCTTCATAGTCTCACAGCTAGAAGGGAATTTGCCTCAGAATGAATCATATCTTGAATCTCACCCACATCTGATATCTAAATATCATATTTAGATGAGACATTGGACTTAGACTTTAAAGTCATTGCTGGCACAAGTTAAGATTTTTGAAGCTATTGGAATGGAATAAATGTATTTTGCAAGTAGGAAAGACATGAATTTTGGGGGAAGCCAAAATAGAATGCTATGGACTGAATGTTTATGTTTCCCCAGAATTCATAAGTTGAAATCCTAGCCTCCCAAGGTAATGGTATTTGAAGATGGAGCCTTTGGGAGGTGATTAGGTGATGGGTTTAAAGCCCTTACGAGTGGGATTAGTGCCCTTATGAAAGAGGCCCCAGAGAGACCTCTTACTCCTTCTATCATGTGAGGGCACGGTGAGAAGGTGTCATCTGTCAACTAGAGAACAGGCCCTCACCAGGCACTGAATCTACCAGCACCTTGATCTTGGATTTCTCAGCCTCCAGAACTGTGAGAAATAAATTTCTATTGTTTAAAAGCCACCTAGTCTATAATATTTTGTTATAGCAACCAGAATTAAGACACTGGCACAGGGTAAATACGTATAACAATTAGTAGTAATTGTGGTGCTGGTGGTTGGCTTTGTTTTTAAGAAAGAAACTATCTCTATCGGCTATGGTCAGGTGAATTAACAGGTTCTTTATTTATGAAAAAGCTCAAGCACTAGCTGTATGGCTTTGGCTACACTTATGAAGCATCTCGGCCTTTGTTTCTCTGATCTCCCAAACATGCAACATGCATAGCAATCAGTTTTACAAGGTTGTTGGAGACCCAGGTGGGATATTGGAGGTGAAAAGCTGTGGAACTTACCGTTTGTGGACATTATTCTTGCTTCTGCCTCCACCACTGGGTAATTTTCTGCCCCATTCCCACAGTAAATGGCATGACTTAATGTTTAAAAGAAAAAAAAAGAACCTCCCAGCTTCCCCATGGGTAAATACATGGTAGTGAGTCATTACTCCTTGTCATGTCATCCCAGAGTCTCAGCCATGTAGTCTTCAAATTCAGGGAATACCAATAAGCCACATCCTAAAAAGGTCAGCAGGGAAGTAAATGGACCAAATGCACAGAGCCAACCCATCTGCACCTCCAGTCACTCTCACACCATTCTGGCTGCTAGAAGGGCATCCAGTTAGAAGGTAGTTGCAATGCCAATGAGCAATATGGTGGTTTTCACCAAATAATGGTGGTGCAGGGGTGGGGTGAGTGGAAAGAGGAATATGGATCTTAGAGATACACAAGACATGAACACTTCCAGCCCTGCTTATCTGTCACCTCCCATGGAAGTCTTTCTTGGCCACTCTGTCTAAAATGCCAACTGCTCCCCATTGCTTTCCAGCTCTTTATAAAATGGAATAATAGCTTTATTACTCCTTGAAAGACTAAGATGTTGATAAGGATTAAATATGTAATACAGGTAAAGATTTAAAACAGTGTGTGGTTTATAGTATTTAATAAATGTTAGCTTTTATCATTACTATTACCATTACTATTTTTATCTAATTACTATTTCATTCTAGCATGTATGATATTCTGAAAGTATTATCTTGGTTATCTATTTATGTACATAATTGCTATCTGACTTGCCCACTAGATCTTAACCTCTATAAGGAGGTGTCTATGTTACAGCCCTACTAAATACTTAACAAATAGCAGTTGGTTGGATGAACGATTTAATGAGTGAATGAACAGACAACTATCACACTCAGCAGACTCATTTTGTCCCATATCCCAAGAACCTATTTGTAGGAGACACTTTCTTATCTGAATTTTAGGCATGAAGAAATAGTGACACTGAAAACACTGAGTGACTTATTCACACAGGATGACGATGAGCAGGAGATGAACCTTTATCAAATTCTGGCTCTACATCAGGCATGGTGAGAGACCCATTGATTTATCCAGGCTTCTGGTCATTCCACAAAAACATATTAAGTTTCCTCTCTGGGTCATGCATCGGGCCCCTAGTCCCATCCAAAAAGAGGAGCTTTAATCCTGGATTACATCCCACTTTTGTAATCTCAATAGGAAAGCAGGTCTCAGGGCAGACCTCATGGTGAGGAAGAGGCAGGGGCACCCCCTCCCCAGAAGCACAGGCCCTGAAGCGTCGTTGGGTCCTTTCCTTTGACATCTAATTTCCTGATAGATGACTGGCATAGCCAGAATTCAATTGTCCCAGGACCAGCACATGTGGGTCCAGTTTTGTCAGCCTGCAAGGACATTGTGCAGCTTTGTTTGTTCCAGTGTGGGGGGGGGGGGAGGTGTTGATAAGCATCATCACAATCAGGATCTGCCGTCCATGACTTACCATTCATTTCCTAATCAGTCATCACATTTTGTTCAAGCTTAATGCTGACCTATTGAATTTAACGCCACATTCCCCAGCAAAAAGCCACTGCTGTGTTTACTGGGGGAAATCAGCCAGCTCTTGCCCTTGTTGCTGTAGCACACACAGGAAACTTAGATTTTCAGGACATTTCCCCCGCCCCCTCCCTTGTTATCTAGGAGTTCTCATTTTGTTCCAAGATTGTTCCCTCTGTCTTCCCTCTTTCCCTCCATGGTGCCAAGACAACCTGAATTACATTAAAGCCCAGGCGGTTCTATATTCAGGCTACCCTCCAGCCCTCTTCCTTCCCCCATTCCCATCAACACACATGCACACACACACCTGTGTGCACACACCCGTGCACACACACAAATGGGATGTGAGCCAACAGAACACTGTGTGACCTTGGGCCAGTCACATCTTTCTAAGCTTCCATTTCGTCAGCTGTAAAATGAGGAGGGCAGACTCAGTTATCCCTTTCTTTTCTAATATTGCATGATTCTACTTTTCCCATGATTCTCAAATGATGGAATTAGAATTATAAAATGTCTGAAATGGAAGATATGCTGAAAACTAATCCACTATTATATCCCCATATTTCAATTATTTCTTATTTTTTGAGACAGCATCTCACTCTATCTCCCAGGCTGGAGTGCAGTGCCACAATCTTGGCTCACTGAAGCCTAAACCTCCTGGGCTCAAACGATCCTCTCACCTCAGCCTCCCAAGTGCCTGGGACTACATGTGCTCACCAC
The DNA here is from genome assembly GCF_003255815.1 of Theropithecus gelada. Lineage (NCBI taxonomy): Eukaryota > Metazoa > Chordata > Mammalia > Primates > Cercopithecidae > Theropithecus > Theropithecus gelada. The sequence continues at coordinate 12,553,379 of NC_037672.1, read as the reverse complement.
TATACTAGGCTGATTTTGTTTATTTTTTTGTACAGAGAAGGTCTCACTTTGTTGCCTAGGCTGGTCTTGAACTCTTGGGCTCAAGTGATCTATCCACCTTGGCCTTCAAAGGGCCGGGCCTACAGGTGTGAACTGCTGCACCCAGCCCCCATCTTTCAATTATTTTAGTGACACTTTCATCCTTTTTGCCACATCTCCACACTACTATCATTCACTCAACTGTTTTCTTCTTTAAATTGACCTTTTTACTTAAATACATATATTTAAAAGACATCCCTTATCATTACCACAAATAGAAAAACCGTAATCATTTGCTATAAATGTAATCATAATTAAAGGAAAATAAAGCAATCTAAGAAAATTTTGGCTGGGCCCCACTGCCTGTCCAAGGACCCCAGCCTGCTGCTTGTCCCTGTCTGTGGAAATGGCAGCACAGTATATGTTTAAAGGCACTAAGGTCATGCTGGCATCAAGGAGACTCTTTTGGCCCTAATCAGAATTGAAAAGAGCCACATTCTCTCCCAAGGGATGTCCATTTTATTTAATACAGAGGCTAGGTGCCACCCAAGATTGCCCTCAAGAACTTCACTTTGGGTAAAATGTTCTCACCACTGGTCTTTAGGTTAATGTTGTAATTAGTTCATCGAATGCTCCAAATTGCCAATATCTGCATCTTCTTCACCATTACCTTCACTTGCAACCATTGCCAGGCAGCTCCTATGAGAAAACAGATAGGCTCAGAAATATACACACACACAAGCACATGCTCCAAAACAAGTTTTTAAACAGCACAATGCTTCCCTGGCACTTCCCCAAGTCCACAGCTCTAGGAATCACTGACCTCAGGCAGGTCTACGTCACTACTTTTTCTAAAGAAATCACTGCCCATGTACAACAAAGAGCAGCTTCCCTTGAGCATTTGGGGAGCTCTTGAAGCAACTTCCTTTTTTCCTTTTCTCTCTTCATAGACGCAATGTGGAGTAGGGAGCAGGTGGTACACCCTTGTGAGAAAACAGGTACAGAGACTGGGGGGCGGACAGGGACGAGAGAGAGAGAGAGAGACACTGCCTTCTGTTTATTTTGTGTGGTATAGGAAGAAAATATTTAAACATCTCTACTTTAGATACAGTATGGCTTCCAATTCCAATTCTATCATTTTCCAGCAACACAAATTTGGGCAAGTTGCTCAGCCCCCCTGAGCTTTAATCTCCTTCTTAGCAAAATGGCTCTAGTGACACACGCTTCCTTGCATTCTGAGGGTGTAAGGCAGGTATGGTACCAGGCACCGAGATAAACATTCATCCAACACTCAGTCCCTTCCTCTTTTACCTTTTTTTTTTCACTTTGGCACCATTCATGAAGGTCCAAAATTAATCTCCTTTTTATTTGTGTGTTTGTTTTGCCTTCTAAATCCTGAGTCTCATCTGTAAAATGGAAAAAAGACTGTGAATTTCCATAATGTAAGTTTTGTTTTCTGTGACTCGATTATGGCAAGTGATGTATGAAGGCTGAGTGGAGTGACAAGGAGAGGCACAGAGAAGAGGGAAGATAAACTTTACACCAGCAAACCCAACAATCAACCCCTTTTGAATAATCATTAGCAGCCTGCTGGAAGCTCCAAGTCTCCCAAAGATTTTGGATATGAGAGAGTAACAACATGAATCTAGAAAATGTGGTGCATTTCGTGCATAGATTTGAATTAGAGAATTCTTGGTCAGTTTTGCATATGAAGTTGGGGAGAAGGCGCGGGAGGCGCAAAGAAAAACAGAGAAACACCTCCCCCTGCTGCCTGGATGGCGAATAGCAGCAGAGATGTAAACAAAAAAAAATTCCATGGTCACACAAAAACCTTCACCCTATTCCAAGTGTTTGCCAAGGATTTGCTATGTGCAGGTAGCCGAATTTTATGGAACGCATTTTCCTATCCTAAGTTACCTTGAAAGGTCATAAAAAATGATCTTAGGACATTATTACAATGATGATGCTTTCCACTGGGCAGGTTGTTATTTGTTTCTTTAACAGGAAATACATTAGCATCACTTTTAAATTAAAATGATATAAAAGTTATAAATTGAAAAGTCTTGTTTCTGACTGCCTTACGTATACCTAGCTACTTTTATTAGCTTTTCATATAAATATAAGTAAATGTGACCATGTAGTCTTCTTTTTTTCCTTCTTACACAATAATTAGCTATTTGATACTCTTCTGGACATTGTTTTTGTCACTTAACAACATAACTTGGTGATCTTTCCAAGGCAGAAAAGCTCTCCCAGATATGTTTCAGGGCAGAGTAAGCTTCCTTGTTCTTCCTTCCCTGAGCATGTTATATGTGGAAAGAACACATCTCCTCTTGGGGAAATCAGATAAGTTGTTTAAATTATTGCAGATGTGAATGATGTTAATGTAGAAATAGCCTTTTGTGGTCCACATTAATCACAAATACTGTTCACAACACTTCGCAATAAACTTGTCTCCTGCCTATATTTTTTTTTCTGGTATTCCTTGTTATTAGACCCTCTCGCCTTGGTATCCACTGCGTTCAAGAGCAGAACAGAGCTTTGAACTTTACAGTCTAATGCTCAGAATTAAAAGTGCTTAATGCAACCAAGATTTCTATTTAAAAACCCAGGGTAAAGGAAAAAGCCTTTTGCTTCAGCTGAAATATTCTTGTAGAGGGCAAAATGGAAAATCCAAACACCACCGCCGTTTGCTGGTTGCATGCCACAGCCATCGGCACCTCCTGGAAATGGCAAGCCCGCGAGCTCCTGGTGGAAGCCAGGTTAGTCTTATTGCATTTGAGAGAGCTAGAAAAGTGTCTTCCAGTGTGACTGAGCCAGCAAGATTGTGAAGGTCAAAGAAAAAACCAATTATCCATAGCAAACACTGACCATACAATTAAATTACACCAGTCAGGAAAGCATCTGATCTTCTGCAGCAGACTTCTTCCAGCAAATTTACCCTTGAATCAATCTGGGCCACTCATTGGCATCCAGCTATCAGTTTCCTTCTGCTGCCCCACATCCTACAACATGTCTGTAGCAGATGCATCACTGCCCACCTACATCCCCTTGGCCCACCCCAGAGGTCACCTGCAGCTGCAGTGGTCAACTCCCAAGCACACAGACATCTCAGCATCAAGAACCTGCTTCTCTCTGCCCAAGGCCTTTTTCTGGCCACAGAAGTATCCCCTGCACAGTCCACATATGCAGGGCAGGACAGAAGTTCCAGGGAGCTACCATCCCCAAGAGCAAGCCTCAAGCAATGAGTCGGAGGATAAACACCCAGTTCCCTTGCTTGCCCCTTGCTGGAGCAATCCCAAAGTGTGTGGTGCCCATACTCTCAGAGGGACACCAGTGCGACTGAGCCCCAGGTGGGACCTACTCATTAACATACTGCTTATTGGCTTTTCTCTCGTCCCTACTCTCTCATCATTTTTCCGGGATTGACTCCTGTGACAGCCTTGCTCCAGTCAAGAGACAGAAACCACACAGTAAGTTCAATAGGACAAATGTTAACACAGAGTCATGGACTACTATGAAGAGTATAGACATAAGGAAACTACAAAGCTGAGAGGGAGAACTTAGGAAAAGAGCTGAGAGGGAGAACTTAGGAAAAGATGAACTTGAGAGGGATTCAGACCTCTTGGGAAATGGTGAGGTTCAGCCCACGAGACAGCAGGGAAGCTGCTTTGGCCAGCCTCCGGAGTGCAGCGAGAGCCAGTCAGCAACTGATGGTGAGGGCTGGAGCCCGGGAGCTGGCGGGGGCTGCTGGAGGCTGCAGAAGGAGCGGCTACTCAACGCGTGACCCTGCCAGCTAAGTGCAGCTGCACACAGGCCGAGCAGAAGCTTGTAAAGGGAGGCTGAGTTCCGGGCCCCAGAGCAGCAAACAGGGAAAGGGAAGGTAATCCGGGCACCGGTAAGGGCAGGAGCCCTTCGGAGCGCTCATTCTGTGCTGGGGGGCTCTGCTTTCCATGTCAAGAGGGCTGCACAAAAAATATCACCAAGCCGGGGCTGCAGAGTCACAGAAGGACCAGTTCCACCCGCTGTCCTTGCTCACCCACACTACTGAGCCGCTGTCCCCGCACAACCGGCAAGAACCCTCCTCCAGCTGTGGTGTCCTCCAGCGCCCTCTACTGAGGAAGCCTAGCATCGCGCGCACTTAAAGAAGACAGGCTCAAAGGCAGGCCTTTGTTAGTCCCAGAACATACATTAATAAAGGGTCCATTCAGGGCTGACAGGCATAAAAAAATATTTTTTAAAAAAGATAAATACACCTCCCAAACTCCCACTTGCACTCAAACCCTTGTCTCAGGATCTGCTTTTGAAAGAACCCAAATCACATCAGTGTCAGAGAGCTGATTTTTGTTGACAAAAAGAGTCAGACTCTAAAATATTTAAAGAAATTTATTCTGAGCCAAATATGAGTCACCAATGGCCCGTGACATAGCCTTCAGGAGACCCTAAGAACAAGACCCCAAGGTGGTTGGGGCTTCGCCTAGATTTATACATTTTAGGGAGACATGAGACTTCAATCAAATACATTTAAGATACATATTGTTTCAGTCCTGAAAAGGGAAACTGGAGGGTCTGCTTCCAGTTGTGGGTAGATTTAAAATTTGTCTGATTTGACAATTGGTTGAAAGAGTTATTATCAATAGAAAGAAATGTCTAGGTTACAATAAGAAGTTGTGGAGACCAAGGTTTTATCATGCAGACGAAGTCTCCAGGTAGCAGGCTTCAGAGAGAATAGAATGTAAATGTTTCTTATCAGACTTAAGGTCTGTGTTGATGTTAAATGCTGGTCACTTTTCCTGAATTCCTAAAGAGAGGAGGGTATAATGAGACATGTCTGACACCCCTTCCTGTCATGGCCTGAACCAGTTTTTCAGGTTAACTTTGGAGTGCCCTGGCCAAGAAGGGCCAGGAGGGGCCCTTCAGTTGCTTGGAGGGGCTCTAGAATTTTATTTTTTGTTTATATTTTAATCTTGGCTCTGTATGACCTCAAGAAAGGGTCTTATCAGCTTAGAGTGCCCACCTTCTCATCTGTAAGATGGAGGTGATCCTTAACAGTCCACCTCACAGGGACTATTCTTGAGAGAATGCAACAAAATAGACCACCTGCAATGCACTTGGTACAAAATAATTGCTTAAAATAAGTGCTTGATATCATCTCCCTTCCGCCTTTTCAAACCAAATCAAAGCCCCAAAGGTGGTTCTTCCTTTCTTTAAGTAAGAGTCAAGGTATGAGAATGCTCCGAGCTACTCTGCTCAAGACATTTTTCCCTTAAATGTGGCCCGGGACATCTTGGAGGAAAATGGGGAGATTAGAAGGAGGCCTTGTCCTGGAAAGGAATGATTTGAAGTATTGGAAACAAATGATAAACAAGTGTTTCTCTACAGAGAAAAAAGTTCAAGTAAAGTTCTCTAGGATATGACAATTTCTGTTGGCATTTAAATGAATGAGCTTTAAAGCAGGGAATAAGCAGTGTGATAATTGCTACCATTAATTAAGAGTACCACATTCCTATGTGCCAGGAATTCAAAGTCATAACCTCTCTTAGTCCTCATAACAATTCTTTAAGGTAAATGCTATTTTTAATCTCATTTATGCAAATGATGAAACAGAGGCTTGAAAACATGGAGCAGTTTTCCCAAGGTCAGAGCCAGGATTTGATCCCAAGCCTACCTGACTCTAATCCTTGGCTTCAATTGCTGTGGTGGATACAACTGGGATTGAGCCTAAGGAGTCAGAAGTCTGTGGTCCTGGTCCAGGCTTTATGTTTGAATCCCTATGTTTTCCAGTGAGTAATTCTTCCCTCCCCAAAGGGATGATTCCTTCATCTGTAAAATCAGAGAGCTGAGTTAGAATCAGGGTTTCTGCAGAGATGGTACCACACCCAAGGATATTTTGGAAAACTGTGAGGATAGCTGGTGCTATGATAAGAGGGCACTCAATGATATTTCATGGTTGAGGACTAGGGTGAGTAGATGCCCTACATATCCCACAAGATATTTGTGTAGTTGAAAAAGTTATGTGAACCTAGAACCTTGCTCCATTTTACAACTAAAAACAAGTAAATTCTTATACCATTTAATATCCAGTGAATTTTCCAGGGTCAATTGAAGAAAGATTGTACTTTATTTTATGATAAATTTTACCAGGAGTTGGTCACTATTTGGTAAATCATATCACCAACAACAGTGCAAAACATGATATGCATTAGCAGATCATCCCCTCTCACTTTGCATTTGTACTGATTATGGATACAGTCACAAATGTCTGTGTATTTCTTGGGGCCTTTGAGTGTAGTATTCCCTACTTATCTGTATATTGAAACACTCATTACCACTCAAGAGGAGAACGGATAAATAAATCATGGTATATTCATAAAATGGAGTACTACAAAGTAAATTAAAAAAAAAAAACTACTAACATGACAACATGGATGAATCTCATAGACATTATGTTGAACAAAGAAACCAGACACAAAAGTGAAAATATTGTACAATTCCACTTGTATGAAACTGAAGAAGAGTCAAAATCAATTGATGGTGGTAAGTATCAGAATAGTAGCACACCTCCTGGAGACACTTTTAACCAGGAAGGTACCCAAGAGAAGCTTCTGGAATGGTAAGTTCTATGTCATGGTCTGAGTGATGGTTACACAAGTATATAAAACTAATTAAATATTCATCAAGCTAGACTGGGTGTAGTGGCTCACGCCTGTAATCCCAGCACTTTGGGAGGCCAAAGTGGGTAGATCTTCTGAGATTAGGAGTTCAAGACCAGCCTGGCCGACATAGTAAAACTCCATCTCTACTAACAATACAAAAAAATTAGCTGGGTGTGGTGGTGCACGCCTGTGGTCTTGGCTACTCAGGAGGTGGAGACAGGAGAATTGCTTGAACTCAGGGGGCAGAGATTGCAGTGAGCCAAGATCATGCCATTGCACTCCAGCCTGGGCAATAAGAGCAAAACTCCATCTCAAAAAAAAAAAAAGTTCATCAAGCTGAGCACTTAAGACTAATGCACTTGGACACACCTTAATGTACCTACTTTTTACCTCAGTATTTTCTTTTTTACAACTCCATTTGAACACCTGAGTTTAAATAGTCACAAACAAAAGGCTTCTGGAATCAGGCATCTGGGTCCAAATCTCAGATTCTTCTTACCACTTCTTACTTTGTAAGATCTTGAGAAAATGACTTACCTTGTCTACGATTCCATTTTCTTTCATACAGCGTGAGAATAATGGAAAGCAGATCACTACGCACTCGTTGCCAACTTCTCTGGGTGCAGTGAGACAGAACACATTCGCACACAAGTTACATGAAGCAGATTTATTACTTATAGATAGGCAGCAAGGATAACAGAAGACTGGGATTCATTTTAAGCTCGTCCCCAAGGCTCAGAAAAGCTTCCTAAGGCAGATGATGCTCCGTCTGCCTGTGTCCTACTTGCACAGCAGCTAAGGAACCAGGGAAAGCAGCCCACCCTGGGTTGTATTCCCTATGGTCACATGACATGCTGGGCTAAAGCACTGAAGGACACCCTGTTTCTTTCTCTTTTTTCATATACTTTTAAGTTCTGGGGTACATGTGCAGAACATGCAGGTTTGTTACATAGGTACACACGTGCCATGGTGGTTTGCTGTATCCATCAACCCATCATTTACATTAGGTATTTCTCCTAATGCTATCCCTCCTCTAGTTCCCCACCCCCTACAGGTCCCGGCGTGTGATATTCTCCTCCCTGTGTCCATGTGTTCTCATTGTTCAACTCCAACTCCCACTTATGAGTGAGAACATGCAGAGGACACCCTTTTTCTTTAGGAGGACGGGGCAGGACTGGAACAGAACTGGAACAGGAGATGACTGTTCCAGCCATCTCCCCCTTTATCTCAGATGCTACACTCGTGGCACATTCTATAGTTACTCTTGAGAACTACAAGTGGAAAAGGAGTAAAAACTGGTTTGGTCCAAGACCACCTGGAGCACTGTCCTGCAAAGAGTAATTCATTCCTCTCCAGTTTGCTGAGTGCATTCAAGACATAACACATGTAAGAGTGTCTACCACTCTCCTTATGTTCAATAGCTATTCATTTCTTCTACACAAATTTCACACTCCATTTGCTCTGACTTCCCAAAACAGAGGTGTGTCAGTGATGGCAAATTTGTGACATTTGTGTTCCTCAGTGCCCCCTCCTGAGCCTTGAAGGATATGGCTAATCCACTACACCACTCTTCCCTGCTGACCCTTAAAATCCATCTCAACACAGTACTCCCTGAGGCTTCACCACTTCATGAAAGCTGGGCATGAAAGAAAACTTATTTGCCATCCTGGCCTATGTCATATTCATCTTTGCTTTGGCTGTAGTATCTAGTACAAGCACTTGTCAAGCTTGTGAGAAATGAAAAAAGAGCTGATATTTATTACACATCTAAACAACACACTGAAACTGGAGTTTTTTTTATACATTGCCTCTTAAATCCACACACAAAAAATTCTGTGGGGGAAAAAAAGCATAATTCTTGTTAAGAAATTTTTAAAAAAAAATCAAGCTTATTTAAATAAGAAAGGCCTGTCCACAGATGACAGATGGTTAAGCCAAGTTTAAATCCAGGTTTGTCTGCCCCAGATGCCCAAGGTCTGTCCACCATGGCATGCCACACTTCATCAACTGTGGACACACAGTGCAAGTCCAACATTAGAAAGTAGGTATGTTCTCTCTTCCTTGGCACTGCCTATGGAGGTGGCAGCCATGTCCTCCTCAGCATCATGGCCGCCTTCATACCCCTTGTGAAGCCCAAAATAGTCAAAAAGAGAACCAAGAAGTTCATTGGGCACCAGTCAAACTGATATATCAAAATTAAGCGTGACTGGCGGAAATCCAGCGGTATTGACAACAGGGTTCGTAGAGGGTTCAAGCTCCAGATCTTGATGCCCAACAGTGGTTATGGGAGCAACAAAAAAACAAAGCATATGCTGCCCAGTGGCTTCCAGAAGTTCCTGGTTCACAACGTCAAGGAGCTGAAAGTACTGTTGATGTGCAACAAATCTTACTGTGCTGAGACTGATCACAATGTTTCCTCCAAGAACTGCAAAGCCATCATGGAAAGGGCCACCCAGGTGGCCATGCGAGTCGCCAACCCCAATGCCAGGCTGTGCAGTGAAGAAAATGAGTAGGCAGCTCATGGGCCTGCTTTGTGTTTACATAAAACTGTAAAAAATAAACAAATAAATAACAGAAAAAATAAAGTAGATGTGCAATATCTACTGTCTTCCCTCAACAATAAAATCATCCAGAATTCAGAACGAGAAAAATAGATGTGCTATCCTACTAGAAGTGAGTTAAAAAGAGGATATAGGAAATTATTTCATGCCAAAAAATAAATAAAACTAAGTGAGTTCTGATGGTTAAAAAAGAGCAAGACAGAATCAACAGCCTGCAAGACTAACAATTCACTGGCTGCTAATTCTGCAGATTTGCTTCTTCAAACACAAGCACATTAGGTATTCTGCTAATGGAGCCAAAAGCGCCTTCTCTAATCCCAAGTGAAGTGCAGATAGACGCTCTCTGCCGAGCCTTGTTTTTCTTGCTTTCATTTTGATTTGCTTCCTGTGGGTTTCATGTACCTCATCAGAAACTGAAGGTAGGAAAACAGATCTGCCCCCTGACCAAAGTAAAGCTCTCATAGGGAGGGCCAAGGGGACTCACAGAGCGCAGACCTTGTGCATGTCAAGGCCACTGTTTTGAATCTGAAAGTACACATTATAATGCCGTCTCCGCTGAGGAGGACATGACCACAGAGAGGAAACAAGAGAAAAGATGGGGAGGAGGAGGAATGCTAGAATGTCACAGCCAGGAGGGCCTGTGGAGGTCGCTTTGCCCATTTTCCCAAATGTTAATCATGTTGGCCACAATCCTATACCACCTGCACTATTACTTACTTATTCTTTCTTCAAGTAAGCTCACTTATTCAATTAAATGTAGCTTCATCTTAATCAATATCAATGAAATCACACATTTGATGTGATAGTTATATTTTTTTCCTAATAGACTTTAAAATAAACATAACTATGAAAACTTAAAATGTTCATCCATGCATCATACATAAGCTTGTATCTCCCTAGTGGGACCTGCACCACACACTGAGAAAGACTGATAGTTCATTGGATTCTAGGCTTGTTTTTTAGCAGTGGAAATACTTCGGGGTTTTAATGGACCCCAATCTGTCCAATAGATAACTGCTTTGAAGAAAGCTGCCCAGGGCGGCTTGGAAATCTGGCCTTTTAGCATCTACATTGCTGCTCACCTTGCTCAAGACCCCAGAGGTCACTTGGCTCAAGGCTCAGTAAGCAGCATTTGAGGCCAGGCACAGTGGATCACACCTGTAATCCCTGCACTTTGGGAGGCCAAGGTGGGCAGATCGGCTGAGGTCAGGAGTTCGAGACCAGCCTGGACAACATGGTGAAACCCTGTCCCTACTAAAAATACAAAAAATTAGAAAGGTGTGGTGGTGTGTGCCTGTAGTCCCAGCAACTCGGGAGGCTAAGGCAGGAGAATCACTTGAACCCAGGAGGCAGAAGTTGCAGTGAGCTGAGATTGCACCACTGTACTCCAGCCTGGTCGAAGGAGCAAGACTCTGTCTCAAAACAAAAAAAAAAAAAAAAAAAAAAAGTTGAAACTCTGTTCCAGCTCCAGCTCGTTTTACAGAAAAGTAAATTAAAGTATGAAGAAGAGAAATGATGACAAGAGGTTGCACAGAAAGTTACTGCAGAAATAGATGTGGAAGCCAGAGCCCTTAATGCACATCTAGAGATCGTGGCACTACCCTGTACCCTGGAAAACCTTCAACATGGGCCACAAAGATGGCACATAGCCTTCCTCCACCTCTCTCCTGCCACACATGCTGGTTTGAAGAAATATTTGAGCTGAGAGGGGAGGAAATCTGTGGCTAGGGAGAAAGACAACGAGGTAGAATTTGGACAATTAATTGCTAGGGTGCTACTTGGGCTGAAAGTTGTTTGGACTGAGAATAGAAAACCAATGCATGGGAGCCTCAAGGTGACAGACACAACCAAAATGCACCATGTCATGTGGGCACCTTTGTTTGCCCAGTTTTCTTCAACTGACTGAAGCATCTAGAAATGCACCCAAATGCCCAAATCCTACCTGAGAAGCTTTGAAGAATAATTTGAGACAAATTCTACACCTTGACTCCTTCCTCATCTGCAGCTCCTCCTTCACCCCACCCCTGTCCAGCCACGCCCTTCCAGCATCCTTTTGTGGGTCTTTATGTCTAGGGACATCCAGCATCTCCAGGTAGAGCAAATTTGCCATTGTAGCATCTTCAGGTCTCCTCTCCATCCATCATGCTGATCCACACAACACAGGTGGTACAGCCCATTCTGCTGGTGATGACGTCTTCCTCCTTCAAAGGCTGGAGAGGGGGTCATAAATAATAACACTTTAATAGTTTTTCTCATCCACCACAGCCTAGCTCAATATAAGAAATCATTTTCCAACAGCCAGAACTTCCCCAAAAAAGCTGAGCTGACTACTACACACAATGATATGCCTCCATCACTAGGGGATTGCTTGAAGGGGCACCATTGGGAGATTCTGGCCTTATATGAGGAATTGCACTGAATGACCACTAATACCCCCTTCCAACCCTGTGTTCTCTGATTCTACAAGGGTTTTGTGGCCTTTGGGTCACAGTGAGGGAGATTATGAAACATACAGCAATTTGGGGGAGTATTTTTGATTGAGAAGCATCTTTGACTCTAGAGCAGGAATCAGGAAACTTTTTTCATAAAGAGCCAAAGGGTACAAATAAGTTCTTATTGTAATTATTCAATTCTGTCTCTGTAGCATGAAAGCAGCCATAGACAATATGTAAACAAGTAAGAGTTGTAATGTTCCAAGAAAACTTTATTTATAACACAGGTGGCAGTTGAGTCTGAAATCATTTCAAAATAAAAAGTTAATAAATGCTGACAGCAGGCGAGATTTGACCTGCTGGCTGAGGTCAACCAACTCTTGCTCCAGAGAAAACCTGTCTACCTGGATAGCTCCCCTCCTCCTTCCTGCTTCACCCAGTCAATCATTGAGCCTAGTCAGTACACCTCCTGAATATTATGTGACCACCCATAAGAGAGATAAACCAGTCCCCTTACGTAATCAAACTCACATCATCCATGAGGGAGGATCCCAAACTGACCTCCCCTTTTAGGGACAAGCATACATTTCTTAAAATGTCAATGGTCCAGCATGGGTAACCTGGGCAACTTGGCAAAAACCTGTCTCTATGAAAAATACAAAAATTCGCTGGGTGTGGTGACATGTGCCTGTAGTCCCAGCAACTTAGGAGGCTAAAGTAGGAGGATAGCTTGAGCCCAGGAAGCAGAGGTTGCAGTGAGCCAAGATGGCACCACCACTGCACTGAGTGACAGAGTAAGGCCCTGTCTCAAAAAAAAGAAAAAAAATCAGTGGTCAGTAAAACTCCAGGGTGGAAGTGTTTTAGCCTTTCAATCAGGAGAACTATTGTCTATTTAGAAATGCTGAGTACAACCCTCCTCCCTTCCAGATTGCTAACTAACAGAGGGCAGAGGCAAGTAGCTCCATGAGAATCAAGACACAGTAAGTACTACACTTCCCTTCGGGAAGGCAAGTACTGAATAACTCCAGTACTTAATGTTTTGGCTTTACTCTGTTGGAGAACATGGATGATAACAGACATTCTCCAGTATTCTCCTCAACCCCTTAAGACCTTTAGGCCAATCCAGAGGAAAACCAAAGCTCAGGAACTAACCCAAAGTCTACCTGAGCAAGAGCTGCTTTCTTGAATTTCTCTCATAACCAAAGCAGGAGACAGCAAGACAGCAAGTATCACTGATCCCACAGCCCTGCATTTCAATGTAGAGGCCCCATCACCCTGGTTAACGTGACCATAATCTTAGTGGTGATGTGGTGAGAATCTAGAATCCACTGGATTGTACTGACCAGAGGTCAGAGCTACCACACTGACTACAGGAAGGGCGCAGGAGGAACAGGAAGAGGGATGTTCACTGCCCAAAGGGACAATTCTAATAAGATGCTGATTAGCTTAACCAATTAGCAACAGTGTCAGTAATAAAATATTACAAATTGATCTATCTACATCTTATCTCATGTATTATTCTCAACAACCCTGTGAGATCGACATTCATATCAACGGCATTTACATATAATGACTTAACTAGCGGAGATTGAATCCTAAAACTGGTTGAAACTAAGAAATCCTGGGTGTTTTATATGTTCATGGTGAAAACTTGAACTTACCTTTGGAGCAAGTCATCCCATTGTTCTGGAAATAATCACTCAATGATCCCTTTGAGTTATACCTGGGTAAAGTAATTTCATTCCTACCCACTGGTTTTGGAATAGGGACTTTTTAAAATTGGATATGCAGCTTGGAAAGAGCATGGGTTTAGAAGAAGCTGATAAGTAAACTGATGAAAGATCCTTTTTCATATTTAGTTTACATATATGAATCTACACATATATGTAGAAGGAACCAAGGATGCTTCTGGAAGAAGAGGGTTTGGTATTTAACTATTTATTAGAACACATCTGATGGACAAGACTGTACCCACCTGGGGCCAGGTGGAGGGAAGAAATGAAAGAAAATCACCAACAGGAAGATGGAGTGTGGACTGGGTAACCCAGACCTACGTTTTTGGAACAAAATGGTGGTTCTAGGCAGTAGGTGGATGGTGCTGTAACTCATTGCAATGTGGCTCCCCAGGTGCTGAGCTGTGCCTTGGGAAGCTTGGCTTCACTTAGGTGAAGTGGAAGACCTGACCTCTTAAGGTCAGGTCTTATGGTCAGGTCAGGTTACCTCTTATGACATTGATCATCTTACCATTTCTAAGGTTCTGTTTCCTTGTCTGTAAAATGATGATATTAATGATACTCTCAAAGCAGTTTCTCAGATGAATACTCTCTTCCCTGGCAACCCAGGCCAATTGGGGAGAGAGTATTCTTGCCCAAGGATTACCCAGAGAAAGACCAGCATCCACTGTTCTCAGATGAACCACTGCAAAAGTTGGCATTTCTCCAGACCACAAGGCCTTCCAGCTTCAGCAAGTGAACAAGGATCTCAGTAGCTATTTTTCTCATCTGCAGAGCACCAACAGGGGTTCTTGCACATTCCATGAAAGGGCTCCTGAAGACAAGAAGTTACAGATGACTGCACTGCCTGCCAATCTGAGCAGGTGGAGGGTTGGAGTTACAAAGTGACTGTTAGCAACGGATTGTTTTGTATGTTGTATTAACATGAGTTGTTGTGGTCCAGCAACATCCAGGTAAAGAGCATGGCGGCCAGACGGGGTCCAGAGAGGCTTAATAAGAGAAGCTCAGCAGTTCCTCACATTCACTATACATAGTACTTCACCGAGAGCTTCCAAAATAGATGGATGTTTGTGCTGAAACCTAGTCCAGTTGAATCAGTCTTTTGGAGCAGAGCCCAGGAATTAACTATTTTTGAAAAGCTCCCCAAGTAAACATAATGTGTAGCCAGGTTGTGAAGTACAGAGCTAGCCCAAGACAGATAAAAAGAGAGAGAGAGAGAAAGACAAAAAGGGAGAGAGAGGCATTTTGTAGATGAGGAAGCTAAAGATTAGAAATTCAAATGACCATCACAAGGTCATTCAGCTGATAAGTAGCAGAATCACATGTCATATTCAGGTCTGTCTGATTGCTGATCATATACTGATTTAACTCTAACATGGTATCTTGGGGATTCTGCAGAATGAGGAGAGAAATTGACAGATAAAAGGCAACAGAAAAGCACGCCTTCTCCAACCTCAGCTTTCTCCTTAACCTGATAAAAACATCCTTGCAGTAAATAAAGGGGGAATCTTGCATAGAGACACAAAATACTACTTCTGCAAGTCAATGAAAAGCCATCCAGCCTAAATCAACATATTTCAAGATAAGTCTCTTCTCACACCCACCCCTTCGCCTCAACCACCACTTATTTATAGCTGAAAAAGTTGTCAAGCTCAATACACTTGGGGTACCACTGGAAGGCAGGCACTGAACGGAATGCAAAAATATGTGCCTGGTGAGACTTGCAATGTACTGGAATCACACCTGTACTGGAGCTTCCAGCCCACATAGGTCACAGGCAGAGAAAGAGCGAGATATTGAGAGTGAGAGAGAGCTCATGGGGAAAATGGTACAAGTCAGGCTGGTTCAGAGGCATCAGACATTACCAGAAAGGCCTTTATGAAATCGTAGTTTACAAGTGCCCTCTGTTAAATCAAGTTTAGCATAAAGCTGCCTCCTTACATACTTTAATTTCAGCCTAAGGATTTCTCTGTACATTGTGAACTATAACAAGTGGAGGTATAAACAGACCATAACCTACGATTGTGCCAGTCACGAGTTTTGGTCAAGCAAATGTACAACTGTTCAAACCATGTTCAAATAAAGCAAACACCAAGCTGTAACCAATCCAATTCTGTAACTCACTTCTGTTTTCTGTACCTCACTTCCGTTTTCTGGGCATTACTTTCCTTTTCCCATCCATAAATATTTCTCCACCACGTGGCTGTGCTGGAGTCTCTTCCCAGCCTACTCTGGCTGGGAAGGCTGCCCAATTCACAAGTCGTTCATTGTTCAATTAAACTCCTTTAAATTTAATTCAGATGAAGTTTTTCTTTTATTACCTCTGAGCATGTGTGAGAACTTACTGAATAATATCATTAGAGCTATTATTTATGGAGAGCCAATGCACCAAGTCTTCAGCAAAGACTTTAATGGGAACCATATCATTTACCACCCCATCCCATCCCCAACACGCCCCACCCCGCCGCCCACACACACATACATCTATACAAAACGAGATTGGTGGTATTATTCTCATTGTAATGATAATGAAACTGAGCCCTAGAGATGTAAATAAACTGATCAGCCAAAGTCCCAAAGCAAGTAGTTTTGGAGCTGGTCTTCAACCTTAGGGGGGGAAATGACAGCAAACCTCATTTGTTACTAGGAGTGTGGGGTCTATTTGACTACAGAACTTCTGGCAGTGAAAATGCAGGCAAGAAGCCAAAAGCCCATTGGCAGTTTCTCCTCTTTCCCTATCTTCTCCTTGTCCTATAACTAGGAAGAAAGCAGGGAGAACCTGCAAGGCACTTGTAATGGTGTACTGCTAGGTCTCCAGAGTCCATAGGAGCTCAATGGGCTTTACCAAACCACACAGCTCCCTCTCTTACAAACTGTTTGTTTCAGGCCCTGTGTGGAATGCAGTCACCTAGTCAGTTGAAACCAGTTTCTGACAGACCCTGGCAACTTATAGATGAACCCAAGTGAACTTTCCTCATTACCATGCTAATGTCTCCCGCCCAGAAGGAGCTATAAAGCAGGTGACCTATGCGCTGGCATGATGACTCACTGCATCTGCGCCACTGGGACCCCTTCCCTGCATGAGATGACACATTCTCACCCCCTCCATCGCCCCATAAAACTCTCCTGTCACTTTCCCTCACAGAGACACTGCTTTAGAGAACGCTCCCAGTGCTCTCCTTACTTGTGATGAGTAATAAAACTCCTATGGATCAAAACCTGTGTTCTTGTGGAGAGTTGTTGATTGCTTGCCAGGAAGATGAACCTTGGTTTTGTTTGGGTAACATCGCTAAGTGTTTAAAAACAGACTCTATGGGGAAAGAAAGCCCTGATTTGTGGCATTTGACAGTTTCTGTGGCATAAATACAGCCACAATGGCCATTTTAAAGCTACAAAGTTGTCATGAACTATTTCACAGATTTCCTGAAAATGTAACAGGAGTTGATTGAACTGACTCCAGTACACCACGGAATTGATTTCATTCTAAGAATATAATGCTTGTTAGTTAGAAAAGAGATCCCCCATTCTCCAGTCCAAAAGCATCCAGATTGTTTTAGCATCCCTCAGTGATCTCGTTCAAGGTTCTTCTCACAAGAACCAATGAGTAATTTACTTCAGCTCAGCAGACCCACACAATCTGGCTGAGTTGATTGGCATAAGCCATACACACTAATGAATTAAAGCTCCAGCCTTGATGGGCTGAAGATCCAAGGAAGTGACACTCTAGACCATAAAAATCGATTAAATGGCTCTTGATAAACTGGAGAAAAGTTTCACCCAAGTCAAGATTGGGTTCAATTACTGAAAGAGCAAATTAGAACTTTTCAAAGTTAGAAAGCAGAGTGAGAGTAAACTGCACACATATATCTTGGGGGCAAAAAGAGGGCCCCAATGAATCACAGACTACCAGTCTTTACAAATCAATATGAAATAAAACAGGTAATAATGGGATTCCAGTAAAAGAAATGAGTGATTCTTTTCTTACTGGGGACTGAGACCTCTTGGGTTCAGATTTGCTTTGTTGCTTCCTAGAACGCTGGCTTAATTTGCTCTCCCTGGGTGTAGGTACGATGGAGCGCTTAAATGCACAGGCTATGGTTTTCTTCTCTGTAAAATGGTGATATTAATAATACTGTCAAAGCAGTTTCTCAGATAAATTCAATGGAACATTGACACACATTTTATTTCAAGCTTGGTGGAAGGGAAAAGACTTCAAAAAAAAACTAGTTCAAAAATTTACTTTTGGGAGGAAAAAAATGACTTATTAATATTATTCAGCTAGAATTTGAAAAGAGGAATATCTGGTTTAAAGATTATTAGGATAGCATAAGGCTTAAAGAGTGTTGTGCCCTTAAATGTCTGGTTAAAGGTTACTGAACACATCTAAAATATAACAGCAGAGTGCTGCCAATCTAGCTTCCCAGAAGGACTCTAAACCTCATTAAAATCTATCAGAAAGGCCAGGCGCGGTGGCTAACACCTGTAATCCCAACACTTCGGGAGGCCAAGGTGGGCGAATCACGAGGTCAGGAGTTCAAGACCAGCCTGGCCAACATGGTGAAACCCCTTCTCTACTAAAAATACAAAAAATTAGCTGGGCGTGGTGGCAGGTGCCTGTAATCCCAGCTGCTCGGGAGACTGAGGCAGGAGAATCACTTGAACCTGGGAGGCAGAGGTTGCAGTGAGCCAAGATCATGCCACTGCACTCCAGTGCAAGACTCCATCTCAAAAAAAAAAAAAAAAAAACCAACTATCAATAAAATACTTCAGTGCTTTATCAGGAATGCTAGATCCTTTCCAAAGAGGCTGAAAATCCTATTAGCCTACAAAGTTCTGCCCTAGCTCAGGTTTGGGATAATTTCCTTTCATAGTAACCATCACATAGGGCTGGTGTGAGGATTAAATGAAATGGCAACAGCTAACATACACACACTTGGGTGTTTATCTTGTGCCAAGACTGGAAATGAGCTCTTTACATCTGTTATGAAGTCATGCCACTTCCCACTTTAAAATTTTTGAGGGGCTTTGCATTGCACTTAGTACAAAACACACTTCCTTATCCTTGTTTTCAAAAACCTACATGATCTAATTTCATTCGCTGCCACTCTGCCTCTTGCCCATTAACCTCAGCTGCAATGACCTTATTTACGTTCTTCAAATACATCGAGCTGATTCCTGCCCCAGGACCTCAGCACCAGCTGTTCTCCCTGCCAGGGCTGCCCCTCCTTATTTTCTCACGGCTGACTTCAACGTGATGTTCGGAGGTGAGAAAGGCCTACCCTAACCTGTAAGTTGCTTCCAGTCACCCTTTATCATATCACTCCACTTAATCTTCTACAGAGTGCTTATTTCTATCTGATATTTTACTTGTGCGTTTCTTTTCTGACTAGTAATTCCACTAGAATGGAAGCACCATTAGGGAAAGGGCTTTGTCTGTTTTGCTCAACTGCTTTCTCTCCCATTCCTAGTACAACACCTGGCACATAATAGGAGCCCAAAACATATTTGTGAATGAAGGAGTGATCTCAATCAACCGTACCTAAAATCCTATGGCAAGGTCTGTTATTTTTACAATTTCACAAGAAAAATGGCACAGAGAGGTTGAGCAACTTGTTCATGGTCATAAGCTAGAAAATAGCAAAGCTGAAATGCAAAGCTGAAATTCAAAGACCCCAGGCTTCACCTCTTCATCCTTATGCCTCTAAAAAAAAACTTCGTCATCCATCCTTCCTGTTTTATACTAATACATTTCACATTTAGTCTAAGAAATTGAAACACGTCTGCCTTTGCTTTAGATTTCATTTAAATTATTTCCTCTACCATTCATTAATCAAAGAGCTATCTAGTGTTTTCTGTAAATTAAGAAAACTGAATATACCTATGAACGTCTGAATACATATTTTCTTATGACTGATCTTGAAAATTAAGCTGCTTACAACTTGTTCTTGTCTTCAGCCCATCATTTCCTGGTTCAAGGCCACTTTCTCCAGAGTGTTTCACTGGTTAGCTTAGCCCATCTCAGCCACCCTTCTATTAGGTTGGTACAAAAGTTATTGCCGTTTTTTCCATTGAAAGTAATGGCAAAAATCCACAATTACTTTTGCACCAACTTAATACATAAATGCACATCATTTTCTACCACTTTGACCTCATTTCTACTTATCCAACTACTCCTGTTGTATTTTATATATGTATTGTATATATAAGAAGCATGTTTTATCCTTACAATTAGCACATTGGCTCCCAGAGACTGGGGTCCATGTCCACTGGGCTTCCTATCCTAAGCACATCTACATGAGCACCAACAAGATGGTAAGAATCCCTGTCCAGTTGCCTAATAACAGAAAATGTGAATTTATAAACAAAGTGCATCTCCTTCTCCCTTCTCTGTTGAAATGCTTTAATGAAAAATTGTTTAACCACCATTATAATTTGTTCAACATATTTGCCACATCAAAGTGTATTTCTAATAACTTAAAAGAGTAGAAATTTAAATTTACACTCAATCAAGAAGAATCATAGCTGTCACTCAGTCTTTTTGTAATGATTATTTGAATCTCAACTTTCAATCATAGTCTCTTATTCTTGTCACAGAAAAAGGGATTCATTTAACCACAATCACTTCACTTAAATACAAAAATGTACAATTGTCAATTTAGTATTCATTATTTAAAATAATCACTGATGAATATTTTTATACACTTTTCTTTCAAGAAATAGGCATATCTTCTCTTTTCTTTTATTATTTATTTATTATCTTAAAAAATGAACAGCCTAATTCCAACTTTTGAGGCATATGGTTAAACTCCATAGAAATCATTCTTGAATCAAATCTTTCTAGCAAGAAAGTTCTTGTTTTAAAAGACTTGTCCCCATCCAATCCATGACCTCTCTAGAGCAACTGAGGCACCAAAATGAAAAGAACAACTTACCTAGCTTGAAGAGTATCAGACTTCTATTGATGTTTTGATAAACGCCAGTACTGGTGTGTCAAGCCAATGTTCAGTTTGCTTACAAAGGGGTAAATGATGTTGGTAAATGTTGACATTCACTAGATGCCTATCCACACTGCACAATTCCTCACAACCCCTACCTGTGTTAGCTTCCTTCCGTTACCGTAACAATGCACATTTCCTATTAAAAATAGGACTTTTCTTAGTTGTGAATTTGTTTCACTTAATCAAATGATGGTAGAAACAAGCATACCTGGTCCTCGGGAATATGTGGACTGCAGGCAGGGTGTTCGTTGTCCATCTTCATCTGTGCTTCGCTCTGTAGATTAGCGGATTTTTTTTTTTTCTTGGCAGATTGGCTTGATGAACAAGACAGAGGATCTGGTTATTACCTACTCCAGACATCTGCTTACAATGTAGCCAAGAGAGGGATACCAATTACCTTCAAAACTGCCAAGGAAGGGTTCTAATTGGTCCAGCTTGGGTCAGGTCCTCATCTCCAGCCTATTCCCTGTTGTCAATAGACTTGTCTTTTCCTAGTTTTCTACAAGAAAGACTTCCTTTTCCTAGTTTACTAGTATTCTACTCTTTCTCTACAATTTAAGTTGTAATAATAACAACTTAAATTTAAAATATGGCCAATAAAATTAAATGGTACCTAAGATAGGTCAGCTGGTCACCCTGACTGGACCCCCACAGCAACACTTAAATTTGTTGACCATAGTGTGGGGTCCAGCCTTCAGTCTTGCAAGGTAAGAGGTGACTATCAGTACAAAAAAAAAAAAAAGATCTGAATCCTGGGTGGTTTAAAAATTCATCAAGCTCTTAGGGTTTTATGCATAAAAATCATTCATGGGGAGAGATGTAACTACCAAGTAGACAGCTTCTTCTATTTACTAATCAGCACTTTTCCTCCTATAGGCAAATCCAAATGTGAAGCCAAATATGATCCAAAAATTACTTAACAATTACAGAATTAGAGGAGAAATGAATGAGATCATCTTAATGGCTGGCACCCAATAGCAAATACATGCTCTCCAGAGACATTGCCAATTCTAGACATTTTGAATTCCTTCCTTTCATAGATGCATGCCAACCACCTCTTACTCTTTTTTTTTTTTTTTTTTTTTTTGAGACGGAGTCCCGCTGTGTCTCCCAGGCTGGAGTGCAGTGGCGTGATCTCGGCTCACTGCAAGCTCCGCCTCCCGGGTTCACGCCATTCTCCCGCCTCAGCCTCTCAAGTAGCTGAGACTACAGGCGCCCGCCACCACGCCCGGCTAGTTTTTTGTATTTTTAGTAGAGACGGGGTTTCACCATGTTAGCCAGGATAGTCTCGATCTCCTGACCTCGTGATCCACCCGCCTCGGCCTCCCAAAGTGCTGGGATTACAGGCTTGAGCCACCACGCCCAGCACCTCTTACTCTTAAAAAAAAAAAAAAAGAAAAAAGAAAAAAACACCTCTTTCTTCAAATGTAGAATACAATCTTTATTTAGGTATACAAATTTTTATTTATATATAAATAAATCCGTCCCAGAATTTCTACCCAGATGACCTGGATTAGATTTGAGGTATTCAGATAATATTACATCATTTCTAGAGACCTCCCTCCAATTTCTACTTTTCCTAATTTTATTCCTGGAGGTGTGACTTTCAGTTTTCAGAATACCATGTACCATCTAGAATATTCAGGAAACACACACACACACACACACACACATTAAGGCTATTTTTAAAATAAGAATAATTTTCACAAAGACTAAGTGGAAAATGCTAAATGCAAAGCTTCTTTCCATCTTTATAAGCATATAAAAGATACCTTGTATTTCAAGTCATCTGTAATATAGACATCTCAATTTTCAAAATAGCCAGCAATTCAGTAGCATTAATAGACACAGGCTACCTAACTTCATAATAAATCTTACTTCTATAAATCTGATTGCTATCACTACCAGGAGTTTAAACCTTATGAGCAAAGAAATGTATAAAAATTAATGGAACTTGCATAAAAGCAGTATCATCTTATGAAAAAAAAAGTTCAAACTAGAAAGCATGGTTTCAATACAACTTTGTTTATAAAAACAGGTAGACTGGATTAGGCCTGTGGGCTGTGATTTGTCTAGTCCAGTGTTTCTCATATAGTGCTCTATCAGCATTTCTTAAATGCATTTGTTAACAATGGAAACTCTCAGGCTCTGTCCCAGACCTATCAAATCAGGGACTCAGGATGGCACACCTAGCACTCTATTTTAACAAGTCCTTTAGGAGATTTTGGTGCAGGCTAAAATTTGAGAACCACTATTAGTCTTCCAGATTACCCACAGAGGACTCTCCCATCCCATAAAGTATTAATAACTAATGTGATTGATAGGTCCAACTTCACCAAACCCCCCTTACCACTCTATTTCCCTCCTCTTCTGAAGTTCCTACCCCAATATCCCAGGGGCTGATGTATCCCAATCCTCATCTCAGTTGACATTACTGCTGTCTTGCTGCCCCAGACACATCCTCCTTTTCCCCACTAACTAGGACATGGCCACTCTCTTGAATTCTGCAGCTCCTCAAGGTAATACATTCTCACAAAGCCACCATTTCCAAAGCACCCCTGCCCTAGAACACTCCCAGCCTGGCAGGGAGCTGAAGTTTCCATTCTCTGCCAAATGTCCCAGAATCACCCTTCTCCCTCTCTGCCTTACCATCCCCCTGTACCACTCCACCTCCATGCCCTGACCCTAGGGCAAGTAACAATTCTTTCAAGGGAAAAATCAATACCCACTTTTCACAGTAACATTGTATAACACTCTGCATCCCCACCGTCATGGCAGTCCTGCCTTATTTGAGGTTTTGCTTTCTGCAGTTTCAGTTACTCATGGTAAACTGTGGTCTGAAAATATTAAATGGAAAATTCCAGGAACAATGAATACATTTTAAGTGTTGCACCATTCTGACAAGTATGCTGAAATCTTGCACCATCCCATGCCATCCCTTTGTCCAGCATATCGACTCTATATATGTTACCTGCCTGTTAATCACTTAGTAGCCATCTTGGTTATCAGATCAGAAAAAAACATAATATACACAGTATAGAGTTTTGGGGGTTTTGTTGTTGTTGTTTTTGTTTTTGAGATGGAGTCTCACTCTATCACCCAGGCTGGAGTGCAGTGGCACAATCTCGGCTTACTGCAACCTCTGCCTTTCAGGTTCAAGCAATTCTCCTGCCTCAGCCTCCCAAGTAGCTGGGATTATAGGCACATGCCATCACACACAGTTAATTTTGTATTTTTACTAGAGATGGAGTTTCACCACATTGCCCAGGCTGGTCTTGAACTCCTGCCCTCAGGTGATCCACCCACCTCACCCTCCCAAAGTGTTGGGATTACAGGCATGAGCCACTGCGCCCAGCCCACAGTATAGAGTTTGGTCCTCCATGGTTTCAAGCATCCTCTAGGGGTCTTGGAACATCTTCCCTACGGATAACAGGGCACTATTATACTGCAACAAAAATAGAATACGTGTGACCATGCAGCTTGCATTGGAAAGACAAATAATATTAACACATGTCCTCTCCCCCTCCTCCTGTGTTTTCTGTTATCATTGAAAAATGAACTTTCAAAGTTTCTACTAAGCTTTGGGTTGATGGACAGTCATTTAGGAAATATTAATTTCCCTTTGATTATCAAAAGCCTAGTCAGGAATGGAGATGCCAAAGAGTGGGGATCCCACGGGGGTACAAGGGGAAGAAAATAAGGAAACAACTCTGCCGAATAATCAGACGGGATCCCTGGGGTTAGGAGATCAATGTTTGACTTTCACTGGACAAGCTCACAGAAACAGTCTGGAGGACTGGGTAGGGGTGGGGGACAGGCTGGACTGTACAAAGGAGAAATCCCAGGGGCCAACCATTTGTCAGGAATCTGGTGCCTAACCATACACATGGCTACCAGTAATGGAGGCCATCATCACCTACTGTTGCTTCCCTAATTTACAAACTGTAAAGTCCGTCACATCAGACTTGGGGAACAGAACGAGAGTCAATCCTGTTAAGGGAGAAAGTATCTGACCCTTGTTGGAATGTTCTCAATTCAGACAGGCATACAGTAGAGCAGGAGAAGGATGGCAATTTCTTTTGTGAAGATCTCACCTCTTCTATGCCCTAAGTACTGCTAGAAATTAATAAACTCTTTTCCTTTCAGCTGGAACCGCCATCTTCTAGTAATTCGCCAAATTGACGAACACAAAGGGAAAGAGGAGAGGCACCCAATAGATGTCCTCTAGGCCTTTTAGAAAACATGCAGTTGTTCCATGTATGTATCAATCCAGAAGAAAGGTGAGGCCGGGCTTGGTGGCTCACGCCTGTAATTCTAGCCCTTTGGGAGGCTGCGGTAGGCGGATTGCCTGAGCTCAGGAGTTCAAAACCAGCATGGGCAACACAGTGAAACCCCGTCTCTACTAAAAATAAAAAAAAATTAGCTGGGCATGGCAGCGTGCGCCTGTAGTCCCAGCTACTCAGGAGGCTGAGGCAGGAGAATTGCTTGAACCCAGGAGGCGGAGGTTGCAGTGAGCGGAGATCACGCCACGGCACTATGGCCTGGAGGACAGAGCGAGATTCTGTCTCCTGTCTCAAAAAAAAAAAAAAAAAAAAAAGGTGATATTGTAGACATCAAGAGAATGGGTACTGTTCAAAAAGGAATGCCCCACAAGTGTTACTATGGCAAAACTAGAAGAGTCTACAGTGTTACCCAGCATGTTGTTGGCATTGTTGTATACAAACAAGGGCCTGATTCTTGCCAAGAGAATTAATGTGTGTATGGAGCACATTAAGCTCTCTAAGAACCAAAATAGCTTCCTGAAACACGTGAAGGAAAATGACCAGAAAAAGAAGCCAAAGAGAAAGGTACCTGGGTTCAACTGAAGTGCCAGCCTGCTCCACCCAGGGAAGCACAGTTTGAGAGAACCAACAGGAAGGAGCCTGAGCTGCTGGAATCTATTCCCTATGAATTCATGGCAAAATAAGTATTAAAAAAATAAAAGACCTCTGGACTGTAAAAATGTTTCTCTTCGGCTGGGTGGGGTGGCTCACACCTGTAATCCCAGCACTTTGGGAGGCCCAGGCCGGCAGATCACGAGGTCAGGAGATCAAGACCATCCTGGCTAACACAGTGAAACCCCGTCTCCACTAAAAATACAAAAAAAAAAAAAAAAAAAAAATTAACTGGGCATGGTGGCGGCACCTGTAGTCCCAGCAATCAGGAGGCTAAGGCAGAATGGTGTGAACCTAGGAGGCAGAGCTTGCAGTGAGCCGAGATGACACCATTGCACTCCAGCCTAGGTGACAGAGCGAGACTCCGTCACAGAAAAAAAAAAAAAAAAAAAAGTTTCTCTTCATTGAGTGGAAGTGTGGTGTCCTCTACCTTAAAAAAATATTTAAAGCAAATTTTAATTGTGTCCTAATTCATTATGTAATGTCTTTACTATTCAAATTTAACATATTTCTTGCTGCAAGATGTGAGGTAGCTTATTGTGCAACAAATTACTCAATTGTTTAGAAAACGGCCAGATATTATTTATGAAATATTTGTACTGGTTTAAATATAGTACTTCTAAATCATGATTTGTACTTCTAAATCATCATGGAAGAAATAAAATGATTTACCAAAAAAAAAAAAGAAACTATATACTCTTTTCTAGAGAGACAATCAGGAGGAAACACAGCAAAGACGTCACTGGTAGGAAATGCTGACTGCTTAAAGCAGTCTTTTAAACAAATTAAATGTATGCTTTTTGTTGTTGTTCTTTTTCGGGTATTTAAAATACTCTTCCCTAAGACCTGTATTCATATGAAAAGAAAATCACCTTTGAACAGCCAAGGCAGTACAGATCAGTGACCCAGATTCTTTTCAATGTATCTAGAATGTTTTTCAAGGCCACAAAATTGTTCAAGTTACACTGTAACCAGTATAATGTGTCTACCTAGTGTAACCTGAACTCAGAGACACAAATGATGTATCTTTTAGATTCAGTGTGTGTTATTCAATAAGGCAATTAGGGCACATTTGAGAAAATGGATTGTGAACTATTATAAAGATCTCATCTTATTGCATTGCAGAAAATATTTAATATTTTCTATATGCTGTTCACAAATCATTTATTAGTCACTGACCCAATTCATTTTTAGCAGTAAATACCTTATTGTCTCATTTATTTTTTTAAACTTGGACATTATGCCTAACTAAATTTGTAAAGTTTTTCAGAACTTTAATGGATGATTTCTACTAGTAATCCCCAAAAAGCTAAATAAATTTGATTAACACATCCAAATATACCAAAGAAATACCACGCCTTTTATCATACTACACACTTAATAACTTATAAACTTAGAATTTAGCAACATATGTTGTATTGTTGGTAATTAAGTGTTATAGTCTTACCTTTTCATGACTAATTTTTAAAATGAATAAAACATTTATATTTTACGCTATTTTAATCCTGTAATCTTGACTGCCTTTTTCTTTCTTTTTTTTTTTTTTTTTTTGAGACAGGGTGTCACTATGTCACCAAGGCTGGAGTGCAGTGGCACTGCCATAGCTTACTGCAGTCTTAACCTCCTGGGCTCAAGCAATCCTCTCACCTCAGCTTCTCAAGTAGCTGGAACTACAGGTCTGCACCATCACACCTGGTTACTTTTCGTTTTGTTTTGTTACTGGTCTTGAACTCCTGGCTTCAAGTGACCCACCTGCCCCAGCCTCACAAAGCTCTAGGATTACAGGGGTTTGCTGCCATGCCCAGCCTTGACTGCATATAGTAATTCATCTTTTAAGATTCATTCCATGATTTTTTCCTCTCTGCTATCTTCATCAAACTCCTCAAAACACACAGGATACTTTGAATTGAAACAATGAAGTCAAACTGTTTCTGATTTAAAGTAAATCTGATTTGTCTAGTTTGACAATGAAAATGGGCTGTTTATTAGGTTATAAGGTAAACATTTAACATACTTGCAAATCTTTTTATTTTCTTGTTTTTGAGAAGGGTCTCACTCTGTCCCTCAACCTGGAGTGCAGTGGCCCCATCATGGCTCACTGCACACTTGACTTCCTGGGCTCAGGTGATCCTCCCACCTAATCCTCCCAAGTAGGTAGGACTACAGATGCCCGGCACTACACCGCCTAATTTCTTTTATTGTTTTGTAGAGGTGGGGGTCTTGCCATGTCACCCAGGCTGGTCTTGAACTCTGGACTCAAGCGATCCTCCTGCCTCAGCCTCCCAAAGGGCCAGGATTACAGGCATGAGACACTGTGCCCAGTGACAAAGATTTTGAACTTGAATGAGCTAAATCTGCAGTTGCAAATTTTGACAAAAACAAAATTTAACCACCTGATAACAAAAATAAATCTTATCCAAAACTATTTATGAAATGAACAATGTTTAGATATTCTCCACACTTTCAGTATATCGGGTGAAAGGTACATCTCATTGAAAAAATCAGGTCGAATTCATAGTCATTTGGTATCTTGGTAAAACCTATCTGGTATATTTCCCAGAATCTGAAAAAGTGAAAAAGTAAGGATTAAGTAAACAAATCCTTTGGCAAGTCAGGTGGTTTTCGGTTCTTTGCTTCTGATAAAAAGGAAGGAGGGCCTAACTGAAGTCAGCTCATATTTTTTGAAGTCAACCAATTTTTTGAGGTCAAGAATTGAATTATATTGCTACAACAAAACTCTTCCATTCCTAGGCACAGTACTTGTTTATATTAGCAAGGTTTCTCAGGGCACACAGCTATAAAAATTACAAATAGGAATAGAATTGATGCTCAACCCTTTTTCTCCTACTAATAAGACATATTCAGCCACAGATGTAGGAACTCTAAAAAGCAACAATATGCATTTTTCAATAAAATTACATATACTATTTAATAATTATGAAATTTTCTAATATTTATGTTGCTTTGACCAGGTACTACTAACAATTTTAAGGATGATGCAGTCCTAAAGCAGGTGATTTGCTAGCTGTGTAACCTTATTCAACACACTTCATTTATCTGGGCCTTGGTTCCCTGATTTGCAAATTGGGGATAGTAATCGGACCTAGCTCTTAGTGTTTGTCCAAAGATTAAATGAGTTAATATATGTAAAAGCACTTAACGCCACGCTTGGTACCTAATATGTGCTATGGATGTTTTACCGGCTATAATCATAGTAATCAATAGCAAAAAGCCTAAAACCAAAAGCCTGTCGGTTTGTCTTCACACATAGGAAGAAGGGGCTGGAGGGATCCGGTCTAATCCACAGGCACACTGCCAGAAACAAGGGACTCCCAAGGGAAAACGGGATGTGCAAGCAGAAGAGAGCCAGAAGGACCGTGGAGCTACCTGCTGGGACAAGAATAGTGCAGGTTCACAGGCTAAGAACGACGAGGGTTGGGCGAGTTTAGAATGAGCAGATCCACGAAGGGTTCGAATTATACATGTCTATGGATCTCTATGCACTGCTCCGGGAAACAGGAGCAAGAGAGGCAGGCCTAAAATGCCGTCGCGGATGAAGCGGGCCAGAACTTCACTGCTCCCGCTCAGACCGAGGGCCCCAGGTGTCGCGCGGGTCGAAGCCCTAACCTCCGGGGACCCCAGACCCCAGCCAGTGACCCAAACCCCACAACTCGCGGCCAGCACAGCCTTCTCGTCTCCGTCGCCACTGTCGCCGCCACTTCCGGCGCACCTCGGCCTCGCGAGGGCGCTCGCGCCCGGCGACGGCCGAAACTGGCTCCTCGCGGCCTCCGTCGCCGGACTTTCGTCAATGTTGTCACCGTCTTTTCCTCCTTTCCCCCCGTTCCCTTTTACTTCCGGGGTTGCTCTGGATCCTCTGGTTCCGTAACAACATCCCGTTGGCTTCCCTCAGGCGGCGGGACCAGTGCAGCCGCCGCCTCCCAGGTGCGCCCGCCGGTCAGGGCCCTTGCCCTCCCCGGCACAGGCCGCCATGGCCACCAACCCACAGCCGCAGCCGCCTCCTCCAGCGCCGCCGCCTCCCCCGCCGCAGCCGCAGCCACCGCCGCCGCCGCCGGGCCCCGGGGCTGGCCCCGGCGCGGGCGGGGCGGGCGGCGCGGGTGCGGGCGCCGGGGACCCGCAGCTCGTGGCCATGATCGTGAACCACCTCAAGAGCCAGGGGCTCTTCGACCAGTTCCGCAGAGACTGCCTGGCCGACGTGGACACCAAGGTTCGGAGCCGCCGGGTTTGGGGGTCTGCGAGGGAAGGGGAGGACCCAAGGGCGCGCTTCTTTTGCGGTGGCTTCCTCTTGGAGCTGCAGCTGTGTGCCACACGCTGTGTAAAGCACAGCGTGTTCATTCGTTAGCATGTCCATTGGTTCGTTTTACCGACTAGTGTTTAAGTACCTACTACGTGCCAGTCACGGTTTCGGCGCAGTGATTACGCCGGTCTGGTGAGCAAGACTAAGGCATTGTTCTTACAGGAACTGGTTTGGAAATAGTAGCGCTAACAGTGGCTAGTTTTGTATTCATTCTCATATCTGATGATTTTACTTTGTATCGAAGTTATGTTTGCCTTCTTTCTTGAAGGTTTCTGGGCGGTAAGGGCCATGAACCTTTATCCTTTGGAGAAATCACAAAATGGTAATTGAATCAAGTTATGTGCAATATGCTTTGCTGGACATCGTGGGGGTGGGAGCGCCAAGGTAAGGAGGCAAACCTGAGAAAGGACTTTAGTATGGTTTCTAGCAGTGACTACCTGATTTAGGTAACTTAGGCCATGTCACCATTCTAAGGTAAGAAGGGACAGGAAGGTAGGGTAGAGAGAACCGAGTCGTGCAGTGGAGAAAAGATGCAGGAGAGGTGACAGCAGATACTGAAGTGGAGAAAGGACAGGAAAGAACAGATTCAGGAGAGTAATGTAGAGAAGGGAAAGGTCAGCAGCGAGGTTCCCTGTCCAAAACGAGAGGCTGGAAAGGGGAATGGATTTTGTACCAAATGTCAGAGTGAAAGAGAAATTAGCAGGAACAAATAAACTTAGCTGGATTGGCAAAGAATTAGCCAAAGACACCAGGAAAGGGCAGTCAGTGAGGTGGTGGGAAAACCACAGTAGAGTCTAGATTTCTGGAAGCAGAAAGCATGTTGGAAAATTAACTGGTTTGTAGGGGTTGCTTTTGTCTGCTTGTTAAATCTGGTTGGGTCCATTGGTAGGAGTTTTGATGAAATGAGGGTTTACTTTTTTTTTCTTTTTTCTTTTTTTTTTTTTTTTTTTTTGAGACGGAGTCTCATTCTGTGGCCAGACTGGAATGCAGTGGCGCGATCTCGGCTCACTGCAACCCCCGCCTCCCGGGTTCAAGCGACTCTCCTGTCTCAGCCTCCCAAGTAGCTGGGATTACAAGCGCGCGCCACCACGCCCCACTAATTTTTGTATTTTCAGTAGAAACGAGGTTTCACCATGTTGGCCAGGATGGTCTCCCATCTCCTGACCTCGTGATTCGCCCAATAGGCGTGAGCCACCGCGCCGGCCGAGGGTTTTCTCATAGTATGTTTAGTTGTTGTGAGGAGCCTTGTTTCTCTGAGAAATGCATGTTTACAACATCTGCAGATTCTTCTAAATCTTTCAGGTGAACTACACACAGTTCCACTATCTCTTCTGGGGAAACTCTCTTGAATATCCTGGTACATCTTTCTCTATAAGGACTCATACTGGGCCCACTATGTAAAATGTGTTTTTTCAGAATATTGGAGGTTTTGCACCACAGAGAATTCAGTTCACTTGGGAGTGTTCATCTATTTAGGAAGTATGGTTTTTTTACTTTTGTCTTCAGGAATATGCACTGCTACCTTTTAGAAATAATGCCTATTGCCTTTATTATTTTTGTTATTTAGTGGGAAAAGGTTAGACATGGCCAGGTAAATGTTACCAAATAAAGGTAGTTATTCGTATTCAACAAATAGAATTTTTACTTTGCTGTACTCGGAAACCCATGAATCTGTGTGTTATCATTATGTATACAAATTAAAAATTGTAATGTACTGCTGCAATGTCTAAGGCTCAACTTTTTTATTATCCTATTCCCACAAAATGTTATTGGTATGTGTCTATAATATCCCTGCCAGATCCTTCAAAGTAAAGGATTAAAACCGTTTTTGGAGGGAAGGAGGGAAGCACAGTAGCTCTGATCATCTAATGAAAGTTAGGACCTTCTCTCGAGAAAAATGCACAAATAACACATTAAAACGCTGTTTTTCTGCTTGAAAATGGTCAGCTATAGACAATTTCATGAGAATCAATCTAATAATGTATACAGTTTCAGGGATCTCAGAAACCATGGAATAAGAACCCATTTTAATGTTCTTAGCCTCTTTTTTGAGGTCAAGAAATGAATGATATTGTTACAACAAAGCTCTTCCATTCCCAG
This sequence comes from Theropithecus gelada, assembly GCF_003255815.1. NCBI lineage: Eukaryota > Metazoa > Chordata > Mammalia > Primates > Cercopithecidae > Theropithecus > Theropithecus gelada. The sequence continues at coordinate 12,521,632 of NC_037672.1, read as the reverse complement.
GCACAGTACTTGTTTATATGAACAAGTTTTCTCAGGGCACATGACTATAACAATTAGAAATAGGAATAGAATTGATGATCAACCCTACTTCTAGTAATAAGACATATTCAGCCACAGATGTAGGAACTTTAAAAAGCGGTGGCTAACGCCTGTAATCCCAACACTTTGGGAGGCTGAGGCGGGCAGATCATTTGAGGTCAGGAGTTCAAGGCCAGCCTGACCAAAATGGTGAAACCCCATCTCTACTAAAAATACAAAAAAAAAATTAGCCATGTGTGGTGGCGGGCACCTATAATCCCAGCTACTCGGGAGGCTGAGGCAGGAGAATTGCTTGAAGCCGGGAGACAGAGGTTGCAGTGAGCCAAGATTGCGCCACTGCACTCCAGCCTGGGAGACAGAGCAAGACTTGGTCTAAAAAAAGCAATTTTTTAAAAAGCAACAATAATTTTTCAATACAATTACAAATACTATTTAATAATTATGAAAATTTCTAATATTTATGTTGCTTTGAGAAATTAGAACTGAAATGACACCCTCCTAGACAAAAAAGAACACTCGTTATGGTTGAAGTTGTCGCTCAGACGCTAGCTTAAACTTTCCCACAAAATCTCTCTCTTTCTCCCCGCTTGCCACCAACATCTGTACCTGCTCCTGGTTATGTTACAGGTTATGTTCTGGTGCTTCCTTCCCCCCATGACTCTCTCCTTCTCTTCCACTCCCTTAATTAGCAATTAGTAGATTTTAATTTGATTTAAAAGATTTGTTCTCGTTGAATACCATTTTATACTTCATTTTCTTATTTGGAAAAAAAAAGTTATTCCCCCCCTGCTTCCCAAAAAGCCAAAGTTTTTTTCATCAGAACATAACATTCATATCAATGTGATGAGTGGGCCAAAGTAGAAGATTCCCTATTCATGCAAAGAACCATCACTTTAATGGAATCCTTGAGTTTCATCTGCCACTTGAACCTCAAAGACTGACCTGCTTTCTGTCAAAAAGTCTTAACTTGTAGCATATAGAGTTATAGTGGATTATGTCAGTCACATACATATTTAAGAATCAAGACATTTGTTACCTGCCAGGTGCTATCTAAGAGCAAAACTGTCGTCCAGTTTAGTGTTTAAACAAGGATGAGAAGTACCAAAGTCTGCTGCTACACTGGAAGACCATAGAACCCCCCTCCTAACTGTCCAGGGTCATTGATAGTCCTTAACCAGGAGAGAGATCTGACTGTAGCAGACCAAATCAACCCTTCCCACCCAAAGAAATGGTACCACGGGCAACCCTAAGCTCCAACTACTGCGAAGACAACTCCACTATAGACTACCAGTTTCCAGATCTCTGGAGCAAGCTTAGTGGTTACAAAGCCATTCTGTCTCCTTTGCACTGATTAGCATCTGGAGAGTGTGAGGAGGGATGATCAAGAGGCCCTTCAGGGAGTTCACCAACCAGGTAAATATGACACCTCTTTTTTCAAGTAACAAAGTCTGATTTTTTTGAACATTTTCTTAGTTATAAATGGCCCCTGGTCAATTTATTCACCCAACAAACATTCATTCAACAACTCTTATGTACCAGTCATTTTTTTAGGTGCCAGGGATACAGCAGTGAACCAAACATCCCTCTGTTATGGAGCTTACATCCTAATGGAAAACAAAATAGACAACAAATAATGTATGATAGATCTATGGAAAAAAGCAAGATGAGGATAGATGGGCTTACTGTTTTATTTTGAGTAAGCTGTTCAGGGTAGGTTTCAATGCGATGATACCTGAGCCATCTGTGAAGGAATTGAAGGGGCAATGCAGCTGTCTAGGGCTTTAGCATTCCAAGAAGAAAGCATAGCAAGTATAGAAGACCTGAGACCCGCTGAGGGGAAAGTGACAAGAGGTGAGGTAGGTATGCCTTCACAGATCTGGCAGGTCTTGGGAGCCATCAGAAGAGTTTGGCTTTTACTCGAGCTCAGAACCCATTAGCAGGTTTTGAGCAAAAGAAGGACATGATCTGACTTCCATTTCAGATGGGTTGGCCATGTGTAATGGCTTCCCCTTTCATGCTAAGTTGTGATTTGAATGGGTCAGTGAATTACATGGTTACCCTATTTTTAGACTTACTTTGCTGTAGGTAAGGATAGAAGCATGAGAGCAGTTATTATAATTCAGATAGGAGATGAGAATGCCTTGGAACAGAATGGGGTCAGTATAGTTAGTGGGAAGTGGTCAGATTCTGGGAGTATTTTCATGCTAATGTTGAGAGAATTTGCTAATGGTTTGCAAGTGAAGTAGAAGACAAAGGGGGAACTCAAGGATAACTCCAAGGCTTTTCACCAAAGCACTGGAAAAGGAAGAAAGGGTATAAATATTTGTAATTGTGTGTGTGTGTGTGTGTGTGTGTGTGTGTATGTACATGTGGGTACATATATGTTCGTAGGAGAATACTTCTCAATGAATACTTAATATTTCTCTAGTCACTCAACTTTTTACTTAAAGGAGAACTTGAAAACAAGGAAAATTACATGTTGAGTAGTTCAAATTTGAACTTGTTACGGGAAGACTAGACTAGAATGCCAAATGCATTGTGATGTTAGAGCCTAATGAATATGTGTTAGATTTGAGAATACTGGAAAGAAGAATTAGGCTTTAGAATCATTGGGGAGAAAGAATTCGTTAAGAATTAGTTTTAGGGCTGGGTATGGTGGCTGACATCTGTAATCCCAGCACTTTGGGAGGTCAAGGCAGATGGATCACTTCAGGTTAGGAGTTTGAGGCCAGCATGGCCAATATAGCAAGACGTTGTCTCTACTAAAAATACAAAAATTAGCCAGGTGCGGTGGCACATGCCTGTAGTCCCAGCTAATCGGGAGCCTGAGGCACTAGAATCACTCAACCCGGAAGGTGGAGGTTCCAGTGAGCCGAGATCACACCACTGCACTCCAGCATGGGCAACTGAGCAAGATTCTGCCAAAAAAAAAAAAATTAATTTTAGTTCATATTGATTTTGGATAAATGGACAGGCAGGTGGGAAATGATCATGAAACTACCTTGTAGGATAGGAAATAAGTATCAGCAAAGGCCTGAAAACTGGAACTGATGTAAGGGCATCAGAGGGATAAAATCTTTATCATTCTGTGTTAGAGATGGTTACCCATTCAGCTAATGGACTGTATTTTAATTGCTCATTTGCCAAGCAGTGTGATACACTACATGAAAACAAAGAGTAAGAGAGGTAGAGGAGGAGGCTTACACTTCAATGGAGGATAAATATGCCTTGCTCCCGAAAATACAATGTAGTACAAGAATTGCTCGAATGGTAAAATGTATAGAAAACAGTAGGAGCGTGGATGAAGAGCCCATAAGTGTCAAGATGATTTCACAGATTAGGGTGAGCTCTGGAAGGTGAGAAATTTGTCAGATGGACAACCAGAGGGAATGGTAGTTGCAGGATGGTAGGTGCAGAGATGAGAGTTTATCACTGGAGTATAAACTTTGAAGCTAAAAGGAGGCAAATGGCAGAAGGTGAGGCTGTACAATGCTTGCTTAGTATCAGTCAGGAACACTCAAACTCATCCCCATTGAAAGCTATATAGAAGAAAGGTAGAAAGAACATCAGTGGTGGGGGACAGCCTCTAGAAATGGAGTGCAGTCCTGAGTGTGTGGTCACATATTCCTTCCAGGCAGTGCCCCTTCAAGTAGAGATGATATAATATGTGTTCCCCTCCATGCTCGCCTCAGGGAGCACATCAAGGGTTCTTCTCGGACTCAGCACTGTCGACATTTGGGACTGGATAGTTCTTTTCCTGTCAGGGGATTGTCCTGTGCATTGTAGGAGATTCAGTAGCATCCTTACCCTTGACCCACTAGATGCCGATAGCACTCTCATCAGTTGTAACAACCTAAAATGTCTCCAGACGTTGCCAAGTGTCCCTTGGGGGATGGGACTGAAATCCTTCTTGGTAGAGAACCATTGCCTTACCTCACATTTAATGCCTAGTTCAAGTAGTTGCCCCTCAGTAATTTCTCTTGGGTCTACACCATTAGCTGGTTTCTGCCACCCCAGTACAGACTGTCCTCACTGTAGTTATTGCATGCTTTCCTAAAAGTATTTTGTGTCTGTTTACTCTTGCGCTGTAGGATGATTAACCATCAAAAAGCTTAGCTGTTTTATCACTCTGCCCATATGTGCAGTGGGCTCCCATTCTCTACCCCATAATTCCAAACTTCTTGTACAAGTACCCAAAGCCTTTTAGCACCTGGCCCCAAGCTCTCTGTCTTAACCTCATTTCTCTGCTTTTTGTATTCTCTTCTGTAGCCAAATTGGACCACCGATTTGGGGGCTCACTAAATGCTCCTGGCCTCCAGTTCTCTCATCCACTTGCTCTTTGTTTACATTGACTGTATGAGCAAAGCCAGCCATTCCCATTCCCAGCTACCTTGTGCAATTGATTTTTCCAGCTCAAATGGCACATTTTTAATGAAGCATGCTTCCTCAGATCTTCTTTTTTTACTCCAAATCATCTAATAATAACACTTGTTTGTGTCTTATTTTCCAGTCCTCTGTCTATAAATAAGAGGTGTATCCTTCTTCTTTATATTCCTCATATCTCCAAACACCTTGTCTTACACAAAATCAGTAGTATATGAATGAGTGTAAGTTATCTTGAAGCAGAATTGTCAGAAACTGTGAAACTTTGTTATCCCATGGTAAAAATAATTTTCTGAGAGGTGAATATTGATACTGTATAACATTGAAGATTTAACCTTCGTTTTTTTCTCTCTAGCCTGCCTATCAGAATCTGAGACAGCGTGTTGACAACTTTGTTGCAAATCACTTGGCAACTCACACATGGAGTCCCCATCTCAATAAGAACCAGCTAAGAAACAACATTAGACAACAAGTCCTCAAGTAAGTGTCAGAAATAAGAGTTCTGGGCAGGTTTTAAAATGTCCTAACCTACTTTGCCTGAAAGCGGATAAATTACATACAAGTTTGTTCACCTAATGATGTTGACAATTTTACTTGATTTGGTGTGGCTATTTCCTGTGATGTAGCACATTTTGGATTTGGGTCTAATCACTTCACATTTTCTTATACATTTTAACAGTCTGATTGTTCCTGTAGACCTTTGGAAATATTTGAAAGAAGGAAATAACAATATGACTTTCTAAAAAATCTAGATGTAATATTAACAGATGATATACACAGTTGCCTTCACAACTATTTTCTTGACCCTAAGAGAGCAAGCAGGCTTTATTATTCTTATTTTACAAATAAAGACATTAAAGATTACTGAAATTAAAATATTTTCTCTTGATTTGAGGCCATGTCTTCTTTTAATACAGTGCCCCCATCTTTTGCATTTGACTATGACTTTTAACTGCTACTTATGGATGATATAGCTCCCCACCTCCCCTCAAAGTGTTGGACCTGTCAGAGCCATTTTGAGTGAACATAAGGTAATGAGAATTAGAAGAACTGGAATATTTGGAGCATCCTTAGAAAACTAGATTTACAGTCTTCTACTTTTTTTTTTTTTAAACGAAACAAAACAAAAAAGGGTCTCATTCTGTTCCCCAGGCTGGAATGCGGTGGCGTGATGATAGCTTATTTCTGCCTCAGTCTCCTGGGCTCAAGCAGACCTCTCAACGTCATCATCCTGAGCACCTGCCACCATGCCCAGCTTCTCGTTGTATTTTTTTGTAGAGACGGTGTCTCATTATGTTGCCCAGACTGGTCTCCAACTCAGGCTCAAGGGATCTTCTCTCCTTGGCTTCTAAAAGTGCTGGGATTCCAGGCATGGGCCACCTCGCCTGGCCACTACTTGTTCTTGAATGTAAATATTTGCAAAGACAAGAAAGCCTTCTACCCCTGCTGTACCCCTCAAAAAAAGGGTGACTAAGTTATTTAGAGAGCATCCAGTCTCCCTGACTTGACAAGTATTTATGTTCAAGTACATCTTTGAGAATGAAGTGTAGCTTTTAAACAGTTCAACCAATCTGTTTTATACCTGCCACCTGTTAATTTCCTTTTGTCCCATAGGAACCTCTGGAAAGCCTATCTAGTCTGATAGTTTCAACTAACAGGAAGTCCCACAAATCAAAATTCACAACCTGACTAAAAGACAAACCTATTTAGCCACAGGTAATACTAGAAACCAGGAGCCTAGGGGCTCAGACAGTGTCTCCTTGTGCATAAGAGAAGAGGGAAATTCACAATAGCTTTTTTGTCTACATTTTAAAGGATGTCAGAGAAACCTGTAAAAGAGTCTAGGTGAGATCAAAAGATGCCATTAGAAGGCTACATAATAATACCTGGTAGGAAAAGGTCAAAGCTGTTTCTAGAAAAAGTAGAAACAAAAGAGATCTGTTGGGTGACAGGCCTGCTGCCTGTGTTTCCACAAAGGCCTTCAAAGAGAACAGTGACCAAAGTAACTTAGAACTGGGGGATAAGGGAGTGGAGGTAGGGTAGAGCACCCCTTCACACACACTTATACAGAGCTCTACTGATTACTTTCATTCAATGATTTGCATAGCCACCTCCCTGTTCACAAATGATCGCATTGCTTTAAAAGCATATTTTTTGGGAGTCTGGCATTTTTTTTTTTCATATATTGACACTCAGATTGAAGGCAAACTTCTTAGAATTGCATTATAGCGTACAAAATCTATAAGGTAAGGGAGCAGTCATTCTGTTCTTTTATTTAAGTGACCTAAGTTTTACACATGTGAAAATTAAGTGACATGCGCATCCGTGTGAAGAGACCACCAAACAGGCTTTATGTGAGCAATAAAGCTTTTTAATCACCTGGGTGCAGGCGGGCTGAGTCCGAAAAGGGAGTCAGCGAACGGAGATAAGGGTGTGGCCATTTTATAGGATTTGGGTAGGCAAAGGAAAATTACAGTCAAAGGGGGGTTGTTCTCTGGCGGGCAGGAGTGGAGATTACAAGGTGCTCAGTGGGGGAGCTTTGTGAGCCAGATTGAGCCAGGAAAAGGACTTTCACAAGGTAATGTCATCGCTTAAGGCAAAGACTGGCCATTTTCACTTCTTTTGTGGTGGAATGTCATCAGTTAGGGCGGGGCAGGGCATTTGCACTTCTTTTGTGATTCTTCAGTTACTTCAGGCCATATGGGTGTATACGTGCAAGTCACAGGGGATACAATGGCTTGGCTTGGGCTCCGAGGCCTGACATTAAGCACTTAAAATTACTGCTGTACCAGTAAGACATTGTGATCACAAAATCATGTTTGGTGCGAGGTAAGGAGTTCTTGTGGCTGTGTCAGTGATTAAATGCTGGAGCAATTTGCCTATGAGTAATGAGGAATCTCTTTTTCTGGAGCCATTTTGAAAGAGGGAAGACAGCTGCCTTCTCTTGGATAATTTAGGCGTTGCTTTTCCTGGGACATTTGTAAATTTTCTTCTAGCTGTATTTATTTTTTTAAATGAACTATTTTCATTTAATATCCATTAGTAACATTTTATGATACTGATAATAACATTTTAAAGCTTCCTTAAAAATGTTATTTAGTTGTGTTCACTCTGAAGGTATAGGGGTGGACTAGCCCCTGTAAATAAATATAATTTCAAACAGTTTTTCGTACGTATGCTTTGAGACATACTCACTTGACTCCATTAGGTTGAGCTATCTGCACTTGCCATTTTTGTAAGACAAAAATGGTCTAATATCAGCAATTTCAGATGGTTCAACTTAATAGCTGATCTGCTGACTCAGTAGGAGGGAAAATTTTATTCTACTTAAGCTTTTATTTGTACAACAGAATCTGAAAATCCTAGATAACTGAATAATGATCTTAGCTAAACATAATTTGAAAAGAAGACAAGGAAGTGACTTTAACCAGAAAACTGCCAGCTGTTGGCATTTTGACTTTGCCCTTGACTGAGGGCTGTAGCTTCTCCCCACTTGGGTGAGGCAGTTATGGCCGCTACGTGCAGTGTGATCATTAGTACTGGACTCCATTTTTCTATAAGATACCAGAGCTGACCTCTGTGTGAGAAAGGACTAAAGTAGAAGTGTTTTGTTTGTTTGCAGGACAAGAGGCTAGAACATAGGCAGACAGAAAGAGACTGAAGCAAAAATTTGGGAGTGGATTGTTTTAATTTTTTTTTTTTTTGTACTTTTTTTTCTTTTTCTTTTTCTTTTTGAGACAGAGTCTCGCTCTGTTGCCAGGGTGGAGTGCAGTGGTGCCATCTCGACTCACTGCAATCTCTGCCTTCTGGGTTCCAGCGATTCTCCTGCCTCAGCCTCCCAAGTAGCTGGGATTGCAGGCACAGCCAGCTAATTTTTGTATTTTTAGTAGAGATGGGGTTTCACCATGTTGGCCAGAATGGGTCTGGATCTCCTGACCTTGTGATCTGCCCACCTTGGCCTCCCAGAGTGCTGGGATTACAGGCATGAGCCACCATGCCCGGCCCTTTTTGTACCTTTTTACTTGTACCCTAAAACCTTTTTTAAGATTACTTTTTCTTATTTCTTTTCTACCTACTACATTTTAAATACACCTCTAAGATGTAACAATGTTTGCAAGATTTGCATTTTTTTTTAATCTTAGAACTTTAAAAAGCAGGTAACCTACTTTGTGCCGAATTGGCTCAATTTTTCTCTGGCCCACATAAGTAGAATTATAGTTTCACAAGGCGACAAGGTGCCTCCAGAAATGAAAAACTAATCCATCCTGCACTCCAGATGGAACTGCACTCAAAAATAGCATTTGTAAAGTGTAAGGAAAGATGGCTCCTCATCCATTCCATAGAGAGAAATTGAGGCTTAGAAGCTAGAAATGACTAGCACTTTGATCTTCCAGCCCTATCCCGGGTACCTTGACTTGTCCACTTCTTTTTAGGAAGATAATATTTAAGTGTGTTTCTTAAAATAAATTCATGTTCTCTTATTTTACTGAGATGCCTTTGTGCAGAAGCACATTTCATAGATAGTTGTCCTCATCTCTCTTTTGTCTCTTGTATATGATATTTCTTTAATTCCATGTACCTTTCTTCCCCTTCTCTTCTGTAGAAATCAAGACTTGGCTCAAATGTCTTCTCCTTTATGAAGCACTCTTAAATTATCTTGGACATATCTAATAATTTCTTATTCCTCTAATAAGCAAATAATTTCTTATTCCTCTCTTTTCCTATAGTACATGATGTGTACTAGTGCCTGTCATCTCATGTCTTAATTGTGTATACATCCCCATCCAGAACAGGGACCAGGTCAGTTTGTAGCTGTCAGTGGCCAGCATAGTACCTGTTATATAGAAGACACTTATAATTGTTGAATGAATGAATCATCCAGTTTTTATAGCAGGAAGATAATAGAAAGCCAGAAGTCTTGTTTCTCCAAATATTTTCTCTAAAGTTTCCCTTCTTTTATTTTGTAATTTGATGAAATTATATTTTGTGTGTGTGTTGTTTGTTGTTTTTCTGGGGACTCTAATGCTTATAAAAAGCTTACATTTTTTTCTGTTAAAAAAAAAGTTATGGAGACCATAGGTTTGTTTTATCCCCAGAACTCAACTTTTTAATGAGCTTATTCCTATATGCCATGAGCAGAGCAGGGGTGAGATAAGCATCACTTCTATACTGGACCCTAGGTAGTGTACTGTGTCTAGTTCTAAGGGTGTTTTGTTTTGTCTGTTTCAGTATTTGCACTAGTGAAACAGTAGTAGAAAAGTTTACAGACTTTTATAGTATGGTATATCTAAAGCTAGTATAGCATGAAACTTAGTTTCCATTGTCTATCTATATCCAAGAAAATGGATTGGGACAATTTAAGTTGGATGGATGGATGGATGGATGGATGGATGGATAGATAGATGATAGATAGATAGATAGATGGATAGATAGATAGATAGATAGAGTGTTATTTTAAAGTAATTAATGCAAATAATATATTATTTTTTCACGTTTCCATAATTTATCTTGTGTTTCAGATCAGGAATGTTGGAGTCTGGTATTGACCGAATTATTTCTCAGGTTGTGGATCCAAAGATCAACCACACATTCAGACCTCAGGTGGAGAAAGCTGTGCATGAGTTTTTGGCCACGCTGAATCACAAAGAGGAAGCAAGTGGCAACACAGCTCCCGATGATGAGAAACCAGACTCTTCCCTTATTACACAAGGTGCTTTGCTTTTACTCTTGGTCAGTTCCGTTGTTTTTCTTCTTGAACTGAATATCAAGTTAGGGAGACTTGGCTCTTTAACACATTTTTTAATTTGGCTATTCCAGTGAAATTGTACTTACTTTAAATATCTCCTAAGTTCCTCAATTGTCATAACATTTCATTTTTTAGATTAATAAAAATAATAAGCATATTATTAATGGGGTGTGTGAGTATGATAATAGAAGGAATAACTAAAATAATTAGAGAATATAGTCTTTTTCTAGGAGGTAGACAATGCCTCAGATTTGCATGGTGCTCTTCCTAAGATAATATATTAGAGAGAGAGATAATTCAGAATATGGTATATACTAGTACTGGTACCTGAAAGTCTGAAAGAATATACAGATGGTCTGCACAGCATATGCATCGTATATGACAGTGGTATGTGGTATTGATTTAGCAGAGGTATCTTCCTTCTGATTAAATGTATTCTAAAACTTCTCTTTTTCTTTAAGGTGTTCCTGCTCCTGGGCCCAGTGCTAATGTAGCCAATGATGCCATGTCGATACTGGAAACCATCACTTCTCTTAACCAAGAAGCCAGTGCTGCTAGGGCTTCAACAGAAACATCAAATGCCAAGACCAGTGAGAGGGCATCAAAAAAACTTCCATCTCAGCCAACCACTGATACTGGTACTGACAAAGAAAGAACTTCAGAGGACATGGCTGATAAAGAAAAATCTACAGCTGACTCTGGAGGTGAAGGACTGGAAGCAGCCCCAAAGTCTGAAGAATTTAGCGACCTTCCCTGTCCAGTTGAAGAAATTAAAAATTACACAAAAGAGCATAATAATTTAATTCTGCTAAATAAGGATGTTCAACAGGAAAGCAGTGAGCAAAAAAATAAATCAACAGACAAAGGTGAAAAGAAGCCAGACAGCAATGAAAAAGGAGAAAGAAAGAAAGAAAAGAAGGAAAAGACTGAAAAGAAATTTGATCACTCAAAAAAGAGTGAAGATACACAGAAAGTTAAAGATGAAAAACAAGCAAAAGAAAAAGAAGTAGAGAGTTTAAAACTTCCTTCAGACAAGAACAGTAATAAAGCTAAAACTGTTGAAGGGACAAAAGAAGGTATATAAAAACTTACAAACATCTACAAAGTTTAAAGAACAGTATTTTGGGATCAGGGAAGTATCAAATTTGCCTTCATATTTTAATAAGTTTAATACTTTTGGAAACTTAAATCCCCTTTGCTTAAGAAAAAAACAAATATTTGTATTTTTGTATACTAATATATCTGTTCACAGAGTAAATTAACAGAAATTATGAATTTATAATTTGTCTTATAATTTATTCACATACATTATTTTAAGCAACTTAATTCATAGTTGGATATCCTAATCTTTATTAGGTAGTAAATACTTCAGTTACTTAAAATTCATTTTTTTATTATATCATACATTGTAAATTAATAGCTCAGTTATTTTCACAGAAGTCTACTTTGCCTTTGTATTTTCTGTAAACCGCTCTGCCTTGTTTGATAGTTTGACACGTATTTAAAGCAGAAAATTTTAAATGTAATTTAGTAATTGAGCTCTGAATATGTTCTTATAACGAGATGATTTTTTTTTCTGTTTTATTTTCCTCTTGAAGATTTATCTTTGATAGATTCTGATGTGGATGGACTTACAGACATCACAGTTAGCTCTGTTCATACCAGTGACCTTTCATCTTTTGAAGAAGATACTGAAGAGGAAGTTGTAATGTCTGATAGCATGGAAGAAGGAGAGATTACGTCAGATGGTAAAGCATTTTACATAATAATGCCTCTGAAGCATCCTGTCAAGCATTATTTGTATATTCTAACGGCTATATCCTGAAAAACTGTGTGGTATAATAGCAAGAGCATGGGATTTTGTAGTTGGAAGATTTGTTTCTGAGTCCCAGCTCCAAAGTTGTCTGTCTGGGCAAGCTTGGTAAGTTACTAAATCTCAACAACCTTTGGTTCTTCATTCTTTAACTCTATCCCCTAGTATGATTATTAACTTAAAATGTAGAGGAGATAAATATATGAAGATGCTTTTTATTTGTGTGTGTCACATTTGGGGGCAGCATAGTCCACAACACTGCCCTCAATTAATGGCACCAGTTGCAATGCAAGTTCAGGGTTCCCCAAGACCACCTTTAGATTTGATAATTTGCTAAAAGGGCTCACAGAACTTACTGAAAGGTGGTATACTCACAGCTATGGTTGTTTACAGTTAAGGTACTCAGATTAAAATCAGCCAAGGGAAGAGGCACATAGGGCAGAGTCCAGGAAAGTTTCAAACTTCCAATTGTTCTCCCTTGAATTACTTCCTCTGCATTGATGTCTGACGACATATGCAGAATATTGCCAATCAGGGAAGTTCACCAGAGCCTTGGGATCCAAAGTTCTCACCAAGACTCTAGCATGTAGTCAGAGTTGGCTGCCCACATGGCTGATCTGAGTCTCTAACCCCTCTAGAGGTCAAACTCATACTCCATGACCCACCACTCCAACCCTAAATCACATTGTTAGACTGTTTAGCTTGACTCAAGAGCCTTTGCACTCTGAAACACTCCAGTCAGGCCTAGCGTTCCAGAGGCTTAGAGATTACCTCCCAGAAGCTAATGGTAAAGGCCAGACCTCTCTGGGCAAGGCTGAATTCTTTGTAATAGTTTGTTTTTCAGAAAACCCCTCCTGAGCACTTACTATCTTCCAGGCACTGTGCTAAGGACGTTCGTGTAATAACTCCTGTAGTCCTCAGAACAACCCCAGGAAGTAGGTATAGGCAAGGAGACAAAGTCAGAGAGACCATGTCTTGTCCAGTCATGTAGCTAGTGAGCACTAGTGCAGATTTCAAACCTGAGTCTGTGCTTCTTACCGATATCTTATGCTGCTCTTACCACCTGATTAAATTCTGTTTAGGAGTAATAAAAATACTGAGTTTTATTTGCAATTGCCTGTAGAGAACATCTTATAAATTTGTTGCTAGCTTTCAGATAGGCTACCTAGAGAGAAAATCATAGAGGAGAAAAAGTATAAGCTTGTAACACCATAGATGAATGTGTCAGTCCCTCCCATTTTTTTTCCTTCAATTTCACAAACTAAAAAAAGCAGCAGCAGCACTTCCTAATTGTCATATGTGTCCTCATGAGGTCAGCTCTGTGTTACCTGTGTAGGAAGAGTGCTCCCTATCCTGTGAACACTCCACTTTCTCTACCCTAACTAAAATTAATTCTTGATGCCTTTTTGGGTCTTCTTAAGTTTTTTCCTGGTAAGACTAGATTTTATATGTATGGAATTTTAAAAGTAAGAAGATGGCTATTTTAAGAGTACATGGTAGGAAATGAAAACCTTGTTTACCTTTTTTTTCTTCTTCCTGTGTCAAAGCAAAACAGATTACCTTCCAGTTATTGATCCAGTTATTGATTCAATCCAGTTATTGATTCCCGCCTCTTCCCTAAATGAGAAATTCAGAGGTGGTCATTAAAATCTCAAGTTTACTTTAAAGTACAGCTTCCAGTGGATTTGTTGAACTTAACAATGGTAAAGCATAAATATCAAGTCCAGTGAAAAATAAGAATTGTTTGTCCAGAGAACACTGAGGCACAGATGGAGGCTTTTAGGCTGAGATAGCTCCAGTGCCTTGGGTTCCTACAAAGGCAAACTGAAGCTCAGTCTAAATAGTAAAACAGAGATTAAACGTAGCTCGATCAGAAACCTCCAATTAACTTCTAACTAGGGACTTTCCACCAGATCATAGTCACATAAGGCACATACCTAGCTGTAGCCAATCCAGTCATGTATTTCGTCTGCTTTTGTGTTCAGCCTGTAAAAGCCCACTGCTTGTGTTGCCGAAGCAGAGCTCTCAGAACCTCTCCTCGTTCTGACGCCTGATTCATGAATCATTCTTTGCTCCAAAAAACTCTGTTAAATTTAATTTGTCTGAAATTTTCCTTTTAACAGCATAAATAACTATAATGTCTAATTTTTCTTTGTCTTATTTATGTGTGAGAAGCTGATAAGAAATAAAAATATGAATTATAGCCTTTAAAAGTCAATTTCTGAAATTTTCACATCCTAATATTTCCCCTTTTGGACCTCCAATTGATCTTGCCTTTGCTGCTTGTACAGCATAATGTTGATTTTATGCTAATTCACAGACATACTCCTCTTTCTATTAACTTTCTTACAGATGAAGAGAAGAACAAACAGAATAAAACAAAAACTCAAACTAGTGATTCTAGTGAAGGAAAAACAAAAAGTGTACGGCATGCGTATGTCCACAAACCGTATCTTTACTCAAAGTACTATAGTGATTCTGATGATGAGCTTACTGTAGAACAACGACGACAGTCCATTGTAAGTCCACTTTGTTCTGTTATTTTAACCTACTACATCAAGTTAACAAACTTAAATAGTCTATCTGCAAGGTACTGGTGTGCATATGAAGCAGAGACATACAGGATTTGCCTGTAGGAACCTTGTCATTTAACTAGGTAGAGTAGATGTAAACATGTGACAGAGATGTTTGTGTCATCATTACTAATACAAGCGAATATCCCTTATCCGAAATGGGTGGGACCAGAGGTGTTGCAAATTTTGGAATTTTTCACAATTTGGAATATTTGCATATACATAGTGAGAAATCTTAGGGATGGAACCCAAGTCTAAACATAAAATTCATTTGTGTATCTTATATACCTATGCACATAGCCTGCCAATTATTCTATACAATGTTTTTCATAATTTGGTGCATGAAACAAAGTTTTGACTACAGTTTGACTGCCACCTGTCACATGAAGTCAGGTGTGGAATTTTCTTTTTTTTTTTTTTTTTTTTTGAGACAGAGTCTCGCTCTGTCGCCCAGGCTGGAGTGCAGTGGCCAGATCTCAGCTCACTGCAAGCTCTGCCTCCCGGGTTCACGCCATTCTCCTGCCTCAGCCTCCCGAGTAGCTGGGACTACAGGCGCCCGCCACCTCGCCCGGCTAGTTTTTTGTATTTTTTTTTTAGTAGAGACGGGGTTTCACCGTGTTAGCCAGGATGGTCTCGATCTCCTGACCTCGTGATCCACCCGTCTCGGCCTCCCAAAGTGCTGGGATTACAGGCTTGAGCCACCGCGCCCGGCTAGGTGTGGAATTTTCAACTTGCGACAGCATGTCAGTGCTAAAGAGTTCACATTTTCAGATGATGGTTGCTCAACCTATAGTAGTGAAACTGGCAACAACCTAAATGCTTCACAGTATGGAAATGTTTAAACCAAGTGTAGATCCAATCCTGCAAGGATATGGTATGCAGCTGTTAACATGCTATTGAGATGGAAATGCTATTCACTTATTTCTTGGATTCGAAAATATTTCTAATTATAAAATGTACCACTGAATTAATAACTGCTTTTTAAAGAAAATTACTACCTTATTGTTATATATGTATGTTAGTTTTAAGATAGCTTACAATTTTAGAAACATTAAAGTATGAAAAGTTGTAAAATGTGAAAAGTTCAGAATCAGGAAATATTGTTACATAGGAAAATGATTTGAAGAAACTGCCCCAAAATGCTAGTGGTGATCAGCTTTGCCTTCAGGCTTATCTCTTGAAAAGGTTACTTGGTTAGAAGTTATGCACCTGCTTAGGATTTTTGGCACTCCGGGCCAGAAAAGAGTAGTGGGAATAGCACAATGATTGTGAATTCTTCCTGCTGTAAAAGACAACAGCTGCAAGTTCCAAGTCCCTTGGGTCCCAAGCGTATAACCATCAAGTCATATATGTTGTAGAACTAGCCTATCACTTGAATTTTTATTTCAACTGTTTTCTATAATAGTTGGAAAGTTATAAACACCTACCTATATATACTTAATGTTCATAGATATTTTCACAGCTGTCTTTTTAATTGAAACAACCAGCTTATTTAATCACTTTTTCCCAAAATAATACCTTTCCCATTCTTTAAACTAATGGCATTCTGAAAGAGTAATGGCAAATTTTCATAACTGTTTATTTTATTCTGGTAACTTTCAGATTGAAACATACACATATGTATGTATACACATACAGATAAATGTGTGTATATATATGTAGTGTATGTGCATTTTTTCAGAGTCCATTAATTTGTAAGAACATCTGAAGGGTAAACTAAAATTTTTTAAAAATACAGTTTTTCAGTGTGTTTCTGCCTTTGCCTAATAATCTGTTAGGATATTTTGTGGTTTTAGGCCAAAGAAAAAGAAGAGAGGCTTTTAAGAAGGCAAATTAATAGAGAGAAACTTGAAGAAAAACGAAAACAGAAAGCAGAAAAGACAAAGTCTTCAAAAACCAAGAGTCAAGGTATACATGTTAACTTTTAATATTTTAAACTATCTTATATATTTCATTATTTTCCAGGTACTCTTATGTTACTGATGAGACATGGATATAAAATAAAAGGATCTATTCTCAAATGTGGAAGATTTCCTTGGGTTTTAATCTCATATGTTTATTCATTTTTCTTTTTTATTATATTGCTAAATCTTAATTAAACATTTTATCAGATACCAGCTTACGCAACTCGTTTGTTAGCGGTTTATTTTTCTGTAATGATTTGATTATCACTGGAAAGTAGATTGTTAACAATGAGTTATCAACCCTTGCTGGTGATTAATGAAATTAATCTATGCTTATGTTAACTAAAATGTCAAACATTTACCTGTAATATTGCATTGAACAAAATTGTATTCCCTCTGGGCACTAATCCTATGTAATATATGAATTCACACATACATACACTTATGTGATCATTTGAAATAGGAAAGATAAGACTTCTTCATCCAAAATATTATGTCTGTTCCAGCACAGCTTAAGAATATTAAAGCCATTTTGGCTTTAACGATGATTAGAAAAATCTTAATGAAAAATTAATATTACACTGTTTATAAAACTTTTCTGAAATACATTTTATTGATTGCTTCTTTTCTAGGCAGGAGTAGTGTGGACTTAGAGGAATCATCAACAAAGAGTTTGGAACCTAAAGCCCCCAGAATTAAAGAAGTCCTTAAAGAACGGAAAGTTTTAGAAAAAAAAGTAGCCTTAAGCAAAAAGAGAAAAAAAGATTCAAGGTACATATTTTATCTGGTCATGTTTCCCTTGTAACACTCCCCTGGGTGCTTTCAGAAGAGAGGCGTTGAAGTGACACTAAAGAGTTGTACTTAGGATGTGTATGTTACTGCATATTTATGAAGGACCTTAGGGTTTCGTATTTAGTATCAAAATGTTAATATCTATAACATTTCTAAGTAGTGTATCTTAATTTTTTTGGGTGTCTCAGATCTTTTTGATAATTTGATGAGAGCTTTAGACCCTCTCCCCTGAAAAATGTACGTGCATAAGCTAACAATTATCCCTAGAGTTTCAGAGTTTATGGATCCTCTAGAAGTTATCTAGAAGTATTCCTCTTGTTGGCGTTCAGTAACCACTTGTTTACAATTATTATTTCCAGTCTTTCCACGCTTTTAGTTTTACCAGTATTCCATGATTTTCCCCCAACCCAGAATCTGAGCCACATTCCTTGTTAACACTGCATTATCATGGTTAACTTTTTAAGAATTAGAAAGCTAAAGAGACTCTTGAGGATAGCTATGAAGTCTTGTGAGCCATGGCTGCAATTTGTTTATTCCATCAAGTTGCATTTATGTAAATTTATCACAGACTTCAAGATAACTGATTTGATAATTTACAGAACTTGGAAGAGTAGTAAGCTCTCAAATTTCTTACTGTTATTGCATCTCATCCTTATTGAGCTGAATAAATAAGACTTCCCTCTTTACTCAAAAGATAGTAATTTTGAAGTGTAATTATAGCCCATAAAACATTCATCTTTAAGCAACAAATTAGGAATTTTTGTTTCGGCTGCACTTTCCTTTAGCACCAAGAACTGTGCATGCCATATTTGGGATTGTGCTCTCCTTTGTTGACCAATAATTGATAGGATTTAAATTGAAATGTAACAAGTCTCCATTTATCGATTAAGTGTATAAATTATAGTAAACGGCTGGGCGCTGTGGCTCACGCCTTTAATCCCAGCACTTTGGGAGGCAGGGGTGGGTGGATCACATGAGGTCAGGAGTTTGAGACCAGCCTGACCAACATGGTGAAACTCTGTCTGTACTAAAAATACAAAATTAGCCAGGCATTGTGGTGCATGCCTGTAATCCCAGCTACTTGGAAGGCTGAGGCAGGAGAATTACTTGAACTCAGGAGCGGAGATTGCAGCGAGCCAAGATTGCGCGATTGCACTCCAGCCTGGGCAACAAGAGCAAGACTCCACCTTAAAAATTAATAATAATAAAATAAGATAAATAAAAATTATAGTAAAGGAAAGCTTTTTATTGTTTTCAACCTTCCTGAAAAATTTTCACATTTGATCCATGCTTTATATTTGACTTTCACCCTTAGGAATGTTGAAGAGAACTCCAAAAAGAAACAGCAATCTGAAGAAGATTCCAAAGAAACCTTTAAAACAAGTGAGGTATGTCTTAATAAAACCTCATTTCAAATGCTGTTTTGTTAGATATTGGCTGTTTATTCCTTTGGAATAAAACTTAGCATGTCATTTGACTTTTTTCAAGTTAAATAAAAAGTCACTTACATTCAGCATTTTTGAAACCCCATTTTGTTATGTCCCAAATTGCCCATTTTGTTGAGTTGATTTATATATTTGTCTTTTATCTAGGTAATAGCTACTTTTCTTCTCTTTTCCCATTTCTTATAATTGCAATAACAAAAATGCCAGTAATGACAAAAAAAGAAAAAGGGAGGCTAAAATTAAAATCTAAAATCCCCCCACTATAACAAATTATCCTTTTTATTCCCTTTAATTCCTTATCCACAGGTCCACATAATTTTTTAGAGTACAAGTAATCTGGCAAACTGTTTTTAACATTTTACTCATTTCATGTCACCTTCTAGGCTTCCTAATTATTTAATGATTGTGTAGTGTTACATTTAATGTAGATACCATAATTTATTTAAGTATGTCCTTATATTTTAGCGCTTAGGTTGTTTCCAAGGTTTGATCATTTTGAGCAGTAAAAGCAATGTACAATGTTTTCTTCCCCCTTTCAGGATTATTTTCGTGGGACAAACTTTTGCTTGCAAAATTATTATTTACAAAGCCACATTATCTATAGTTCTGTAGCTAAAATATCTTATTATTTCCAGAGGGAAAAAGCAATAGTTTAGTGATTATTTGTTTATCATCAGCACACATAAATTTATTTACTCAGAAATTAAAGGCGTATTTAGAAATATATAGTGTTGGTTTAATGACATATTTTTAAAGATTTAACTTTGTGATAATTCTCTATAAAAAATTATCTCATAAGATTGTATTCACATTGTTTAGAATTAGTTTTTTATTGTGAAGTTAGGTTGCACAAACTCCTGTTAGTCCTTTGAGTAATTTAATTTTAAGCTATTTAATAAGGTCTTGTTATGACCTGGACCCTATTATTAGTATATTAATCTTTGTGTTGACATTTAAGGAGATGCAGTGTTAAACTGACCTAGAGGCACAAAGGTCTGTCTAAGAACTTTGGCCCATTATTTGCATAAGAATAATTATAGCAAGTAGTCAGTGGGTCTTTATTGAAGTAGATTTAGTCAACATCCCCTCATTAATATTAATCACCTACTTAGGGCCAAACCACAGGGCCAGGAGGAAGGTTTAGATGCTCTTGTCTCAGTATCTTTTTTGAATACATAAACATATGCATATGTTATATATGATATGATTACTATGAGTTATTGCATACATTTGAAGCTTCGTGTATAGAATGTTGTACAAGTAGCCTAAATTCATGAGGTTTCCATACATATTTCAGGTTTCTAAATCAAACTATAGGAAATCTATATTTCAGTGTATTTCAATTTTAAATTGCCTTCATGTATTATGTTTTTGACTGTAAAGGACATTGGACTGTCATTTATTTAGCTTGTATTTATTATTGAGTACTGAGCATTAGTGAGCTCTAGTGATTCAGAATTGAAGAATTCATAGACAAATCAGTGCCTGTGGTATACTGGAAGGAGTACTAGACATGGAATGAAATAATCTAAACTCATTTCTTTTTTTTTTTTTTTTTTTTTTTTTTTTTTTTGAGAGGGGGTCTCTCTCTTTCGCCCAGGCTGGAGTGCAGTGGCCGGATCTCAGCTCACTGCAAGCTCCGCCTCCCGGGTTTACGCCATTCTCCTGCCTCAGCCTCCCGAGTAGCTGGGACTACAGGCGCCCGCCACCTCGCCCGGCTAAGTTTTTGTATTTTTTAGTAGAGACGGGGTTTCACCGTGTCAGCCAGGATGGTCTCGATCTCCTGACCTCGTGATCCGCCCGTCTCGGCCTCCCAAAGTGCTGGGATTACAGGCTTGAGCCACCGCGCCCGGCCATCTAAACTCATTTCTAACACACCTACTTGAGGCCTGAGTGTCAAGTTATAGAATTATGCTGAGCTTCAATTTCCTGATGGTTTAATGGCATATTTTTAAGTATTTAACTTTATTTTGTGATAAATCTCTATGAGAAATAATCTCATAAAATTGTGTTCATATTGTTTAGAATTAGTTTTTTTATTGTGAAATGTGGTTGTTGTAAACTCCTGTTAGTTCTTTGAGGAATTTAGCTTTTTAAAATCAAGTTAATAATATCTATTTTTTAAAATCAGGTGAGTTTTTGACACCTACACAGGCTGCTTGCAAGAATTAAGTGAGATGTTACATATGTGACAGCACTCAACATATTAAGTGCACCCAAATGTTACATTTGAATCTAAAAATTGATTTTGGTAGTTCTCATATTTTAATCTTTGTTTTCTTTCAGCATTGTGAAAAGGAAAAAATGTCTTCTTCAAAAGAGCTGAAGCATGTTCATGCAAAAAGTGAACCAAGTAAACCTGCCCGGAGACTTTCAGAGTCTTTGCATGTAGTTGATGAAAACAAAAATGAATCCAGAGTAGAAAGAGAACATAAAAGACGGACATCTACCCCTATTATCATGGAGGGGGCACAGGAAGAGACTGACACAAGAGATGCAAAAAGGCAAGTAGAACGTGCAGAAATTTGCACCGAAGAGCCCCAGAAACAGAAAAGCGTACCTAAAAATGAAAAACATCTAAAGAAAGATGATTCTGAAACACCACATTTGAAAAGCCTACTTAAGAAAGAGGTGAAATCCTCCAAGGAGAAGCCTGAAAGAGAGAAAACTCCATCGGAAGACAAATTGCCTGTGAAACATAAATATAAAGGTGATTGTATGCATAAAACAGGTGATGAGACTGAGCTTCACTCTTCTGAGAAAGGTTTAAAGGTAGAGGAGAATATTCAAAAGCAAAGTCAACAAACAAAGCTTTCTTCAGATGATAAAGCCGAACGAAAAAGTAAACATAGGAATGAAAGGAAATTATCAGTATTAGGCAAAGATGGAAAGCCAGTTTCTGAATATATTATAAAAACAGATGAGAATGTTCGTAAAGAAAACAACAAAAAAGAGAGACGCTTGTCAGCCGAAAAAACTAAGGCAGAGCACAAATCAAGAAGGTCAAGTGATTCTAAAATTCAGAAAGATTCTCTGGGTTCCAAGCAACATGGTATCACATTACAGAGAAGAAGTGAAAGTTATTCGGAAGATAAATGTGATATGGACTCCACTAACATGGATAGTAATTTGAAACCAGAAGAGTTTGTTCACAAGGAGAAACGACGAACAAAGAGCTTGTTAGAAGAGAAACTTACGTTGAAGTCTAAATCAAAAAGTCAAGGCAAACAGTTAAAAGTTGGAGAAACAGAATTACAAGAAGGTGTCACAAAACAGGCAACCATTCCAAAACCAGACAAGGAGAAGAACACTGAAGAAAATGACTCAGAAAAACAGCGAAAGTCTAAAGTTGAAGACAAACCTTTTGAAGAAACTGGTGTTGAACCTGCATTAGAGGCTGCTTCTTCTTCAGCACATAGTACACAGAAGGATTCTAGTCACAGAACCAAGTTACCATTAGCAAAGGAGAAATATAAGAGTGATAAAGACTCCACTTCCACTAGGCTTGAGAGAAAGTTGTCAGATGGCCACAAAAGCAGAAGCTTGAAACATAGTAGTAAAGACATAAAAAAGAAGGAAGAAAATAAGGCAGATGACAAGGATGGTAAAGAAATTGACAGTAATCATGAAAAGGCCAGAGGTAATAGTTCACTCATGGAAAAGAAATTAAGTAGAAGATTGTGTGAAAATCGGAGAGGAAGCTTGTCACAAGAAATGACTAAAGGAGAAGAAAAGCTAGCAGCAAACACTTTGAGCACTCCCAGCGGTTCTTCCCTTCAGAGACCAAAAAAGAGTGGTGATACGACATTGATCCCTGAACAAGAGCCAATGGAAATTGATTTTGAGCCAGGTGTTGAAAATGTGTTTGAAGTATCTAAAACCCAAGACAGCCGCAATAATAATTCTCAGGAAGACATTGACTCTGAAAATATGAAACAAAAAACTTCTGCCACAGTTCTAAAGGACGAATTGAGAACTTGCACAGCAGATTCAAAAACAACAGCTCCAGCTTATAAGCCAGGCCGTGGAACAGGAGTTAATAGTAATTCTGAAAAGCATACCGACCATAGAAGCACCCTGACCAAGAAAATGCATATCCAAAGTGCAGTGTCCAAACTCAACCCTGGGGAGAAAGAACCCATTCATAGAGGAACTAATGAAGTGAATATAGATTCTGAAACTGTTCATAGAATGTTACTGAGTGCCCCATCAGAAAATGATAGGGTACAGAAGAATTTGAAAAACACAGCTGCTGAAGAACATGTTGCTCAAGGAGATGCTGCTCTTGAACATTCCACAAATTTAGACTCCTCTCCATCCTTAAGTTTAGTGACTGTTGTGCCTCTGAGGGAATCTTATGATCCAGATGTAGTTCCTGTGTTTGACAAAAGAACTGTTTTAGAAGGTGGCACAGCCAGCACCTCCCCTGTAGATCACTCTGCTCTCTCTAATCAAAGTCTGACTGTTAGGGAATCAGAAGTCCTTAAGACAAGTGACAGCAAAGAAGGTGGTGAAGGTTTCACAGTAGATACACCAGCAAAAGCAAGCATTGCTAGCAAAAGACACATTCCGGAAGGTCACCAGCCTACTTTATTGGATGGTAAACAAGGAAAGGTAATCATGCCTCTTGCAAGCAAGTTAACGGGCATGATTGTGGAAAATGAGAATGTTACCAAAGAAGGTGGTTTAGTGGACATGGCCAAGAAAGAAAGTGACTTAAATGCAGAGCCCAATTTAAAGCAGACAGTTAAAGCAACAGTAGAGAATGGCAAGAAGGATGGCATTGCTGTTGATCATGTTGTAGGCATGAGTACAGAAAAATATGCTGAACCTGTCAAACTTAAGCATAAAAGAGGCCCAGGTAAAGTGAAAGA
Organism: Theropithecus gelada; assembly: GCF_003255815.1. Lineage (NCBI taxonomy): Eukaryota > Metazoa > Chordata > Mammalia > Primates > Cercopithecidae > Theropithecus > Theropithecus gelada. The sequence continues at coordinate 12,498,063 of NC_037672.1, read as the reverse complement.
CATATCAATTGATGTTGAAAGAAGGAATGAAAACAGTGAGGTAGACACCAGTGCTGGAAGTGGCTCTGCACCCTCTGTTTTGCACCAAAGGAATGGACAAACTGAGGATGTGGCAACTGGGCCTGGGAGAGCAGAAAAGACTTCTGTTGCCACTAGTACTGAAGGGAAGGACAAAGATGTCACCTTAAGTCCAGTGAAGGCTGGGCCTGCCACAACTACTTCTTCAGAAACAAGAGAGAGTGAGGTGGCTTTACCCTGCACCAGCATTGAGGCAGATGAAGGCCTCATTATAGGAACACATTCCAGAAATAATCCTCTTCATGTTGGTGCAGAAGCCAGTGAATGCACTGTTTTTGCTGCAGCTGAAGAAGGCGGGGCTGTTGTCACAGAAGGATTTGCTGAAAGTGAAACCTTCCTCACAAGCACTAAGGAAGGGGAAAGTGGGGAATGTGCTGTGGCTGAATCTGAGGACAGAGCAGCAGACCTGCTGGCTGTACATGCAGTTAAAATCGAAGCCAATGTAAATAGCGTTGTGACAGAGGAAAAGGATGATGCTGTAACCAGTGCAGGCTCTGAAGAAAAATGTGATGGTTCTTCAAGTAGAGACTCAGAAATAGTTGAAGGAACTATTACTTTTATTAGTGAAGTTGAAAGTGATGGAGCAGTTACAAGTGCTGGGACAGAAATAAGAGCAGGATCTATAAGCAGTGAAGAGGTGGATGGCTCCCAGGGAAATATGAGAATGGGTCCCAAAAAAGAAACAGAGGGCACTGTGACATGTACAGGAGCAGAAGGCAGAAGTGATAACTTTGTGATCTGCTCAGTAACCAGAGCAGGGCCCCGGGAGGAACGCATGGTTACAGGTGCAGGTGTTGCCCTGGGAGATAATGATGCACCACCAGGAACAAGTGCCAGTCAAGAAGGAGATGGTTCTGTGAATGATGGTACAGAAGGTGAGAGTGCAGTCACCAGCACGGGAATAACAGAAGATGGAGAGGGGCCAGCAAGTTGCACAGGTTCAGAAGATAGCAGTGAAGGTTTTGCTATAAGTTCTGAATCGGAAGAAAATGGAGAGAGTGCGATGGACAGCACAGTAGCCAAAGAAGGCACTAATGTACCATTAGTTGCTGCTGGTCCTTGTGATGATGAAGGCATTGTGACTAGCACAGGCGCAAAAGAGGAAGACGAGGAAGGGGAGGGTGTTGTGACTAGTACTGGAAGAGGAAATGAAATTGGGCATGCTTCAACTTGTACAGGGTTAGGAGAAGAAAGTGAAGGGGTATTGATTTGTGAAAGTGCAGAAGGGGACAGTCAGATTGGTACTGTGGTAGAGCATGTGGAAGCTGAGGCTGGAGCTGCCATCATGAATGCAAATGAAAATAATGTTGACAGCATGAGTGGCACAGAGGAAGAAAATAAAGACACAGATATCTGCTCCAGTGCAAAAGGGATTGTAGAAAGCAGTGTGACCAGTGCAGTCTCAGGAAAGGATGAAGTGACACCAGTTCCAGGAGGTTGTGAGGGTCCTATGACTAGTGCTGCATCTGATCAAAGTGACAGTCAGCTCGAAAAAGTTGAAGATACCACTATTTCCACTGGCCTGGTGGGGGGTAGTTACGATATTCTTATATCTGGTGAAGTCCCAGAATGTGAAGTTGCCCACACATCACCAAGTGAAAAAGAAGATGAGGACATCATCACCTCTGTAGAAAATGAAGAGTGTGATGGTCTCATGGCAACTACAGCCAGTGATGATATTACCAACCAGAATAGCTTAGCTGGGGGTAAGGATCAACGCAAAGGCTTGATGATTTCCACCAGTACCACAAATGATTACACCCCTCAGGTAAGCGCAATTACAGATGTGGAAGGAGGTCACTCAAATGCTCTGAGAACTGAAGAAAACATGGAAGGTACCAGAGTAAACACAGAAGAATTTGAAGCCCCCATGCCCAGTGCAGTCTCAGGAGATAACAGCCAACTCACTGTCAGTAGAAATGAAGAGAAAGATGAGTGTGCCATGATTTCCACAAGCATAGGGGAAGAATTTGAAGTGCCTATCTCCAGTGCAACAACCATCAAGTGTGCTGAAAGTCTCCAGCCACTTGCTGCAGCAGTGGAAGAAAGGGCTACAGGTCCAGTCTTGATAAGCACCGCTGACTTTGAGGGGCCTATGCCCAGTGCATCCCCAGAAGCTGAAAGTCCTCTTGCCTCAACCAGCAAGGAGGAGAAGGATGAATGTGCTCTCATTTCCACTAGCATAGCAGAAGAATGTGAGGCTTCTGTTTCCGGTGTACTCGTTGAAAGTGAAAATGAGCGAGCTGGTACAGTCATGGAAGAAAAAGACGGGAGTGCCATCATCTCCACGAGCTCGGTGGAAGACTGTGAGGGCCCAGTGTCCAGTGCTGTCCCTCAGGAGGAAGGCCACGCCTCAGTCACACCAGCAGAGGAGATGGGTGACACTGCCATGATTTCCACAAGCACCTCTGAAGGGTGTGAAGCAGTCATGATTGGTGCTGTCCTCCAGGATGAAGATCGGCTGACCATCACAAGAGTGGAAGACTTGAGCGATGCTGCCATCATCTCCACCAGCACAGCAGAATGTGTGCCAATTTCTGCCAGCATCGACAGACATGAAGAGAACCAGCTGACTGCAGACAACCCAGAAGGAAATGGTGACCTGTCAGCCACAGAAGTGAGCAAGCACAAGGTCCCCATGCCCAGCCTAATTGCTGAGAATAACTGTTGGTGTCCTGGGCCAGTCAGGGAAGGCAAAGAACCAGGTCCCGTGTTGACCGTGAGCACTGAGGAGGGGCACAACTTGCCATCAGTCCACAAACCCTCTGCAGGGCAAGGCCATCCAAGTGCTGTTTGTGCAGAAAAGGAAGAGAAGTATGGCAAGGAGTGCCCCGAAGTAGGACCATTTGTAGGAAGAGGAGAGCAAGAGAGCACTTCACACCTCATAAATGCAGAAGAGAAGAATGTATTGTTGAACTCCCTTCAGAAAGAAGATAAGAGCCCAGAGACAGGGACAGCAGGGGGCAGTAGCACAGCAAGTTATTCAGCAGGAAGGGGCTTAGAGGGGAATGCTAACTCACCTGCCCACCTGAGAGGACCAGAACAGACGTCTGGGCAGATGGTTAAGGATCCCTCTGTCAGTGTTCACTATTTGGCAGCAGTAAATACCGGTGCTATAAAAGCTGATGACATGCCACCTGTCCAAGGCACAGCGGCTGAGCATTCCTTTCTTCCTCCTGAGCAACAGGGGCCTGAAGACAGCTTGAAAACTGGTACCACCAAATGTATTACTGGCCAAGAATCAAAAATTGCTCCTTCCCACACAATGATCCTTCCAGCTACCTACAGTGTAGCTCTGTTAGCTCCTAAATGTGAGCAGGACTTGACTGTAAGGAGTGATTATAGTGGCAAATGGACTGATCAAGCATCTGCTGAGAAAACAGGAGATGGTAACAGCACAAGGAAATCATTCCCTGAGGAAGGAGATGTAATGGTTACTGTGTCTTCTGAAGAAAATGTGTGTGACATAGGTGAGAATCTGTACCTAATTGCAAATTTTAACATTTTACAAGGATGATTGTACAACAGAGTGCGTTTAGGACAGTCTTCCAAAAGATGGTTTTGGTTCCAGAAAGATGAAATATCTATAAATTTTTTTCTCATATCATAATGTTGCAAAATAACTCATCAAACTTGAAGGTCAAACTTCTCTAAAAGGTACTTGTGTTTAAAAGTTTAAAACCTTTGGCCCATTTCTCATGTGTGGGGAGAGAAAAAGCAGGAGGCTGAGGCATGGGAAGTCCACATGTTATTTACATGACTGCTGCAACTTACTAAACCTCTTTGACCTACAGGTTTCTTGTCAATCAAAAGGAAGAGTACCCTACCACAACCCAATGAAAGCAATATATATCTTTTTTACCACCCTCATTTTACAAATGAGGAAATACGGTCAGAAAATTTAAATAGCGTTGATGGTCCTCGGGTGACTTTTAGAAGAAAAAAAGCTTCCGAGCCTCCATTTCTTGTATAAAATGGGGATAATAAGATGGGATCACAATACAAAGGCAAACATGATTCCAACCCTCATCTGATTAGAGGTTTGCAGTATGTATTTGTTCAGTCTGCTGGTTCCTTTGAATCAAGGGAGCACATTATTCTTTTTAACTGAGCCTATTTTTCAGGTGAAATGAGTTTCTAGTTTAGAATATATTTGAAAGTGAAAGGAAACATTTTTCCCTGCTGATAGATTTTGGACAGTGCTGGTCTGTTAGAAATAGTTAATGACTTTCAAGGATATTATATCAGTCATGCCTTACACCATCCAACTTCAGATACTTTAAGTGGACAGTGACACTTTAAAGCGTGACAATTGCCTAGAATGGTATTAAGCACAGGATGCTGTAAGAACCAAAGGGTCCTTATGCGCTGGACTTGAAGGGGCAGAGGAATTCTTTTCCACTCTGACTGTATAAATTGTAGCATCCTGGACTTTTAACTGAAACAGACCTTAGCCATCAGCTAACCCAGTCTCAGGAAACTGAGGCCAATAGATTTAGTCTTGTTCATTACAGAGACTTAGGAGAGTTTAAGAAATGCTCCAAGGGTTGGAACAAGTAACTTTACAAGTTTCTGTTGAATTTAGCCTAGAGTAAATTGAATGCTTCAGAAGTTTTTATGACTCAATCATTGCTACAATTACTCATCCCTCTTTTTTTCCTGAAGAAGTGAAAATAGAAGGGTTTCTACAGAAGCTTCTACACAATCTACAGAAGGATATAGGAAAGAGGCAAGACCAGAGTAGAATCTCTCCACCTGACAAAATTTTATTTTCTTTTTGTCTACCTCACAGTTTAACTTTGTGTTCAATATTTGTGTTCAATGTGAAGCAAGTAAAGTGAATCTGTTAATAAGTCACCTTTACTGAGAATAGACCTTAGTGACTCAGAATATTTTTAAGGACAAAATTGATGGAGATCGCTGCAGAAAAATACTTGGAAATGAAGATGTCTCCACAGATAATACTTTTGTCATTCTTTCTGGGCAGTTATCTTACTGTGCAAACAAGAATTTCACTCACCCAAAATGAGCAAGTAATCCCTGCCTTTCATCCAGATTCTTTTTATACAACATATTCCTTTTGGTCATTTTCTACTGACAGCAAAATAAACCAGAAAAGGAAGGTGGCACGGCATGTCAGATAACCACATTCCATTACTTTTGACCCCGGATGTATTTTGCAAGCAAATTCTTAAATTGTACTAAATGGCTTGAATTTTATTAGGCAATGAAGAGTCTCCATTGAATGTTTTGGGAGGATTGGAACTGAAAGCCAACTTGAAAATGGAGGTATGGCTTATAATTCAGCTGTGCTGAACTGTAAGTGATTAAATACTGTTTCATCACATATACACATATTTATACTTATGTGATATATAGCTCCTGTTCTCATTGTACTTATGACACTTAGTTGTGTTATTGTCATATCCTGTGGGGGAGAAAGTTAAGAACCTCAGTAATCTTAGTAAATAGTGCCATCATCAGTTCCATTTACTCAAGCCAGAAACACAAGAGTCACCGTAGGTTTCTCCGTCATCCCACATTTGATTTATCGCCATTTCTTACAGGTTCCATTTCCAAAATATAACATGAGTCCATCTATTTCTGTTTCTACAGTCACCACCTTAGGCTAAGCCACTACTTCAGTAGCCTCTCCATTAGGCTTATTTTGCTCCAGCCCTCCTCCAGTGTGATTCACACTGCAGGTAGTCTTTAGAAACATAACTTAGGCCCTGTCATAGCTCTGCTTAAAATTTTTGGTGGCTTCCCATCATGCTTAGAATAAAATCTGCTTTTTTTTTTTTTTTTTTTTTTTTTTAAGCATGGCTTTGGTGCTTACACAATTTAGTCTCCATATCCTCTTTCTAGCCTGATCTCAAGGCACCATCCAAGTATATGTGACAAGACGGCAGTGAACATGGGGGTTATGAACACCACAGAGGAAACACAACTTGCCCAATAGGAGCAAGGGGCAGGCAGACAGGAGGGCTTGCAAGGAGGACACTGAAATAGAATTTTGAAAGTAGAGTGGAAATTTCCCAGAAGAGAAAGAAAGAGCCTTCCAAGCAAAGAGAATGTTGTGTTCTAGACTCAGAGACAGGAGGGCACGTGGTGTGTCTCAGGCACTGCAGTGGTTCACGGTGAGCTGTGGTGAGACTTAAGCCTGGAAGGCAGTGGGAGCCCATCAGGAAGAGTCCTGTGTGGTGTGCTGAGTTGGGGGTTTTACCTTTAAAGCAATAGAAGACCCATTGATGGATGAAATACAAAATTAAATTGATTTTTTTACTTGCTTGGTTTTTAAAGTTTGATGTATTTATTTTTAAGTGTTGTGTACTCTTAAAAGTAGGCTTTTATATTGTTTCAGGATGCTAGGGTTTTTTGTTTAATTCACTTGAGGTTAGTCTTCTTGTTAAAACCCCAGTTAACTTATTTGTACGGTGCTTTGGATTTTTTAGGCTTATGTGCCTTCAGAGGAAGAGAAAAATCGTGAAATTCTGGCACCACCAGAAAGTCTGTGTGGGGGAAAGCCAAGTGGAACAGGTGAGCTCCTTAGAGTGGTTGTCGACATTGTTTTTGTTTTTGCCTTGCATGTGGTTTTACCTTTCTAAAAATCAATAGTTGATGCATAATAACATACAGTCTATATTAATTTGCCTCTCACTTTTTAAAATAGATTAGGGAGAATTCTTTACTATCTTATTTTTAACATACACTTTTCCTCATGAAATGTCAATCAACATTACATAGGGTAATTGTTTAAATCTGATTACCTCCAAATAATAATGCAAAACGAAAGTTGTTTTGGAGCAAACACTTGCTCTATCCCAGCAGTGTTTCTCCATACCCCTGCCTGTCTCCAGACACTATTGCAGCTCACTTCCAAAAGGCTAGTCTGAGCCTAAGGACCCACTTTACACCATTTGCTCTTGTCTCTTGCTCAGGCTTTTGCCCCAGTGGCTGCACAGAAACTACTCTCAGCTTATATAACCTCTTCTCAGTCTCTCTGTGCAACATTCTTCATTGTGGACTACAGATTTTAAGGGAGAGCCTCAGTATCAGAAAAGATAAAGGCAGGAGCTCTTAAATGTTTTGGTCTCAAGGACCAAAACTTACTGAAAAATTAGCGACAACCCCAAAGAGATTTTGTTATATGGCTTATACCTGTTGACATTTGCCAAATAGGCAATTAAAATTGAGAAAAGTAAATATTAAGTCACTATTAATTCAATGTAATTAACTCACTATAAGTTAACAACTCTATTTTCATGAAAAATAGCTAGATTTTCCAAAACAACACAATTAAGTGATAAAAGTGACCTTGTTTTGCATTTTTGCAAATCCCTTTAAGTCTGGCTTAATAAAAAACAGCAGTTTCTCATATCTGTTTTCACATTCAGTCCTGTTGCTATTTATTGTTTTGGTTAAAGTAAATGAAGAAAATCCAACATTACAGATAGATGGTTGGGTTTTTGTTTTTGTTTTGTTTTGTTTTAGTTTTGTTTTGTTTTGTTTTTTGTTTTGTTTTGTTTGAGACGGAGTCTCACTCTGTTGCCAGGTTGGAGTACAGTGGCGCAATCTCGGCTCACTGCAACCTCCGACTCTCTGGTTCAAGCTATTCTCCTGCCTCAGCCTCCTGAGTAGCTGGGATTACAGGCACACACCACCATGCCCAGCTAATTTTTGTATTTTTAGCAGAGACGGGGTTTCACCATATTGGCCAGGATGGGTCTCGATCTCCTGACCTTGTGATCCACCCGCCTTGGCCTCCCAAAGTGCTGGGATTACAGGCGTGAGCCACCGCACCCAGCCGATGGTTGGGTTTTAGTAGCCTTTTCAAATAATTATGGGTACATCTTGGCCTGTGGAAAATTCCATTGAGCACTCATGAGTCTGTAAAACAAATAATGTTAGTTTGGCCCTTGTGAATTCCTTGACGGAAAGCCTCAGGAATTCCCCAGAGAGGCTGGACCATACTGGCTTAAGGAAATGGAAATGAGAAGAACTGTGACAGTGAGGAATTATTTCTAATTTGTATTGCAAACATGATTGCGTATTTTCTTCTGATTCCCACAATATTTTTTTTAAGTACTAGGAACTATAGAGTATGTGACCAAATTTAAGCCGGTCCCCCATTTTTTTCCACAATGTTAAAATGTCCATGCAAGTCAAGTGGAATAAACAGTCAGGGTGATTTTGGTTGTAAGCTAATTACTGTGACCAGAGGAATGTAGCTTACTAGTTGACTTAAGTCAGGTGCTGTGTTCCTGGATCCACTTGGTATTCCAGACCACAGTCTGGGCTCTTGGGAAAGATGCCAGGAAGGCAACTGTAATGTCTACTGTAGTTGGATTGGCTCTTTAAATTATTTCCCTGACAAACATCAAGTCTGCTACCTGTGAGTACTAGGGAAATCAACATGGAAATGACAGATGGAAATAAGTCATTCACTGAAATCAACCTGCAAATAAGGTACTATAATGAAGATACTTACTTGACTGTGGGAGTCAGCTTCCCTGATGTAAGACCTCAGGGAAGACTTGTGTTGGCTCAATCAGTCTCTTCCTTCACCCCTCTCCTTTAATTATAGAAAGTAAGATATACAGAAATGCATAAAATGTTTCCCACTCCCTATGAGTAACCACCTTCAGTACAATAAAATTATATTGTTCTAGAATTTTTTTTCACTGGACCATATATTGCAGGCACCCATCATTACTTTACCAGCATATACAGATCCACTTCTTTGTTTTAATAGCTAAATAATCGTCCCTAATACCAGTTTTAGATATTTTAGTGGTCTCAGGGTTTCTACTGTTACAGGGCTGCAACAAACTTCCATAATGCATATCACTACATGTGTTTTACCAGGTATTTTCATAAAATTAGATTGGGGGAGGGAGGGTCAAAGAATATGCAGGTTGAGTATCCCTAATCCAAAAGGTTTGGGATCAGAAGTATTTAGAATTTAAGATTTCTTAGGATTTAGGAATATGTGCATTACACCTCATTGAGCATCCCATATCTAAAAATTCAGTCTGAAAGTTCCAGCGAGCCTTTCCTTTGAGAGTCATGTTGGCACTCAAAGAATTTCAGATTTTTGGAGCATTTCAGAGTTCTCATTTTTTAATTTGGGATGCTTAACCTGTATACATTTTGAATTTTTATAAGTGCTTGTTACTCATTTGGGGCTAAATATTGAGTAATGAGTAGGTATGCATTAGGTGTACAAGGCAAAGAGAAGGGCAGTAGATGCGGAGTGATTCAGATTAAGTGAATAGTGCATATAAATCTCACCCATGACTTATCTGGGGAGGTTTGGGGAGTGGGAGCAGTTGAGGACCTTCTTACACAAAACCATCTGAAAGGGTCTCGAAGTCTTGTAAGAAGTGTCAGCCAGTCCTCGAAGACCACACCAAGACTTAGTAAGTCATTTATGCTGGCATGTTAAAACCCTGAAGATGACTAATCTATTCAAAACTTGGACAGATACATTAGTTAAAATGTGCATGGGTGTTTTATACTACAAATAATCAACGTCTCATTTGTTAATTGTCAAGAAGCTAACATTTTTGGATTCTGAAGTCCATTGTTCCCACAGCTATATTTCAGATAGCTTTACTGTGTTTAGGTACAGTTCAGTAAGAGATCTACTTACGTAAAAGGAAGTTGTTTAAAAGAAAAATGTGTGTTCTGTCATTGTTGAGTAGAAACAGTAGACTTTGTACTTCATGTTTCCAAAGAATATAAACAGACCATTGCTGTTTGAGGGGATAGGATCTAACTTTTCATTTGACGCTATTATTTTAAATGAACCAGTGTTATACTGCAGCTTAACAGCTACATTAAGGTCTTTTACTTTTTTTCTAAGCTTCAGATCACCAACATAGTTAAATCATAAATTAAATAGCGATTTAATATACCACTGCTATTATTATAAAAATGCAGTCAACATTAATTTCTGTTGTCTTTTTCTGGTAGTATTTTCTGGTAGTACAACATGGATTGATTGTGGGAAATAAGTGGTCAGAATGTTATAATTTATGAAGGCAACTAAGCCACTTGGTGACATAGGATAGGTTCCCCATCCTAAAAGTCTTCAAATTTATTTCTCTACATTTCAGAAACGATACTCAGTTTCTTTACATCTCATTTTTGTTTTTGAACAGCTGAACTCCAGAAGGAGCCTGTGTTAGTGAATGAATCACTAAATGTAAGTCACTGTAATGATTTTGATTTTTGTGGTTATTGGATTTTTTTTTTTTATTTTTTGGAGAGCTATTGAGGAGGAGCCATCTGGAGGGGTTACGTGTATATTTCTGTAGGAGCCAGGAGGCATTTGGTAATGTACTCTTCATTTGAGTTCGGCATCCTGACAGCATCTTTCACTAGCTCTTTTCCATGTTCACCTATACTCACTGACAAAGAACTCTGAACTTTCTATTGTTTATTATTATAACAGGATTGAAAATTGGATTTTGATGTCTTAAATCATCCTGGTGCTATAGACAAAATAGATTTTAGTTTGAGAATTAAATTTCACTTTATGTTTTTAGACAACTTTTCTCAACATACTAACCTGTAACTGCTATGTGTCTGTATTTTTTTTCCCAGATGTGGCTCTCATAATCCCTTTCATTCTTGAAAGTCTTCTTTTGGGCTTTCTGTCTTAATGTATTTATAAGGAACCTCGTATTGTACCAGGAGTGAACATTTTATAAAATGTTTCCAAATGTGCAGACAACTGCATTCTTTCCAATGCCCCTAGAGGAATTGGGGTACTATCAGTGAACCGTGGAATCAGAGTACTTACTCATCAACCACCCTATTTTGTAGCTAGAAATTCATACACCATATGCTGAATAAGAAGAAAGAGAAAAGCACCACTTGGTGTGGTTCAAGTTTGCCATCCAAGAGTTAAAAATATTTTGACTGGGCACAGTGGCATGGCCTGTAGTCCCAGCTACTGAGGAAGTTGAGGTGGGAGGATCACTTGAGCCCAGGAGTTTGGGTCCAACCTGGGCAACATAGCAAGACCCTGTCTCTAAAAATAATTTTTTTTTAATAAAATAAATTTTAAAAGTTAAAAAGACTTTAAATGGGGTTGAAGCTTACCGAGCCAGGTGGCATGTTCTCCATCCTACCTCAGTCCCCCGAGTCCACCAACAGCTATCTTTTCCCCAGTCGAGCATAAATGTCCTTTCCAAATGTGTACAAAAGCCTGTGACCAGGACTTAGGATATTATAGGATATTTCTCTTATTTATTCTTACTCATTTGCCATTGGCTGCTTTAAGGACAGGAAGAATAAGCACAATAATTTGTTAAACTGAAACCTTTTCAAAAAGAAGATGCTGCATGCTTCTGAGCTTCTGGGTGAAATTAAAAAGAATATGTACCCCAATTCCTGTTGGCATTTGTACAAATAGCCAAGTTATGTGAATTACCTTCTCTCCTCTCTCTTTTAGCCTTTAAATTTTTTGTGAGACTATCCATAAATATCTTTTATATTATATATTTAGGTTGAAAATTCAGACTTCAGAACAAATGAAGAAATTCATAGCAAATCTTATAACAAAGGAGGTAAGTTAATGAATTTCATAGCCATAGATTTAATATTAATTATAGTTGCCATTTATTGAGTGTGGTCTGTATACCAGGCCTTGTGTTAATTATTTTACATATTTTTCTCTCATTTAATTCATAGTAATTCAGTAAAGTGATAGTTAACAGCATCACTCCTGTAGTTGAGGAAAACGAGTCTTAGGCCAGGTGACTTCTTCCAAGCCATAGAGCTTAAAAGTGATGTCTCACTTTAAATAGCTACTAGAACTTTGCCATTAATCTCACAGTTGACTCAATCCAACATGAATACAAAACACATAGTCCCCTGTGGATTGCAAGTACCCAACTGTGAAATGTGTTAACTTCTGACAGACAGTTTAGGATGGTGGCATATCAAGGATGTCACATTTTTGTGGGTCTTCTCCCAGGGGTGAGGTCTGGTGGCCATACAACCTGTGCAGGCTGCCAACTCTGGACAGATAATTCCCTTCTCAAACAGAACATAGAATTTTCTTGATGCTTACTAATTTTGTTAATTTTCTATTGTAAGAGTGGGAAAAGAGGCTTATTTACTTATACAGTTATTTTTATAACATATACCATATTTCAAACAAAAGTAAAGTGGTAATAAACACCCATGTGACCCCTAACTTCGTTTTGCCCTATCTTACAATTTAGTATATTTGCTTCACATACCTTTTAAAAAATATTAGTTATGGTGGAATCCTCATTTACCCCTTCCCAATCCCAATCTCTTTCCCTTTAATCCCACTCCAAAAGGAACCACTATTATGCATTAGTTATATATAGGTCCATAAACAACATGTAACATATGTTGCCTTCGTTAGATAAATATGTGGTCTCACATTACATAAACCCTCCCCACCTTATTTGCTCATTCAGCAGTTTGAGATTTTGTTCTGTTGATTTGTGTTAACTCTAATTATTTTCATTGCTTTCGAATATACCACAGTTAGTATTTTTTGCTTCATTTGTACATTATTTTGCACATGTAGGTATTTTGAAGCTTTTCCCAATTACAAAGAGTGCTACTGTGTATGTTCTCCTACCTTTCCCAGTGTATATGTAGTGTACTTGTATTTCTGGGTATGGAATTGCTCAGTTATAGGCACCTCTTCAACTTTACTGCATGTGCTAAATTGACCCCAAGTAGTGTACCAGTTGTCACTCCATACCATCTCCTGTATTTGGTATTGTTTGACTGGTGAATGTTTGTTAGCCTGATGATTATGATGCAGTGATTCATTGTTTTCATTGATGCTTCTTAATACTGTGTTGCTACACAAACTGGGGGGAAGGGCCTTGAAGTCTTCTGTGTAAAGTCCAGTGTTGTTACCCCCGACATGTTACTGACCTCCTTGAACCCCGTTCCCTCACATCTACAAGTGGAGGAAGAAAGAGAACTTAACTGACGGAGTTGTGTGGAGGATCCCATCAAAAATCATTTGTGAACTATCTACCACAATGCCTTGTATATAGCTGGTACTCAGTAAAGTTACTCACTCAGTTTTCTCCCAGCCCCCTAACACACACCTACAATAAGTATTGGAATATAAAAATATTTAAAATTTTTTTTTCTTTTTTGTATTTATTACTCAGAGATACCCAGTGATAGAAAAGACAACGCAGAAGCCATAAGCAGTCACAGTGTTGAGGCAGATCCTAAAGAGGTGCGTTTTAATAAACTCAAGTGTTTGATATTTTATACATAATATTTTCACTGTGCACAAAGAAGGGCTTTAGAAAGGCTTTACTTCTTTGTATAAATCAAATATTAATGGGTATACTGAGAGTTCCACATGTCACTTTTACCTGTATATGCCCTTTCAATGTTTAGGCAAATAGCAGTTCTCAGGACTGTCTGGAAGTGCCCATGTTGTACAGTCAGAATGGTTTTTCATGCACCTTTCATCAACCATAAGAAGTCCATGTTTAATCAGCCACTAAGCAGAAAAATACTACTAATTATGACATGCCATCAGTTGTAAGATATATATAGCTTGACTACAGAGATAGTGAAATGATAAATAATTTTTTAAACATGTGTTTTAGAATTATTGAAATACAGTATGTAGCTAGAAATAGCATGTTTTGTATGAATTTACATTCAAACCCAGAAAAAAGACTAAAGCTTACAAAATTATTCTAATCCAAATCTAAATATCAAGTGTTCTAGATTTTTTTTTTTTTTTTTTTTTTTTTTTTGAGATGGAGTCTTGCTCTGTCGCCCAGGCTGGAGTGCAGTGGCATGAACGCTGCTCACTGCAAGCTCCGCCTCCCGGGTTCACACCATTCTCCTGCCTCAGCCTCCAAGTAGCTGGGACTACAGGCGCCCACCACCATGCCTGGCTAATTTTTTTCTCTATTTTTAGTAGAGATGGTTTTTCACCATGTTGGCTAGGATGGTCTTGATCTCCTGACCTCGTGATCCACCCGCCTCGGCTTCCCAGAGTGCTGGGATTACAGGCGTGAACCACCGCGCCCGGCCAAGTGTTCTAGATTTTTTAAAAATGTGTATATCAACTTATTCCAAAGGTTAGAAACTAATACAGTGTGCCCCCATTTCAGTTTATTTGAATCAAGATTCTATGGCCTTTGATGTAGTCATTCTTAATTTCAGGTTGAAGAGGAAGAAAGGCATATGCCTAAAAGAAAAAGAAAGAAGCATTATCTCTCTTCAGAAGATGAACTGGGTATTTATATATGTTTCTGTTTTAGACATCTGTGAAAAATCATATTATTTTTATATCCAAAAGAGTGAGCCAAAAACATAGAGAATTTTTGAGGATAGTAACTGTCTACTTCACAAGTCTTGAGGCTAATTTGTTTCTAGACTGGCTTGATAACTCCAGGGTCCTTTCTGGACCTCAGTCTAGAAACTAGATTGTTTCCTGCAGAAGACCCAACCCCTGGATCTCAAAGATAGACTCTCTCTGGAACCACACCCCGGGGCCCAGCCAGGTGCCGCTGCAGTCTGTATTTTGTATCATAAGCAGATGCCCTACAGAGCTAGTGAAGCACTTTAGTCCCAAAGTGCCTCTAACACGCCTTCTGTGCTTCATACTATTGATTTTCTCATTGTCTGTAATGGTGCCCTCTAGTAGAACAACAGTAATAGAAGTGTTGTACATTCATTTTGTCTAATACAGAAGCTACTAGCCACATGTCACTGTTGAGCACTTGAGAGTGGTCAGTGGAAACAAAAGACTGAATTTTTAATTGTTTTTAAATTATTTTATATTTCAGTAGCCACTTGTGGTTAGTGACTATCATGTTGAACAGTGCACTGACCCTTAATACTTGACATAAAGGAGAAGTTCAATACTTATTGAATGACTACATGAGAAAGAATGAAGAGTGAAGAATGAAATATTTATATTTTATATTATTTGGTAGCAATTTAATGAGTTCCTGATGTATTCAGGTACTATCTATGGTATATTATACACATTCCCATTTAATCTTTACAATAAACTTATAAGTTAGGTGTTGTTGTCATCTTATAAATAAAGAGATTAAGGTTCTGAAACATTACGATTTTATCTTCACCACATAAATCTGATTCCAAAGCCCATGGTCTCAATTACTATGCTATACCTCTTACGTGGTAACTCATTTAGAAAGTTAAAGTATCTCTGGAAACTATACACTAAGCCCTTCCCACAGAACCCACTACTTCATTGGTGTCATGTGAACATATGGGGATTTTTGTGTTTTGTTTTATTTTTACTTTGCCAGGGCAAAAGGCAAGTGTTCAGTGCTCATATCACATGATATTATAAATATAGAGTAACTTTTGGCTTCTCTGTATCACAGGCCTAAGAAAGAAGGCTCAAACAGTCTTAAAATAGAACTATGTATTTCATTTTTCATTTAGCTTTTGTTCATTTGTGATTCTGTCTAAACTGATTTACAGATGATAATCCAGATGTCCTGGATTCCAGAATAGAAACAGCACAAAGGCAGTGTTCTGAAACTGAGCCACATGACACAAAGGTATTTTTCCCACATATTAAAGTTTTGGGTGGGGGTAGGGAGGCCTCATTACAGCATTGTGAATGCTTATTATAATATTTTTTCATTTTAGTATCCCCCTTTATATGTCTCTAATAATAATCACTTTATTATAAAAGGTGTATATTTTTAGTCTCCTCCCCAAAATCAAATGTTGCACTTTATAATTCTTAAACTGCAAGATTGTCTTATTACAATTTAAATATAACATTGCTTAGGTTTTTATTCAGTAGTATTGATTTCTTAAGGTGTCTAAATGTTTTCTTCCAAAGTAGAATGTGCTTTATCACAGATATACTTGCACCAAAATATTGAAATACAGTCACATATATTTAAATATTAGTACTTTACTCTCTAGCTTACCTCCTATATTGGTCTGTTCTCATGCTACTAATAAAGACATACCTGAGACTGGGTAATTTATAAAGGAAAGAGGTTTAATTGACTCACAGTTCCACATGGCTGGGGAGGCCTCACAATCATGGTGGAAGGCAAAGCAGGAGCAAAGTCACGTCTTAACATAACGACAGGCAAGAGGGCATGTGCAGGGGAACTCCTCTTTATAAAAGCATCAGGTCTCATGAGAGTTATTCACTGTCAGGAGAACAGCACAGGACAAACCTGCCCCCCTGATTCAGTTACCTCCCACTGCATCCTTCCCACTACAAGTGGGGATGATGGGACCTGTAATTCAAAATGAGATTTGAGTGGGATCGCAGCCAAACCGTATCGCCTCCTACCTTTAAAATCTGGGTACTCTAAGGATTGGCCTTACCCATTGCCTTTTTTCCTGTGGTCTTATTTTCATCTTATGACTCACAGAACCTCCTCACAAATTTTTATTTGTGCTCTGCTGTCTCTTTTGTTGTAGGCCCAGATTTTTTCATTCCCTACTAGATACCTCTTGGGTGTTCTTCCATTTCTGAGGCTCAGTACTCTAAAATTTCTCATTGTCTGTCTAAACTAGTTCCATCTTTTCCTCTCTCTTTCCCTAATTTAGAGAACGGATTTCCAGTTCTCTAAAACCAGACTTTGGTCTCTTTTTTCCCCCAGTAACTGAAGAACTAAATAAAAAGTAGGAAAAGATTTAATAATCTAAGAGGGAAAGTGGCATATTGTCATGAATTTTAGTTGGTTGTGACCAAAGGAAGAAACAGGCTCTTAAGCTATGCCTCACCCTGCCCTGTCCAAAATCAAAAATCCTGAGACGATACTTCTAAATTTGAAGAAAAGTAGATTGAAGGGGTATTGTTTTATTTTCTCTTAAATTTCATGATTTTTTAATGTTAAATTTAAATAAAATCTAATGTAACTATTTTCTTTTTTTTTGTTTTTTTTTTTGGTTTTTTT
Source organism: Theropithecus gelada (assembly GCF_003255815.1). Lineage (NCBI taxonomy): Eukaryota > Metazoa > Chordata > Mammalia > Primates > Cercopithecidae > Theropithecus > Theropithecus gelada. The sequence continues at coordinate 12,481,039 of NC_037672.1, read as the reverse complement.
TGTTTTTTTGGTTTTTTTTTTTTTTTTTTTGAGACGGAGTCTCGCTCTGCCGCCCAGGCTGGAGTGCAGTGGCCGGATCTCTGCTCACTGCAAGCTCCGCCTCCCGGGTTCACGCCATTCTCCCGCCTCAGCCTTCCGAGTAGCTGGGACTACAGGCGCCCGCCACCGCGCCCGGCTAGTTTTTTGTATTTTTTAGTAGAGACGGGGTTTCACCATGTTAGCCAGGATGGTCTCGATCTCCTGACCTCGTGATCCGCCCGTCTCGGCCTCCCAAAGTGCTGGAATTACAGGCTTGAGCCACCACGCCCGGCCTTAATGTAACTATTTTCATTAAGCAGTTTTATAGACACGGTATTTTCAGTTACTACAAAAGAATCCTTTCTTACATGGAAAGCTGTCTGCAATAGTATTTATTTGATGTCATCTTAATATTAGTAATTTTTGGACAGTAAATTGGGAGTGATTTCATCATTTCTGTTAAAGTTTTCTGTGTAGTAAATATGTACCATTTTATAAAAGCAATAAAGTCATTATTCTGAAATGTGTATAGGAAGACCAAAAGAAGACCAAAATTGAGTAAGTGAAAAAATTCCAGGCACTGGAAAAATAAAAGCAGGAAATAAAAAGTGAGTTGCATGCATATCATCAGGATCTGATTAAGTGCTTACAGGACCAAGTGTTGGTTCTGAAAGAGCCAATTCAGAAACAGAAATGCAGTTCATCCAGTGGTTTGAAGACTTTTGTGCAGGACATCTTCAGCCCCCGCTATATGAAACAGATACAAGTGTAGATGTTCTGGCTGAAATGAGGGAGAAGACCTCAAACACTTCTGCCTGCTCCTAAACCCGCTCCAGCACACACACACACACACACTCTCTCTCTCTCTCTCTCTCCCTCCCTCCCTCCCTCTCCCCACCGCGCGTCACACACGTGCTGCCTCGCTCCCTCTCACACACACATTCTCTCTCATACTCTCTCTCTCTCACACACACACACACACACACACACACACACACACACACAGCACTTGAAGAGGTCCTGCGCTGAAAATGGCAGTGCAGCATGAGGGTCTCAGTGAAGCCTCAATGTTGATGTGTTGATAAGGTCAGAGCAAATAAGTTTCTCCTTGGCTTTCCCAAGTGAGTGGACCTTCCATCCTCTAAATTAGCACTCTCCCAAGGTACCACAAGCCCTCAGAATGTGAGAAGAAATGGTAGAACTACCATTTATATATGCCTTTTATCTAAAAATCTTAAAAATTAATCTCTACCAATATTTACTGTGTAGATTGGCCCTGATGCTATCACTGAAAGTGAGCTCTCCTCTGACGTCACCTGTTAGTCTTGTAATCGCACGTCTTGGACCTAGTTATGTAGTACTGTCAGAGTACCTCAAGGGAAGCTGGGAGTCCCACAACACAGAGGACTTGACATTGAGACCCTCACTTATTTGTTCACTTTCTGCATTTTATGACTTAATAGCTTACAGATGCTCAACTAAATGAATTTGCAGAGTTTGTTTACCTTGTTTTAATTGAACTGACCCTCCCAAAACAGACACTGGTTTGAGATTTCTGCAAAAATAACCGCAACAAAAAACCCCATAAGACACAGAGAGTATTTGTAATGCAGATACAAACAAATAACAAGAGAAATGGCTGAACTGACACTTCTTTTACTAGGAAGTAACAGAAGCTCTGTGTCATCCTCATTGTTAGGTAAAAAAGAATGAAGATCTAATCATATCTGACATGAAGTGGGTCAGAAATTCCAGTGTTTCAGAAGACTGTGTGAAATGTGGATTTGCTTTAATATCCATCCCCTTCCAGTCCCTGAAAGGCTATATCAAAACCCAATGACATTGAATTCTTCCAAGTAGGGAAGTCGGGGGTGAGGGCATTTCATTATAGATCCCTTTAAATTTTGAACCACGAGAATATATTTCTACTCAAAAATAAGTAAAATTAAAATTAATGGAAATGAGGATTTACAGTTGTTAATAATGGGCCATTAAAGTAAAATTAATGCTTACTTTAGTTTCCTATTTCATCTTGATCTTACTCTACTTTATATATTTTTGTTTATATACTGTATTAGTATTATAGTATAAACGATTTGGCATTTCATGCTGAGAACTTTCTTGCTACTACGGGGGGATAATTTAATTGCTGAAAGATCACTGCTCCAATTCAGCCCATCTGGATACCCATAAATTCCCTTTGGCCCCTCCCAAATTATTGCTTCCCCACATCTGCCCCCTCCATCACCCCACAAAGATAAATATCTGTTGCCAATATCTGTCCATTTTTCCTTTGGAGTTTGTCTTAGAAAGACAAAATCCAAGCGGAGGGAGAAGAGCAATTTCTATTTTGCAGGAAAGAAAATGGCCTTGATATTTTATACTTGAACCTTATCTCATGCTTTTCTGTTCTCAGAATGTTTTTTTTTATAGTCTCACTAGCAGCAATAATAGTTACATTTGAAAAACATTTTCCAAAAAACTATCCTAAAAAAGAGGGAGTTTTTTTGAAATAGAAAGGCATACTTGGGTGGGGAGGATGAATGGATGAAGGCTTCAGTTTGAAGAAGCTTCTGGTCTTTTTCAACTTCTCTATAGGAAGAGAACTCCAGAGATTTGGAAGAATTATCTAAAACCAGTTCTGAGACAAATAGCACTGCCTCAAGGGTCATGGAAGAAAAAGGTGAGTAAAACATCTGCTTAGGTAAATTGACTGAACCTTCAAAGCAGCCATCGTGTCTCTCAACAACCGAAACATCTATTCTGCTCATTTACTTTCCCTGTATAATAAAGTGCCTCATGCTTAAGATTAGGGATCATTTTTAATTTGGATCCTGCTATACCCAAAATGTGCTGTTTACTAGTCACCCCAACTCAGGCTTACTAATTTTGATGGTAGAAACATGAAAATGGAGTGTGTGTTCATGTGTGGCTGCAGCTATGTAGGTCACTTGGGTAAAGATGGGGAAGGCTGACCGTGGTCACTAGCAGTGGACAAAGCTCTTCCTTTTCTACAGATGAATATAGCAGCAGTGAAACTACTGGTGAAAAGCCAGAGCAGAACGATGATGACACCATAAAATCTCAGGAGGTGAGATGTGCTTTTCATATTTATTTGTTCACAATTATTTAAGCACTAAAACCAAATTAAATTCGTTAAATACTGTTACCTTGAGTTTTTCTTAAGTACTTTGAAGGAGCTCGGGTTTTTTTTAGTGCAATGGGGCACCATTTCATACAGTGCATTTTATCAGTGTCATTTTGATTAATTTTGTTGTCTTCATCTTTGTTTCTTCAAAACATTTGTATGAGACCCACTTATGTCATAGCCAGAAAGGATCAGCTCAGTGCTCTACATCAGTGTCAACGTCAGGTTCCTGGCCTAACATTGGAGGCTGTCTGAGCCATGGAGTCCAGCTAGGATGAAATGGGAACAGCAGCAGGTTGTGCAAAAGGCATGCAGGGAATACTCTAGGGGACCTAGTTCATGAGGCAAGGTCATGGATTCCTGGAGGCTGCAGGCACAGACAGCATCCCAGCCCTGCCCACTGTAACCCATAGATTTTCAGGGAGCCCGTGGAGCAGAGAATTGCAGTGGCTTGAGACTGAGCACCATAAATCAAGAGACACAGCCTGTGCACTAGCCAGATCTAGATAACCATCGCCAAGTTTGCCCATTTTAAATCTTTCGTTGTTGTTCTCACTTCTGTGTGTATGATATATTCAGTGGACTCCTTTATTTTTTATAAGGGTTACCATTTGGTCACAACTAACTTGGGCTAAATCCCAATTAAATGGACATACATATTTATTACAGAAGTAAAAGGTAACACTTTGATTACTTCATTGTCTCAAAATCATCACGGCTCCTTTAATTTACGACAGTTAGTGATATTTATCAGGTTGAAGGAACTACAGTGAGATAAGTAAATAAAACACTAAGCCCTACATCACATATTTTTAAAGTGACAAAGCTAGGATTTGAGCTCTCTTAGACAGGAACTCTAAGTCTGATTTTTGAGAAAACTTTGTATAATAAAGGATTAAATTTTTTTTTAATTGCTGTTGTTTTTTATTTCCCCCTTAGGAAGATCAGCCAATAATTATTAAAAGGAAAAGAGGAAGACCTCGCAAATACCCTGTAGAAACAACGTTAAAAATGAGTAGGTACTTGATGTGTTTTCAGTTCACACACAAGAAATTTTTGAACCGATTTTCTAAGAGAATTTTTTTTTTTTTTAGAAGACGACTCCAAAACAGATACTGGCATTGCCACTGTAAGTAATTGCAAAACACGACAATTTCAAATACTTGCTCTTAACCTGAAACGGGTATAATGCACTATCTAGTATTTTGAACTTTATTTTTTAAGTACTTGAAAAGCTTTAAAAGAGTTTCTTAAATAAAATACTGAGTAACCATTCAAATATTTTGATCACTAGTATCTTTGTGTAAACAGAGTTATATTAGTTGTTCTTCATTCTTATTCCATTCTAACTCATGAGTTTGATTATTTAAAAATTATCTAGGGATTTATCTTCCTGCGGCTACCCGTGGTTAAAATACACAAATTAGCTATTTTATATGATTTTGAGATAGTGGCTTCTTTAGAGCAACTTGTGAGTTGTCTTGCCATCTTACTACTTTCTATGGAATTCTTTTTGACCTAAAATATACACTGATTTCAGTGCAGGAAAATCCTCAGTGATATTTTATGTTTGAACGTTCTTTATCTTTGACCCTGATGTATATACCCACCAAAATCATTGTATCAGGATTCCATTGCATGCATTTCAATGGATTATTATAAGAAGAGCATTATAAGGAGAACAGACGTGTGTTCACTGACCTAACAAAAGAACATGGGATTCAAGCCTCAGTTTTGCCACTTACCCCGAGACCTGTGACTTAGGGTCAGTCATAGACCCTCTGGTGACTCAGTTTCCTTGAATGTAAAGTGGTATGATGCCTGCAGTACTTATCTCATAGAATTATTATAAGACAAAACCAGATAAGCACATGTGAATGCATTTACCAACATGTAAAATGGTTTGTCTTGGGGAATATTAACCACAGTGGCCATGCTGCATTGCCTCACTTCTCATCCTCTAGCGTTGCAAAAGGGAAGTTACTTATTGGAAAGTCTGTATTTAGAAGCTCAGGCATCCACGTTTGGCTAGGTATACTTAATTATAGAAAATAGGTCTCAAATATGCCTATGTAAGTAAAGATCCTATACCACTTTTATATCATTGATTGCATTTCTATGTGATGATTATAAACTGCTGATTTTAATTTTTTTGTTGTTGTTTATTTAAACATAGGTAGAACAATCTCCACCTAGCAGCAAACTGAAAGTAATGCCAACAGGTAGGTACCTATAGCATTCCTCTGTGTGTGATCTGAGGGAGGGGCAGGAGAGGCTGGCTCTTGGAGAACGTTTGGGACTTCCATTCTGCTTCTCATTGAAGTGAGTGGCCCCCTTGGTAAAAATAGTTGTCCTTGTATCTGGGAGAGACTATTGACTTACGGAGTCCAGGACTCAAGAATTGAAATTGTTTTGACTCTTTTTCTCCTCATTCCAAGGAGAAAAATACATTCCAAAATGTTGATAATGATTAGCTCTGGAGGGTGGAATAATGGGAGCATTCCATATTATTTGTCACTATTGCATGCATTTTCCAGATATTTTTTGCAATGTGTGTGTATCCATTTTGTGGTCTAAAATTTTTTACATAAAAGCAAGAGGAGCCATTAGTGAGCTTTGAAGTGCTGATATCAACAACAAAGGTTAATGTGACAGCTATTTTGTATCAAATAAATAGCATGGTCAGATCGATAAAGTATATATTCTGATCAGCAAATAAAGCAAATAGGTAATATAAAATTTTTTCCACATTTATGTGTGATCGTACTTCATTTTTTCTTGTGTCTTGGTAAATTAAGGTTTGTTTATTTTTTAAAAGAGGGAGGAGATTCTGCACATTTGGTCTTCACCAGTTTGTATTAATAATTTTGTAGTATTTTGAATCCATACAAGAAGAAATCTTTGTAACTTGAGTGCCCTTTAAGGACGCTAATTAAAGCTGTGTGATTCAGAATGTTTTCTGAATGTGGGTAAAATGATGACCATTTTAAGACAGTCCTCTTTGTTGACCTTTCTATTGGGTTAACTTTTTCATTTTCATTGGTATTTTAAACCTGCAAAAAACGATGACTACTACAGTCACCAAAAAGAAGTACCTTTGAGTTTTTGAGTGCCTGATGAACATCCCCATAATCTCAGCTTCAACTAGTGCATTGAACTAATCTTTACTTTTCTTACCATGAAACAGTCTCAGAAAATTGTAACATCTGCATAAAGCAAATGCATAAAGAATGTATGTATGCACCCTACAAACAGGTCATAAGATGTACTTTTTTAACTACCATGATGTCTTTGGTGTCAAAAGATTTCTACCTGTCACTCTACTTGTTAGTTATGTGACTCTGAACAAATTACATAAATCAAGTTACTCAAGCCTGGTTTGTTCAGACTATAAGCTAGGATCATAATATTTGTAGAGCTACATTGAAATTGAAAAGTCCATATTAGCCAAGTGTGGTGGCTGACACCTGTAATCTCAGCACTTTCCGAGGCCTCCACAGGAGAATCACTGGAGCCCAGGAGTTGGAGGCTGCAGTAAACTATGATTGCACCACTGCACTCTAGCCTGGGCAACAGAGCAAGACCCTGTCTCATAAAAATAAAAGTACCAGTTATATATCCTTATTCGAAATGCCTAGGACATCAGAAGTGTTTCAGATTTTGAATTTATTCAGATTTTGGAATATTTGCATTTCCCAGTTGAGCATTCCTAATCAGAATTCAGAATGCTCCAGTGGCATTTCCTTTGAGGGTCATGTTGGTGCTCAAAAAGTTTTGGATTCTAGAACATTTTAAATTTTGGATCGTCAGATTAGGGATGCTCTGCCTGTATATCATTCCAACTTGCAGTTACTGGTACATATTGTGGGCTCCTTATATGCCCCTTTTTTATTCTTTCTTTGGGGTCAGAACATTTAAGCTGAAAGGGATCATAAAAGTAGTCTAACCCAGCCAGGCGTGGTGGCTCAGAGGCCTGTAATCCCAGCACTTTGGGAGGCCGAGACGGGTGGATCACCCGAGGTCAGCAGTTCAAGACTAGCCTGGCCAACATGGTGAAACCCTGTCTCTATTAAAAATACAGAAAACTAGCTGGGTGTGGTGGTTGGCACCTGTAATCCCAGCTACTCGGGAGGCTGAGGCAGGAGAATTGCTTGAACCCAGGAGGCGGAGGCTGCAGTGAGCCAAGATCACGCCACTGCACTCCAGCCTGAGTGACTGAGTGAAACTCTGTCTTAGAAGAAAAAAGTAGTCTAATCCAACTTCCTATTTTGTAGCTGAAAAAAACTGAGGGTCAGCAAATAAAATAAAACCTGAAATGAAAACTTAGGTTTTGTAACTCACAATCCAGTGTGATCTCTGCTAGGTATTCTGATTCTATCTTTGCTTGACTGATAACAAAATAATAAGTGTATAACAGTGTATTAATTAATACTGATACACAGATAAGCCAGACTAACTGTTGAAATTTAAATTTACAGTAATAAAATATTAATGCAGAGATTTCCTTTTCTTAAAGATGAATCCAATAAAGAAACAGCTAACCTACAAGAAAGAAGTATAAGCAATGTAAGTGTTAAATTTCTTATCAAGATATGTTTACAAATCAACTTAAATGCTCAACTGACCACCCTTTGAACTTTAATTTTATTGCTTCTAGGATGATGGTGAAGAAAAAACAGTAGCAAGTGTGCGTCGGAGAGGAAGAAAACCCAAACGTTCTCTTACTGTGTCAGATGATGCAGGTATGCTTCTAGCAAATTCTTAATAAGTCTTATTGTTTCAAAATCACCTTTTTTAAGAGTTTTTCTTTGAATGAGGAAAAATCCAATGGGATACGGCTAATATTAATATTACATAAATATGTGTGAAATAGGTCTAATCCCATGTCAGAAATGGTACATCCCAGATGCTTTTCTGAGTACATGTGAATTTTTTATGAACGCTGGCTGTGAACTGCATATGTAAACTATCCAAAATGTGTTTGAGATTAAGTTAAACAGTTGTGATCTGCAAGTGCTGAAACAAAAAGGAAGTGGAAAACCACTTCTCTGCCTCCAAGTCCCTAATATCCTAAGTTCTAAACTCCATGACTCTCTCCCTTGGATCTTTGGGAATTGTATAATCCAGGTGTTACCCTTCTATTTGAACAGAATCCTCAGAGCCAGAAAGAAAACGCCAGAAATCAGTTTCTGAACCAGCAGAGGACAAGAAAGAGCAGGAGTCTGATGAGGAAGAGGAAGAAGAGGAAGAGGACGAGCCTTCAGGAGCCACCACAAGATCCACCACCAGATCAGAGGCTCAGAGGTAATGGGGGCAGCACAGAGCTGCCAGAGACCTTCACCAGCTTCTCCATCTGAAAACTGCTCTGGGTTTCCTGGGATTCTCTTTGAACTGAATCATTCATACTTCAGTGGAAGTGTTTCCCTTTCATTTTTATTGTTAGTGGGCACATAGTTCTTGGAGAACACATTTTCTGTCCTAAACCATTTTAGGGGATTGCTTCAGAGTCTTTACCAGGTTTTAAACGTCTATTTGGTGGAACCCATTCAATTCTTTACAAATATTTTTTGAGCATCTACCATCCTTCAGACGTTGTATTGAGCACCATTCATGAATATGGACATACATAAAACATCATCCCTGCTCTCAGCATACTTATTTCAACCCAGAAAGCAGGAGGAACCAGGCCCATGCACCGCCGTCATCACATGCATCTCACCAGTGCTATGCAATAGGTTGATCATAGGAAAGTGCCCAAATTTGACCAATTTTGAGGTACATAATTTCATATATTTCCCAAAATGTGTTCTCTCAAGCCCTATCATAGCCAGAAACCTCTAAGAAAAAGAGTACCATGGTCAGATGAGTTTGGGAATGACAGTGAATTCTCTCTCCTTCTCAGTTACATGTTCATTAAAACATTGAGGGTTTGGCAAACTCCAGGGCTCGGCGCAGTGGCTCACGCCTGTAATCCCAGCACTTTGGGAGGCCAAGGTGGGTGAATCATGAGGTCAGGAGATCGAGACCATCCTGGCCAACACAGTGAAACCCTGTCTGTACTAAAATGCAAAAAATTAGCCAGGCATGGTGGCTCGCGCCTGTAGTCCCAGCTACTCGGGAGGCTGAGGCAGGGGAATCGCTTAAACCTGGGAGGCGGAGGTTGCCGTGAGCCGAGATGGCTCCACTGCACTCCAGCCTGGTGATACAGCGAGACTCCATCTCAAAAAAAAAGGGGTTTGGCAAACTCCTAAAGGAAAGAAGCCGGTTGAACTTTGTTTAAACAAGCATTATTTGCTGATACCCCTTTTCTGTTGTTGGCCTATATCATTATAACTGTTCATCCAGTATTCCTTTTCCCATGGCACATTTGAGAAATGGTACATAACTGTGTAGTCTCATCCTAACCGTTAATAATTTTCCCAAACATGAATATTTTCCAGGCTGAGCATGGTAGCTCATGCTTGTAATCCCAACACTCTGGGAGACGAAGATGGGAGAATCACTTGAGCCCAGGAGTTTGAGACCAGCCTGGGCAACACAGGGAGACCCCATCTCTACAAAAAAATCTTGAAAATTAGCTGGGCGTGGTGGCATGAGCCTGTAGTCCCAGCTGCTTGGGAGGCTGAAATGGGAGGATCGCTTGAGCCCAGGAGGTTGAGGCTGCAGTGAGCTGTGATCACACCACTGCACCGTAGCCTGGGTGACAGTGAGACTCTGTCTCTGAAAAAATGTATATTTTTTAAATTTTTAATTAATGTGATTTATAAGGTGTTAATCTTGGTATCATCTTATTTAATTTCATTATTCAAGATCAAAAAGTTCAGGAAGATTTATTTCAAAAATAACACTAATAAGATTTATTTCAAAAATAACACTAATATGATAACACCATAATATGATAGTATCTTGTGTTTACATAAAGACTTAAAATCAGGGCTGGGTACAGTGGCTTACACCTGTAATCCCAGCACTTTGGGAGGCTGAGGCCAGCGGATCATGAGGTCAGGAGTTCGAGACCAGCCTGGTCAATATGGTAAAACCCTGTCTCTACTAAAAATATAAAAAATCAGCCAGGCGTGGTGGCATGTGCCTGTAATCCCAGCTACTCGGGAGGCTGAGGCAGGAGAATCAGTTGAACTCGGGAGGCGGAGGTTGCAGTAAGCCGAGATCACGCCATTGCACTCCAGCCTGGGTGACAGAGTGAGACTCCATCTCAAAAAAAAACTTAAAATCAACTTGTTTCTAATTCCTCCAAACTTAACACATTATTAGCCATTTGTGCCATGGTTTGATTTCTCAAAGAATCAGATTTTAGAGCCAAAGGATTCTAGAAGCTCACATGGCGAAAGTTATAAGGTGGTCTCATATTTGTTTTTTTAGGTGGAGCAACTCAGATAAATAGAAAAGAAGTCACAGAATCCAAATTGCTGCTGCTAGGAGAGGGTGAGGGTGCTGGAGCCCAAAACCCATGCATTTGGGTATAGCATCCATCCCACCAGAATTACTGCTTCCCTCTAAAACCATTGTGGAAAGTAGGGCTCAACTCAGAGAACGTTCCATAGGCCTTCTAGCCGTCCAGTGTCTAGAAATTGCTGTCCGATTTGCCTTCTATAAATTCTTTAAAAATCTTATTTGATGTATCTGGTTCTGTAATCACTTGGATTATTAAAGTTCTTCTTCATGCACTTTATAATATAAACTTTTGATTTACAAATGAGTTCTTTTCTCTCTAGTTTGGATTCCTTGGCATTGGTTGATCAGTCCCAGGGCTCTGATGTTTTCATAATTTCACAAATTGTCTGGGTTGGGTGGGCTCTTAGTGATCATGTAGTACCACTAGCCAGTCATGCCTGAGTCACTGCACCTGCATCTCCTCTGAAAGGGTCTTCCTGCTTTTGCATGGACCTCAGTGGCCACATCCTCCTCAGCATTCTCTGACTTGTGTTCAGTAGAAGCCGGCCTCCCTATGGCTTCTACTCTTGATTCTAGTTCTACTTTCAGAACCTTCTGTCTAATTTTCCCTTACATATTTGAGGGCAGCTTCCAGGTCTTCTCTGCTTGCTTCTTGAGCCCTTTCATCATCCCTGTGTGTGCTCCTCAATTACCTTTATCCTCTTTTAGACGCAAATATGCAGCTGGGCGCAGTGGCTCATGCCTGTAATCCCAGTTACTCAGGAGGCTGAGGCAGGAAGACCGCTTGAGGCTGGGAGTTTGAGACCAGCCTAAGCAACATAACAAGACACTGTGTCTTAAAAAAAAAAAAAAAAATTAATAAAAAATAAAAGAGGCCACGCACTGTGGCTCATGCCTGTAATCCCAGCAGTTTGGGAGTCCAAGGCTGGTGGATCACTTGAGGCCAGGAGTTCAAGACCAGCCTGGCCAACATGGTGAAACCTCATCTAAAAGAACAAAAAATAGCCGAGCGTCATGGCAGACTCCTATAATCCCAGCTACTTGGGAAGCTAAGGCAGGAGAATTGCTTGAACCCGGGAGGTGGATGTTGCAGTGAAAAGAGATTGTAGCACTGCACTCCAGCCTGGGTGACAGAGCGAGGCTCTTTCTCAAAAGAAAGAAAGAGAGAGAGAAAGGAAAGGAAAGAAAAAGGAAGGAAAGGTAGGAAGGGAAAGGAAGGAAAGAGAAAGAAGCAAACTCTGTATACCAAGTGTGGTCTAATGAATCCAGAAGAGGACTGTTTTACCTTATTTTCTGGATATTTTTCTTCAGTGTGCATCCTCATTACTGAGCCTCAAATTGAAAAACACACCAGCTAAACAAGTTCCTTTTTCAGAGTTTTTACTGGTTAATCAGAATTCCTTATCAAATTCTTGTACAGTTGACTACTTGGGCCTTAACACTTAGCTTCGTGAATTGTACTGTCATTAATCTTGGCCCTTTATTCTACCCTGATGAGCTCTTTTGTAATCTTTATTTTGTCAGCCAGTATATTTTCTATTTTTCACAGATATATCTCTTTTCTAAATCACAATAAAATACCACGCACAGTAAGAGCAAAGATAGTGTCACACAAGCAGAGGTAGTTGTAGATGACATTAAGATCGACTTATCAGCAGTGGTCAGGAAAACCAACCATTTTTCTGATTTGAGTTCCTATTGTTCTGACTTGCCCACAAGGAGCCTCATACTTCCTAAATAGTTCCAGGGACTGGAGTATTCAGTGCTACCATTGCCCAGTGTTTCTATAATCTGTTTCAGAAAGCAACATAGCAAGCCATCTGCACGTGCAACATCCAAACTTGGCAGCCCAGACACAGTTTCTCCTAGAAATCGCCACAAATTAGCAAAAGAGAAGTTACCTACCAGCGAAAAAGTTAGTAACTCTCCCCCATTAGGAAGGTAAGTCCCTGCTTACACTTCAAGTAATTTTTAACCCCCTAAGACTATTTTTGGTGCAATAATGCTTTCTTCCTAATTTCCTTTAAGATTTTGTCTCACCAAATAACTGTTTTTGGGGATCATTGGTTTCCAAGAAGAATAGGAAGGGCTGCAGAAGGTGTCTCTGTGGCCTCACCAGTCTGGCCTTGCCGCAGTGGATTGCCACACAGGCTTGTCCTTGACACCTATGAGCCATATCTGCTTTCTCCCATCCGCCAAGACCAAAGGCAAGGCAGTGTGGTAAAGCATATAACAGCCCAGAATCATTTCTGTGCTAGGTAGAGCATTGGAGAGGTGATGAGGTGATAAAGCTTCCTCTTTCAGGCACAGCCCCTGCCAGCTTACACCTTTCACTGCAGCCTTACTAGTCTTACTGCCTCCCAGAGGTGGTCCTAAGCCTTCCTTTCTTGCCTTTGCTTGAGCTAGTGAGGAGTGCACCAGCACCTCCAATAAGTCAGATCCTTTCCATCCTGCGTCAGCCCGTTTTCATCTCTTCTTCTTGCTGCGCTTCTGGTCAGTACTGGGCACTTGAGATGCCACATAGCATTGGTTTGGTATATTCCTTTTATTTACCCCTCTGAGCTCTAGCTTTCTTTCTTCAGATAGGAACTTGTCATATTTTCTATACGTTATCATATTCCAAAGTAAAAGACTCTTCACTGTACACAAAAACCGTTTTGACCTCTTACCACATTTTCATCTTCACAGCATACTTGCATGTATGTGCTGTTTTCCCCACGTTCTAGAAACGAAAGCAAACTATAGCGCTAGGCACTTTCACAAATATGCTCTCATTTAACTCTCATTGAGTGAATTGTAACAGTTACTTTTATTTTATATGTGAGAGACAGAATCTCAGGAAGGTTTGCATGCATACTACTCAAAATTGAACATGCAGTCGAATCACTTGAGGCTCTTTGTAAAATGCAGATCCAGGGTCTGTAAGTCTAGGGTGGGGCCTGTGAGTTGGCATTTCCAACAAGCTCCTCAGTGACCAGTGCCCCTGGTCACAGACCACATTCTGGGTGAACTGGAAGGGCCTGGATAAGCTACGAAGCTCACATGGCTGGGGAGAAGCAGCCTGACTCAGAGCTTCTGTTAGCTGCCATTTGGCCCCCAGCACAATGCTGCGCACGGCACCTTTACTGAAGAGGTGTTCATTGAGTGGCTGGTGGCTTTCCATGGAAACAGTTTGAAATGGATTATCAACAAACACATTTTCAGTCATTGTCAACACATGCCAGAACCACATCATCTGCAACAATTTTTGACTCAATTTGAGTTTATTTACTTTTGCTGTCAAACAATAAATGAAAGACGTGTCTTCATATCAGTAGAGTCCCGTTTCTCCGTCTCCTGCAATTTTGGTTTTCCAAGCCTTTTATTCATTGACAGGACATTTACTGCCTGCTTGCCATGTTTTGGGCATTTCTCTAGGCACTGGAGTTAGAAAAATGAATAAATCTCAGCAGCTGCCCTAGAAAATCATTGGGTCTAATGGGAGAGATATATGTATATAAGACTTTCAAACTTTTTTGGCAACAACCCACTATCAGAATGTTTTGCAATACAGCTGGTGCTCACATTCCTGCTACTGTAACTGAAACAAAATTTTCATGAGTCAAATTTAGTAGATGTGATACAAGTGGTATTTTCTGTTGTGTCCTATTCATATCTTGTTTTAAAATATTGATTGTAACTTGTAGTTACAAAATATTGATTGTAACTTGTAGAAACACAGCAGATAAATTACAATGATAAATGCTGTGGTAAAGACCTAAAGTCTTCATGTCAATAAAGTCGCATTTCTCTGTGGGGGATTCCAAAGATAGGGCATCTTGCTCTGTGATGTGCAAGGTGCAGGACTACAGTCCCAGATGGTGCACAAGTAGAAGGCAGAATTATAAAAGGCTCTGTGTGGGAGGCCGAGACGGGTGGATCACAAGGTCAGGAGATCTAGACCATCCTGGCTAACACGGTGAAACCCCGTCTCTGCTAAAAAATACAAAAAACCAGCCGGGCAAGGTGGCAGGCGCCTGTAGTACCAGCTACTCGGGAGGCTGAGGTGGGAGAATGGCGTAAACCTGGGAGGCGGAGCTTGCAGTGAGCTGAGATCCGGCCACTGCACTCCAGCCTGGGCAACAGAGTGAGACTCCGTCTCAAAAAAAAAAAAAAAAAAGAAAAAAGGCTCTGTGTTCTGTGCTCTGGATGATTTTCTCCTGAAAGCATCAGAGACCCAAGAGGAACTACTTCATACATCTCCTGGACAGTAACATGATTAATTGGAGTTTCCAACAAATAATTTTAATCACAGACTGTATCAACAGGGTATGCTGGTTACAGGGAGATTGGTTAGACTGTTCTTCCGAAATTCCTGTGCCTTTTTTAACACAGCTATTTTCTGTAATCCTGTGCTACGAAGTATGATTTTGCACTTGGTCCAACCTAGGTTGAAATCCTGCTGTGTTCTTGCTAATTGTTTGAACTTAGAACAGTTTCTATATTGGTGGGACCCGCTGTTGATGTCTTTGTTTTATAGATGAAAGAACTAGGGCCCAGAGAAGGAAGTGGACTTGAGCACCATCAGCACCTAGAGTGTGGTAGAGCTGGAACCAGAGCACAGGCTTCACACTTCTCTTCCAGTGTCCTGTGTGTGTGTGAGTTTGACAGCAAAGAACCAGTTAGCTTGAGCTCTTCGCGAAATAGCTCCTTTTCGTGTATAAATTTTACTGGGTTTTTCTTTTCTTAGCTGTCAAGTTCAAAACTCTTCCATTTTTTTAAGGAACTCCCAAGTTATTTGAAGCAACTGCTTTTAAACCTCACCATTGCCTTGACTTTGCTTAATGCAGATCAAAGACACAGCTGTCCCCTTCTATCAAGCGCAAGAGAGAAGTCAGCCCTCCTGGGGCCCGAACAAGAGGCCAGCAAAGGGTGGAGGAAGCCCCTGTGAAAAAAGCGAAGCGATAATCCTGACCACTGCTGCCCTAGGCTTATGGAGGAACACAGTGGAGAGGAAAGAGACATGCCTCGGTGGCCATAGGCTTCTCTTTAACCAGGAAAAAGATATGCATGTGCTGTAAGTCCCTAGGTGCAAGCTTTTTCTTGTTATGTTTTAAACAGCTTTATAAACTATTGTTCATAGAAGATATTATGTACATTTATTTCAGATAAAGGACAATAAGTTTACTTTGTATCTGAACTCAAAACAAAGTAGTTGTATATTTTAACATTCAAAATTGGGATTTCCCAATGTGACACATCATGAATGCAAACCCCTCCAGCCCATCAGACACCAGGCTGCCTACTGGTAATCTGTGTATAGTATATAAACATGTAAAAATAGGTTGTATTTTACTCTATGTATGATGCTAATCAATGAACACTATTTATTTTACAGAGAAAACTTATCTGTGAACTTTACTATATATCTGTTTATTTTACTTTATTATTATTTTTTTTTAAATAAAAAAGGGTTTTAAATGCTATGCAGTCATTAGTAGAAAATTTTTTAGGACTCTGCCTGCCCTGTAACTATCTTAATATGATCTGGCAGAAACTCGCATGTATCCAAGTAAAGTAGTTTAGCTAAAGAAAGTTTCTCCATTGCTTTTCTGTTCACAGTCGTGGCTCTGTTTTTTAAGAATGTAACGTTTTTAGATTATACTTGCATCTGTGACTTTACTACCAGCCCCATTGACATAAAACAGGTTCTGGTTCAGGTAAAGTTGCGTCAGTCACCTGCAGCAGAAACCCTCTCTGCTGGTGTTCATTCCCCTTCTCTGTGCTGTTCTGAAGCTTCTACCAATACTCTTTCCATATTGTCTTTTTCAGTGAAGAGAAATGCATTCAAGATTAGGTCCCTCCTGTCTATCCAGTTTCAGGATTTTATGTTGTTTTATACACAGTTGTTTCAGTATAGAAACTGGCTTTATTGCCAGGTGTTTTTTTAAACATGTTTTAACTGTCATATGAGCAAACTGTCCAACTTCAGTTTTTCATAAGATTAAACTTCTTACGATCAAATTTGTCTCTTGCAATGATGTGATGAGTTGCCAAATAATTGAGATTATTTTTAAATGTTTTGTTCATATTCTTGTTTTATAATTAAAATTTACATTCAGTGTGTATGGGTTTTTTTTTTATTTTTATTTTGACTCTTAATGTCAGGTGGATATTTCTGTCATTTTACATGGTTTCTTACTGAGATTTTATATATAAATTATAAAATGTTTACCAAAATTTGAGTGGTAAGAATTTTATTTGTGTGTTTTAAAATTTGTCTGCATGAAAACCATTTCTTCTCTCTAAATAATTGGTCTTACCTATATCGTTCCATGTTCACATTCAAATTTGAGTCAGTGATGGCGTTTCTCAGTAGAACTGAACTCGGTAGAACTGAACTCTGTAGAATTAAACTCTGTAGAACTGAACTTGGAAGAACTGAACTTTAGATCCAGAAAGGCCCTTAGAGACGAGGAATATGAGAGTTTCTCATTTTTACGTATATGGATGACTTTTAACCAAAGCTCAAAAATCTAAAGTGATTTGTCTTAAAAGTAAGAAATGCAAATCAAAGCCACAGTGAGGTACCAGTTAGAATGGCTTTTATTAAAAAGTCAAAAAATAACAGGTGTTGGTGAGAAAAGGGAACTCTTATACACTGTTGGTAGGACTGTAAATTAGTTCAGTTCTTGTGGAAAGCAGTTTGGAGATTTCTCAAAAAGTTAAAATGAATTACCATTTGACCCAGCAATCCCATTACCAGGTATATGCCCAAAGGAAAGTAAATTGTTCTTCCAAAAAGACATCTGCACTTAGATGTTTATGACAGCACTACTCACAATAACAAAGACAAGGAATCAACCTAGGTGCCCGTCAACGGTGGATTGGATAAAGGAAATGTGGAGCATACACACCATGGAATTCTCTGTAGCCATAAAAAGGAACGAAATCATGTCCTTTACAGCAACACTGATGCAGCTGCAGGCCATTATTCTAAGTAAATGCACGATGGAACAGAAAACCAAATCTAAAATACAAAATACAAGTAAAAAATGTAAAAAGTAAAAGGGTAGAAGCT
Organism: Theropithecus gelada; assembly: GCF_003255815.1. Classification (NCBI taxonomy): domain Eukaryota; kingdom Metazoa; phylum Chordata; class Mammalia; order Primates; family Cercopithecidae; genus Theropithecus; species Theropithecus gelada. Next base: position 12,463,400 of record NC_037672.1, on the reverse strand, counting down.
GAACTAGTTTCCAAGGTTCCTGACTCCTTTGGTCATAGCCTTTGCACCAGTCAGTTTTAGACTGGTTCACCAGCAGTGCATTCTGAAAACGCAGTCTTACTGTGACACTGATGTTACTCAGTTTAGTAATGGCTGCTGTTGGCATGACCCTATAGGGACCGGGTAGTTGGAGTGTGCAGAAATGCTGCCTCTCGATAAAACTGGAAATAGTGGAAATATGTGAAGAATTTTATGATGGGGAAGTCAGCTAAACCACATACCTTCCAATGATTCTAATACAAGACTTCGGAAATAGGTGGAAGCAATTCTTAGTCATCACAATGATTTGCTACTAAAAGTATTGAGCAGAAGGAAGGAGGTCAGGAATGCAAAACATACTGCAATTTACAGGACAGTCCCTGACTCCAAAAAAAATATCCAGCCTAAAATCCAGTAGTTTCCACTAACTCACTGAGAAGCACTTGCAGACCATCTCCAAATTTGACATTTCCCAGGCCTTGGCTTGGTTACCACTGCCACTGCCTCAGTGCTTCTCCATGAGCAACCTGAACAAGAGCCCACCTGCTTTCCCATCCCAGAGCTGAGCAAGGCTAGGAGGATCACACAAGACTTAGTGAAGGCAGCAGAGCGCCCTGTGGCTGAGGACGATGTGACTCAAAATGATGGCTGGTTCCTCTTCAGTTGAAGTTGGTCATCCACAACCACAATCCTTCCCTGCCTACTTCAGGCCTCTTTCCTCAGGGTGGTACCACTTGACCCCTACCACCTAGACTTTACTTAAATACTAGAGTCTACTAACAGGTTTACCATAACCACGCCAATTAGGAATGGTCATCAGGTGACACTCCTCTTCCCAATGAGATCTCATGGCGAGCTGGTGGCAACACAGACTGAACACTTTGTCTTCTAACCCCCAGGCCAGAGTTATTTATATGAAAGCCCATGGGAGGGAAGTATTGATCTTTCTACCTCAACAGCAGCCTCACTGCTCTTAGGACCATAATATATCAGAGCTTTTCCCCAAACATCTCTGTCAGTGATTAAAACCTAAGTGATTTGAGGTCAGAGGGAGATAGTTCTAACTAGAAGAAATGCTAGAAAAGTTTGCTTTTTTATTTATTATTATTATTTTTTTTTGGGGGGGGGGGATGTCTTGTTTATCATTTGTACAACAGCACCTGATATTTACTAAGATTACTGTGTAGCCATCTTTGTATGATTAAATCAAGAACAAGATACTTTTCAGAATACACTGACAGATACTGTTCTCAGGGGAAGAAAATAGTTCTAAAACCAGCACTTTTCCCACAGAAACTGCTGTGCTGGGAAAGGACACATTTGTTGAGCTACTACTCTGCCCAACACTAGGGACTCCAATGTTGGCTCAAGTCTCAAGGGCACAACCACATGAAGCAAACAGCTGGGCTGCACTAGCAGTGTCACAGAACAGCAAGTGGGAGAAGAATACCTTCCTTAGAGAAGTAGAACAAAGGACTAACTCCTGGCAGATGAAGGGAGTTTACTTTTAAAAGTCTAAAATGGAGTTTCAAGCAAGGTTGGAACCTAAAGAGAGTATTTTGGAAGCTGATGAGCGGGGACGACTGGAGACAATAATGGATGCCATTTTTACCACTAAGTCAACCTTTCAGAAACTTCCTGGAGGAAGATACAGATAATACTATCAATATATATTGGCATTACACAAAACAGTAGTTCCAAGAGATGCTTCCTCACACAATAGCCCTTCTTGGAAGCTCATTGTGCACAGTAAAAAATATAAATTCTAAGAAATTATGAGAGGAATCAGATTAATTTGTTGAACCTAGAATTTTCCAAGGTTATTATTAAACCTTTAGAGTACCTGCTTTCTTTCCCTAAACCACACACACAGAAACTTAATTTAACGCCCATGGAAATTGATGTTGCACAAAACTGAAAACCCTGAAGAGTTTCAGAATAGCCCTGTGAAAGAGTATCATACACCCAATGTCATAGTTGGGAGAATTTAAGCACAGGGCCATTACATAACTTGCTTAAGAACACACATATGAAGCATAACTAGTATTAGAACCAAGATCTTGTTCAAAGATTTCCTCTACTTCATTCACCTAGCTAGTGCCCACAACAGATCTAAGTGGAAACAGCTTTCCCTTGACATTCTCTTGAAGTATGTTTGATTTAAAAAAAAAAAAAAAAAAAAAAGAAAGAAAGAAAAGAAAAATAGCAGTGGGCATGGTGGCTCACGCCTGCAATCCCAGTACTTTGGGAAGCCAAGGCGAGCGGATCACTTGAGGTCAGGAGTTCGAGACCAGCCTGGTCAACATGCGAAAACCCCATTTCTACTGAAAATACAAAAATTAGCCAGGCGTGGTTGTGCATGTCTGTAATCCCAGCTACCTGGGAGGCTAAGATGGGAGGATTGCTTGAACCCAGGAGGCAGAGGTTGCGGTGAGCTGAGATTGCTCCACTGCACTCCAGCCTGGGAGACAGAGGGAGACTCCATCTCAAAAAAAACAAAACAAAACAAATGTTATAAAATCTTAATTTTTCTTTATTATATGAGCAATGTTTCTATTGTAGAAAATTAAAAATAAACAGTAAAGAGGAAAAAAATCACTGGTAATCCCAAAGTCAGATATCACTATTAACAGTCTGATGTGTAATTCTTCCAGGTCTTTTTCTATTTACCTATACTCAAAACTCATATACTACAAATCATTGAATCTAAAACGCTCTTGACTATAAAATGTCCATGCACCATTACTTTGTATACTATTAGGAAAGAGAAACACCATAACACAAAAATTAATGATGTTCTTAATGGCATGCATGAATCAGTTATATTAGCTTGTTGCTTTAAAATGTCTCTCCTCAATTACAAAGAATTTGGTGATTTCTCCACCTTTAGCTGTATGATTTGTCATGTATGAGGCAATTCTTTGCACATGTGTCAGGAACAAAATATAACAACATCACCTACTTGTAGATATCTTCCTTTCTTAAGTCACAGAAAGCACTTGGTTGTTGCTTTCTGAGGAAACATAGAATCAGTTATTTCTCTTTTCCAACACTGAATATTTGCCTCATTGATATAAAATGTATCTTTCAGTCCTTGGTTCCTGTGCCCTTCCGAATATATAGTAACTGTTTTGAAGCCAAGTCATACTCCAACCTTTTTAAAAAACTTTAAATGGTGTTTGAAATCAAAGGATCTAGAACCAATGATATACATAATTCAGTTGAAGTGATATGTGAATCGTTAGGAACAACATGAAGCATGGCAATGACAACTATATCATAATTGTAACTCACTCAATAGCAATTTCAAGACACATTCTAACTTCAGAGCTGTTAAAATATAGGGGAAAAAAAGCATGCCTTTGAATTAATGAAATAGTAGATTCTTTTTTACAAAAATGAGATTTTACATATCCACCCTTTTGCCCTTTTAAAACATGTCCATTCCTTATCCCAACTGTACCACTCTTTTTCCCCCTCAAGATTACCATCATTCTAAATAAAGGTTTATTATTTTATAGCTGTTTATCAGTTTTACTACATATGTATATATCCCTAACAGTATATTGTTTTATTGTTTTATTTTTTATTTTTTTGCTTTCCAAATAGAATCATTCTATGGATCATTTGAGACTTGCTTTTGTCTTCTACATTATGTTTTAAAATTCATCTATGTTAATATGTATAGCTCGAGTTGGATTCATTTTCACTGCTATATAGTATTCCATTGAAGGAGTATACATTATCTCAGTATACTAAGCCATTCACCTTTTACTGGTCCTTGGGTTATTCACAGATTTATTTGCTTTATTTTAAACATTTTTATGAAGCTTCTCTATGGTAGAGTTTCCTAAACTTATGAATTTTGTTGTACATATAGAAAGTGGTATTTGTAGGCACAGGATGTAAGTGGAAGGACCAGGTTGGTTGCTGCCTAAAGAGAGTATCAGCCTGTTAACCAGAAAAGCAGACTACTCAGCTACTTTGAAGCTAGGGAATTAATATATCTTTACACTTGTATCCATTCTTTGCACTAAGATATATACAGCTTTCTGCTCCACAGTACAACTGCTAATTCCTAGGATAAGCATCTTTTCAGTTTTAGAAAATAATGCCAAAATTTTTCCCAGATGCTTGTATCATATTGTACTCATACCAGTACTGTTTAAAAATTACTTCTCTTTCTGACATTGAGTAGTACAGGACTTCTTGCTTTTCACCTGTCTAGTAGGGATAATATATCCCATTGTGGCCTTTATTTGCATTGGTTACAAGAAGATTGAGCATGCTTTCATGTGCTTATTTTCCAACCTTATTTCCTCTTCTGTGAAATGCCTGTTCATGGTTTTTGTCTATTTTTCCATTTGGTTATTTGTGTTTTTCTTATCAACTTTTAGCAGTTCTTTATATATCTTTATATATTCAGGATATTAATCCTTCACGTATATGTGTTGCAAACATATCTCTCCCCCAAACACACACACACACACACACACACACACACACACACACACACACACACGGCTTATGTTTTCACTTTCTTTATGGTACTTTTTGATGAACAGTTTTTATTTTTAATGTAATTGATATAAATTTAGTCTTGTGGCCAGCTTTTTTTGAGTCCTAAAGACTCAAAAGATCAAATAGATATTCTAAAAGTTTTAATGTTTTGCCTCACATTTAGTAGATAAAGAGGAAATGAAGAGCTTTGGCAGCAAGCCAAGTATATAAAAGAATCTAGGTCAAACTCTCCCATGTACCCCTAGATTTTAAAAGATGGTCCAAAGCCAGAAGGCATCTTGCTGAAGACAACTCTCCACCTATTTCTTGAGTCCTCCTGATGCAGTCTGAACTGGCTGCCATCTCATCCTCTAACCATTGTCCTAGGGTTACCCTTCACTTCTCTTCCCATTGGATCTCCTAATACCTGTATCCTATGTCTTCCTCTTGCTTGTGTACTCCTGTATTTTGCTGAAGCACCTATAGCATTCTGAGCAAAGGTTATGCAATACCATAAAGGATCAACTGTTAAATCAGACAGTGCTCAGAAGCACCTATAGCATTCTGAGCAAAGGTCTATGCAATACCATAAAGGATCAACTGTTAAATCAGACTCTTGAATCAGAGATCTTACCCAGCATGAAGCTTTACAAATAATTTCAAGGATATAAGTATGTGCTAGACACTTGTGCTAGACACAAGTGAAGCACACAGGTCCAGGCTAGCCAACTTATTCCCAGGCCCTTTCTCATCAGGACACATGTGCCTAGATTAACACATGACGTCACAAAAAAAAAAAAAAAAAAAAAAAAAAAAAAAAAACCTGCAGCTCCATTACTTAGAAGAAAGTCGTTTCAGTCATGGAACTTCTGTATTCAGATGGCTACATAACTTGTGTGATATTTTCCAGGGAGCCATGTCCCACATATCAATAGATTCTAAGGGATTTTATTTGTTTTTTTGTTGCCATAAGCAATTCTGGATAGACCAGGTATATCTTGCTAAAAGCATTTCATAAGTGCCAACTCTCCTCCTAGTAAACACCATTAGCTGTTTTCCTGGAAGTCTATCATTATTAGCAAGTTTACAAGGATTCGAAACTAAAGGTCACCTTTCTTTCAGAGGGGTGTGCCCCTGGTATTGGATGCAAGGCCTGATTCTAACTATATTCATGTTACCATATTATAGGAAATAAATTTTGGACCTTGTTTCAGTTACGGTCCAGTCAGTTATTAGAAACTGCACCAGCTATTTGAATAAATAACTGCTGTTTATTTTAACGTGTCCCCCAAAGTTCATATGTTGGGAACTTAATCCCCAATGCAACAGTGTTGAGAGGTGGGACATTTAAGAGGTGATTAAGTCATGAGGGCAATGGACTAATGTCATTAACATGGAAGTAGTTTCGTTATTGTGAGAGTGGGTTTGTTATAAAAGTGAGTTCAGCCCCCTCTTGCTAGCTCATGCTCTCTTTCCTTTCTGCCTCCCACTTTCCATCAAGAGATGACTCAGCAAAGAGGTCCTTGACAGATGCCAACCCTTTGATCTTGAACTTCCCAGCCTCCAGGAACAATAAGTAAATCTCTCTTCTTTCCACATTACCCAGTCTGTGGTATTCTATTATAGCAGCACAAAATGGACTAAGACAATAATTTAATGGGAACTAGTTAAACAGCTATTAGAGAACTAAGAGGGAAAAAGGTAACACTGATATAATACAGAGTTATTTCTGAAAGCAACCAGGACTATCTCCAGGCTTGGAGAACAGAAAGACAAAAATTGAGGTTATTAGAAGTTTGAAGGAGAAACCATGCAGGGCTGGGATTAGAACCTGAGGAGAGATGCTACCCAGATAGTTCTGGTATCTTTGAGAGAGGACAACGTGGCTTGTCCTAGGAGAGTGGGTGGAAACTTGGAAACTGGAACCAAGTGCCACTGCCATCATCTACCATTACTGAGATAAAGAAGTATTGCTGGAGTGATGGTAACAAAAGAGTAACCAAACAAGAAATAAGACCTCTTTTCAACCTCAGCCTTCTGGACTTCGGTTAGCATCCCCTATTGACTGAACTTAACAGTGGGCCTGCTAGCTAGGGAGAAATCTGGCTTGCAAAATCCCAATCCTAGCACCACAAAGCAGAATATAGAAGAGTTTGGAGTTAAGAGACAACAGCTTAACAATCAGCACAACCACAATTCTGACTCTTCTCATCTATCCCATCTTTCAATACATATTTCAACTTCAATATAACAAGAACAACCTGTGGCGGCTGGGCGCGGTGGCTCACGCCTGTAATCCCAGCACTTTGGGAGGCCGAGATGGGCGGATAATGAGGTCAAGAGATCGAGACCATCCTGGCCAACATGGTGAAACACCATCTCTACTAAAAATACGAAAAGTAACCAGGCGTGGTGGTGTGCGCCTGTAGTCCCAGCTACTTGGGAGGCTGAGGCAGGAGAATTGCTTGAACCTGGGAGGCAGAGTTTGCAGTGAGCCTAGATCATGCTACTGCACTCCAGCCTGGTGACAGAGAAAGACTCCATCGAAAAAAAAAAAAAAAAAAAAAAAAAAGGAAGAAAAAAACAATCTTTGGCTAGTGGATATCGCTTATTCTTTAGTAAACCCAGCAGTGCACATTAAGTATGCAATTCAAGTATGTAATTAATCCAGCATCTGGGTGTTTCGCTGCAGTAGGGTCATTGTAAGTACCTAATATTGCCATGCTATCTAAAGTGGAAACTCCAAATATATTTTCCAAATCCTCCAGAAATCATTTGTGTCCTCATTTGCTCAGTTTACATCTGAAGGATCAGCTTCCCAATTAGCTTTTAGTTAATGCATTCCCTATGACCACTAGTAGAATTTGTTCAATGCTGTTTTAAAAATGTCATTGATATGGTTTGGCTCTGTGTCCCCACCCAAATCTCATCTAAAATTGTAATCCCCATAATCCCCACGTGTCAAGGGAAGAACCTGGTGGGAGGTGATTGGATCATGGAGGTGGTTTCCCCCCATGCTGTTCTCATAATAGTGCGTGAGTTCTCATGAGATCTGATGGTTTTATAAGTGTGTGACAGTTCCTCCTATACACGCTCTCTCACGCCTGCTGTCACATAAAACATGCCTGCCTCCCATTCTGCCGTGATTGTAAGATTCCTGAGGCCTCCCCAGTCATGCAGAACTGTGAGTCAACTAAAGCTCTTTCCTTTATCAATTACCCAGTTTCTGGTAGTATCTTTATAGCAGTGTGAAACAGGCTAATAAAGTTATCCTTTCCAAAACTAGTTGTTCTTATTTGAAGACACCAACTTGTCAGTCTTCAATGAGTCTTACTTAAAATAGTTAAACTGACTTTTTTTTCAGCCAAAAACAAATATTCAAGAAGAGCTTCCCTTTCCTTCTTTGAACATTGATGTTAATTTCATCCTTGTCATTTTGGGATTCTCCGGCTCTTCAAAAAATTATTTCCCAGTAAACACTGACAGAGTGTCAAAGGATATAAGTGATCATTTCCAATTCCTAAAAGTAAATTGATGGGAACCTACTGGGCCCCCACTTCCTTCTGACCTGAATGCGGATTGACTTTAGAGAGATGACTTGGACAGAGATGCCTTTGCTTGTCCTTTTGATGCTTCACTCACAACTCTTTTTGACTTTACAGAAAACACACGTCCCCATCCCCACTTCACCTGCATTTGTGTAAGGATTCCTCTGAAGGCTCCTCAGACTTCCTCCTTTGACAGTTCCCAGGACAGCTCCAACCCATCTGTTCATCTGACATTCCATTAAGCCCGTGCGTTACCACAATATCCTGTTTTTCCCTTCCTGTTTCTAGCCACACTTACTCAGATGAAATGACAGAGTTTGCTGCAAATTCCTCGACATAAATCTCTCCAGTGAGCTTTCTGCCCTTACCTTAAGCCTTTTTCTCTGAAAGCACAGCCCTCTGGCCGTTTCTTTTTCAAAACCCAGTCCAAAATATCCCATAATGGAAATAAACATCCAAGTTAGGTCCGAAAATACGATTTAACAACAACAAAAGAAACTAAAATACGCCATTTGTGCTAAAAGGCTGAGGGAACAGCAATGTTACTTAGAATGATGGTGAGTTAACACACATTATAGAGAGCTAGCTGTTTTAGCAGGGATCCTAACGTAGTGACCATGATCGGGGTGACTGGGAGCAAATCACTTGACCTCTTCACATTTCAGAAATTCTGATAACAGCCCTGCTAATCTCATGGGGTTGTTGTTGAGGGTAAAATGAGACCATTCATTTAAGAAATATTTGCTAAGAATCTACCATGTGCCAGGCCCATTCTAGGCCCTAGGGATGTGACAATGAGTCATCTAAAACATTGCATTTATGAACTACCATCATATGGTTGCATGTAGGTGTAGACTGGTTCTTCTCATTGCTATATAGTATCCTATTCTGTGAATATACCACACTTGATTTATCCATTCCACTGTTGAGCATTTGCCTAATTTCTAGGTTTGGAGCTACTGTCCAAAAAATGAGGCTATGAACATTTTGGCATATGTCTTTTGATGAACTTAGGTGTGCATTTCTGTTGTGTCAGTTCCCTTTTAATCTGGCTAATCATGTCAAAGGAAGGTCCAGGTTGGAGCTAGCATTCGGTAACATCTCTGTAGCCCTTGTCAATGTATCCTTATAACAAATAACCAACTTCATGTCCAGAGCCTTCAGCATCACACTGTAGCCAGCTAGAGTTTGTAAACACTGTTTTATTTATTTATTTATTTATTTATTTTTGAGATAGGGTCTTACTCTGTCACCCAGACTAGAGTGCCATTGCTTGATCTTAGCTCACTGCAGCCTCCTGGGCTCAAGGGATCCTCTAATCTTAGTCTCCCGAGTAGCTGGGACTAAAGGCATGTGCCACCATGCCCGGCTAATTTTTTTTTTTTTTTTAGATTTAGGGTCTCGCTATGTTACCCAGGCTGGTCTCAAATTCCTGACTGCAGGCAATCCTCCCAATGTTCAGGGATTACAAGTGTGAGTCACCACACCCAGCCCCAAACATTGTTTCATCTGCATTTTGTTTTTCTTTTTAGAGTTGGGGGTCTCACTCTGTCATCCAGACTGGAGTACAATGGTGGGATCATAGCTCAACTTCCTGGACTCAACTTCCTGGACTCATGAAATCCTCCCATCTTAGCCTCCCAAGTATCCGGGACTACAGACACAGATCACCATGTCTGGCTAATTTTTATTTTTTTTAGAGATGGGGTCTTGCTCTGTTGCCCAGACTAGTATCCAATTCCTGGCCTCAAGATATCCTCTCGCCTCAGCTTCCTGAGTAGCTGGGATTACAGGCACAAACTGACTCCTTCAGTTTGCTTTATTTATAAGTTTAAATTACATATTGCAAGAGATTAATTGTGCTCCATTTATTTACATATTTATAAATATATCTACATTACTCATACGTTATTTATATAAAGTTTCCTTGAAAATAGGTTCTTATCACACTTAACAGCAAATTAGAGATGGCAGAAAAAAGAATTAGTAAACTTGAAGGTATATCAGGCCGAGCGCAATGGCTCACGCCTGTAATCCCAGCACTTTGGGAGGCCGAGGCGGGCGGATCATGAGGTCAGGAGATCGAGACCATCCTGGCTAACATGGTGAAACCCCGTCTCTACTAAAAATACAAAAAATTAGCCAGGCATGGTGGCGGGCGCCTGTAGTCCCAGCTACTCGGGAGGCTGAGGCAGGAGAATGGTGTGAACCCAGGAGGCAGAGCTTGCAGTGAGCTGAGATCCTGCCACTGCACTCCAGCCTGGGCGACAGAGTGAGACTCTGTCCACACCACCCCCCCAACAAAAAAAAAAAAAAAACTTGAAGGTATATCAATTCATCTGGCAGTTTTTCAAAGTACATCATTTAAAAAGAGCAATCTCTTACCTTCTCAAGGATTTTGCTACTGCAATTTTCTCTTCTGTCTTGGATTATGAATAGTCACTCTCTCATGGCTTACTTACATTAACATGTATAACAGTATATTATAGTATCTTCTATCTAAAAATAAATCTCTAGATGCAGGATCCCCTCCATCTTCCATCTCACTGCTTTGCTCCTCTTCATGCCAAATTCTTTAAAGCGTTACCTGTATTGACTAACTCTGCTTCTACCTCTACTGTGTTCTCCTCAGTGCACTCCAATCTGATGTGCTCCCTTCACTCTGCAAGATGGTTTCTATCAAGGTGACCAATAACGTCCATTTTACCAAACCCAAGGGCCATTTCTCTATCACATTGCTTGACCACAGCACATTTAAAAACTGATCATTCTCTCCTTATGGCAACATTTTCCTGTCTCAGCTTCCTCAAGTTCCAACCTCCCCTGGTTCTTCCTACAAAACTAATGATTGCTTCCTAGTTCCTTTGGGTGAATGTCCCTCTGCTAATAAATCTGTAAATGTCGAAAGGCCCTGATTGCTGCACTTGTAGTTCACTCTGGCCAGGTTACAATCATTTTCCTAGGTGACCCCATCCAATTCTATCAATATCACCTATCATCTTAGCACTCCCAGATTTCTATTTCTAGCATTGAACTTTTCTTGAAATGTCATTTTCACTGCTGATTATTTTACACCTCCAAATGGATGTCTAATAAGCATCTCAGACGTAATACATTCCAAACTGAACATCTGCCTCCCACCCTTTCTCCCACCAAGTATTTTCAGGTCTTTCCTACCTAGATCAATAGCACCACTACTCACCCAATCTCCTAAGCTCAAATTCAGGAGATACCTCGGATCTCCCAGAGTGAAGGACTCTTTCCCTCATCTCCATCTCATCTATCAAGTCCTTCAAGAATACTGACAACTCACAGAATGGGAGAAAAGAATTTGCAAACCATGTATTTAATAAAGGATCAACGTCCAGAATATACGAAGAATTCCTGAATCTCAACAACAAAATAAGAAACAACCAAATTCAAAAATGAGCAAAGTACTTGAATAGACATTTCTCCAAAGAAGATATACAAGTAGCCAATAAGTACATGAAAAGATGCTCACCATCACCAGCCATTAGGGAAATGCAAATCAAAACCACAGTGAGATGCTCTTCATAATGATTAGAATGGCTGCTACCACAAAAACAGAAAATAACAAGTATTGGTGAGGAAGTAGAGAAATTAAAATCCTTTTGCACTGTAAATGGGAATGTAAAATGATGCAGCCATTATAAAAACAGTATGGAGGTTTCTCAAAAAATTAAAAATAAAATTATATGATCTAGCAATTCCATTTCTGAGGACATATCCAGAAGAACATTAAGCAGGATCTCTAAGAGTTATTTTCACACACATTTTTATTGTAGCATTATTCAGAACAGCCAAGAAGCAGAAGGGGCATTAATTCAACTCAAATGGATGAACGAGTGAATAAAGTGAGTAAAGAAAATGTGGTATATACACACAATAGAGTATTATTCAGCATTCAAAAAGAAAGAAATCCTGCCACGTTTATGCTACAATATGAATGAACCTTGAGGGCATTATGCTAACTGAAATAAACCAGTCATAAAAATATAAATACTATATGATTTCATGCATATGAAGTATCTAAAGTAGTCAAACTTATGCAAACAGAAAGTATAAGCTTAGTGGTGGCTAGGGGCTGGGGTGAGAGCAAAATAAGGAGTTGCTGTTCAATGAGTATAGAGCTTCAGTTTTTGCAAAATGAAAAAGTTCTAGAGATCTGTTCCACAACAATTTGAATAGGTTCGACCCCACTGAGATGTACACTTAACAATTGTTAAGATGGTAAATTTTATGTCATATGTTTTTCTCCTACAACTAAAAAAATATAAAATAGTAAGTGTTGGCGAGGATGTGGAGAAATGGAATCCTTGTGCACTGCTGATGGGAATGCTAAATGGTGCAGCTGCTGTGAAAAATCATATGGTAGTTCCTCAAAAAATTAAACAGAATTATTGTATGATCAAGCAATTGCATTTCTGGGTATACACACACACACAGACGAAAGCAGGGTCTCAAAGGGTATCTGTACACCCGTGTTCATTGCAGCATTATGTACACCAGCTGAAATGTGAAAGCCACACATGCCCATTGACAGATGAGTAAACAAAATGTGGCATACATAGAGAATGGAATATTATTCAGCTCTAAAATGGAAGGAAATTCTGACACATGCTACAACATGGATGAACCTTGAAAACATCATGATAAATGAAATGAGCCAATCACAATAGGACAAATATTCTGTGATTCTATTCATATGAAGTACTTACAGTAGTCAAATTCATAGAGACATAGTGGTTGCCAGGGTCTGGGGAGAGGGGGAAATGGGCAGTTAGTGTTTAATAGGGAAAGAATTTTGGTTTTGCAAGATGAAAACGTTATGGGGATGGATGGCAGTGATGGTTGCACAACAATGTACTTAATGTTTCTGATCTGCACACTTAAAAATGGTTAAAATGGTAAATTTTTTATATGTGTTTGTTTTTTGTTTTTTGTTTTTTGTTTTTACTTTTAGGGTATTTTATAAAGAATACTGCCAAACTAGGTGGCAATTCTGGCCATTCCCTCCATCTCCAGTACTACCAAATCCAAGCCACCGTAATCTCTTGTTTGGACTCTTGCACTAGCTTCTAGTTTGTCTTCCTGATTTTCCTTTATTTCACCCCACAATCATCTTGTCATAGAAAAGCCAATGTAATTTTTAAAAATGTAAATCATAGTCTGGTTCCCTTTTGTGTACAATTTTCCATGGTCTCCCATATACTTAGAATAAAGTTCATGCCCTTCACCGAGGCTTAAAAACCCTGCTTGATCTTGGACTCCAACTCTCATCACTCTGCCTCTCTCCCACTGTCCTCTGGCCACAGGAGCAAGCTGTTATGTCTGTGAGCACACTATGACTGCATCTTAGTCAGCTAGGGTTGCTATAATAAGCACACCATAGACTGGAGTCTTAACATTTATTTCTCGCAGTTCTGGAGGCTGGGAAGTCCAAGATCAAGGTGCTGGTAGATCCAGTGTTTGGAGACAGACACTTTCTTGTTGTATACTCACAAGGCAGAGAAAAGGAGAGAGACAGAGACAGAGAGAAACAGATAGATAGGGGAGAGAGGGAGGAAGCAAGCTCTCTCTTGTCTCTTCTGGTAGGGGCACTAATCCCATTCATGAGAGCTTCACCTTTATGACCTGATTATATCCTGAAAGCCTTATATCCTAATCCCATCACACTGGGGATTAAGATCTCAATCTATCACTTTAAGGAGAACACTTTCAGCCCATAATGGCAGTTCCTACCTAATGTTTATTGCACTATTTCTTCCTCTCTCTGAAAATCTTTCTCAGTCTTCACAAGGTATCTCTTTCAGATTTGAATCTCACCCATGAAAAGTAGCCTCAAGTCACCCTCTATCATATCACTCTGTTTTTTGTTTCTATTTTCATTTTTAACTTTTCTTTTACACACAGGGGTACATGTGCAGGTCTGTTATATAGGTAAATTCATGTCACAGGAGTTTGTACACAAATCCATCACTCACATATTAAGCCTAGTACCCAATAGGTATTCTTCCTGATCCTCTCTCTCCTCCCACCCTCCACCATCAAGTAGGCCACAGTATCTATTGTTCCCCTCTTTGTGCACATGTGTTCTCATCATTTAGCACTCACTTATAAGTAAGAACATGCAATATTTGGTTTTCTGTTCCTGTATTAGTTTGCTAAGGATAATGGCCTCCAGCTCCATCTATGTTCCCACAAAGCACATAACCTTGTTCTTTTTCATGGCTGTGTAGTATTCCATGGTGTATATGTATTATTTTCTTGTCCATTCTATAATTGATGGGCATTTAGGTTGATTTCATGTCTATTCCTGCCTATATTCATGTCCATATTCATACTATTGTGAGTAGTGCAACAATGAACTAGTGTTTAATAGGGAAAGAATTAGTGTTTAATAAGGAAAGAACATATAGGTCCATGTGCCTTTATGTCAGAACAATTTATATATTTCTTTGGGTATATACCCAGTAATGGGATTGCTGGGTCGAATGGTAAATCTATTTTTAGCTCTTTGAAGAATCCCCACACTGCTTTCCACAGTGGTTGAACTAATTTACACTCCCACCAACAGCATATAAGTCTCCAGCTTCTGTTATTTTTTGACTAATAATAGCCATTATGACTGGCGTGAGATGTTATCTCATTGTGAGTTTGATTTGCATTTCTCTAATGATAAGTGATACTGAGCTTTTCTTCATACACTTGTTGGTTGCATGTATGTCTTCTTTTGAAAAGTGTCTGTTCATGTCCTTTGCCCACTTTTCAATGCAGTTGTTTGTTTTTTGCTTGTAAATTTGTCTAATCTTTTTTTTTTTTTTTTTTTTTTTTTTTTTTTTTTTTTTTT